>NW_027526422.1:48725630-48806750 GCF_048455015.1 Haemaphysalis longicornis | reverse complement strand
TCAGACGGTGCCACGAACGTGACTGCAGCTCATATGAGTATTTCGCAGCTTCTTGCAAAAGTCAACGCATGTTCCAAACTGAGCGAAGCCCCTTCTCGGAGCAAACTTTCCCGAAGAACGCGGTTTCTGGTATTCAGCACGAGCTGAATTAAGCCTTCAACGTGCTCGCCGATACTGGATCTTCCGGAACCTGAACGCGGTGCCCGACCCTATGTCACTCCACGACGACATAAAACAAGTGGTGGAAGGTACAGCGGAAGCATCAGGAGGAAAAAGGAGGAGAGTATGACGAAAGCGAACCGCAGATTAAGTGCTCCACAGCGGCGGCCTGCTAAGAAATGGCGCAAGGTCTGTCTGCGGCGAGTGCTGTGAAACGCGCCCACGCGTCACCCACGCGCTCCCTCCGCGATCTCTCAAATGACGAGGCAGCCGTGAGGCGTGCCGCACTCCGCTCAGTTTGCAATACGCCACACAGAATAGTGTTCGCACGAGATTATTGTTCTCATTATCACAGCACGAAATAGCCTCAGTAATTTCTTTCTCACTAATGAATGACGTAACCTACGGGAATGTTTCGTTTTTCCGCGCAGAACTCAGCGCAGCTGACGCCAAAATCCACATGCTCGCGCTGCCGAAGCAGTAACTAAACGCCACTACGGAAAGGATCCTCTCTCAGAGTGTGTGCCTCAATATATTGCAAATAGTAACACCTAAACAGCTGCGCTGAAGTTTCACATTAGGAACTATCACAGTCTTCTGGGATTTTCAGCAGCAGAGCTGTTTAGGCATAGAGAAAGAAATACTGGTTTAGGCTTGAACTTGGTCCGTTGGCCTAACAAAAAAAGATACAAAAAAAAAAAACCATCCGGCGCGAGAAGCACGAGCTACGCCCAGCCACGGGAGGCAAAGACAAACCTCGCCTAGCTAAAACGTCATCGCACGCGCCGGCACCGCTCGACCTTCAAGAACACGGTCCAGCGTTCGTGGCATGATCTCTCGCGTGCTCTTCTCCGCGCCAGTTCACGCTCGTCCGCCCCTGTAGTGGGGAGCACCGAACAGTTCGCGCTACAGGACGCCAATTTCGCGAACCCGGTTGCCGCCGGTTTTAGTGTGTGGACCGCGGTGGACCGCGGGTGGACCGCGGTGTCAAAGTGGACCGCAAGTGAAAGCGTGCGGATAAGACGATCCGGGCCTGCCAGTGATGGAGAACTTTCAGCAGCAAGTTCGGAAATCCGTGCGAGGTGCAACAGCCGGGTCTCCGACGAAGGGAGAGGGGCCGCCAGCTCTGCTGCTTATCCAGCCTTGCACCACTAGTGCAAGCTGCGCATTTTTTGGGACGGTACGGCTGTTGCTCGCAGCCGCCGTGGCAGGTCGTTGCTGCGCCTTTTCACGCCGCCGCAACAGTCAACCAAGGACCACGGGGAGGTTCAGCGGCATCACGCCCTTTGCATGCTTTGGCCACCTATTTCGCTCTGGTTTTGCTAAACAGCATGAAAAGCCACCGTGAGAGAGAGAGAGAGAGAGAGAGAGAGAGAGAGAGAGAGAGAGAGAGAGAGAGAGAGAGAGAGAGAGAGAGAGAGAGAGAGAGAGAGAGAGAGAGAGAGAGAGAGAGAGAGAGAGAGAGAGAGAGAGAGAGAGAGAGAGAGAGAGAGAGAGAGAGAGAGAGAGATGATTGGCCGGAGCAAATCGTACAGTTCCGATTGTCCATAAATTCGTATTACCGAAGTTCAAACTAACGACCTTTCACCGTACTTGTCTCTGCCATCTTCTTTAGTAGTATTCTTCCTTCCTCTGACAACAGACTGGTCCACTCCTGCTATAGCAACTAAGGGCCTGCAGTATAAATAAATAAATAAATAAATAAATAAATAAATAAATAAATAAATAAATAAGAAAATAAACAAACAAATAAATAAATAAATAAATAAATAAATAAATAAATAAATAAATAAATAAATACCACAGACCAGAGAGCAAGTTGTTATCAGCACAACTGGGCACAAACATGATACTGTGCGCCACTGTGGATATGGGGACAAAAGGCCATGGAAGCAGAGCATGGCCTGGATGTGAAGCCCTCGCATATACGGTCATACGCCTGCAGCCAGCCCGCTACATTTAGTTGAGTGACGAGCGCTTCCCTCGTGTCCACGACGCTTCCGAAGCTGGGCGTCTAACATGTGCTATATGACGCTGACACGAAACAGGAAGGCGTTAGGGAAGCGCCGGGATGAAAATGGAGAAGGCGGTCCGCGCTGTATACACGGAACCCTGTACGGATTTCCCTCAGCTTTCTGCGGCCTGCCGCCGGCGGCGATGGGCAGCTCGGCTATTTCCTATCGAGTGGCCGGTCGTTTCACGTTTTCTCGGCTTCGCCTTATCGAGTTCCTCCATTTATAACGAGATCTCGTCGACTTTCGCGTCAGCCAGAGAAGAGAAGCAAAAATCGCGCGGGAACAAAAAGAGTGCGCGGCTCTCCCCGTCGGCGATGTTCCTCGCTCAGTTTGTCTTCCGAGACGCTTTTGGGCCGTTCTTTTCCCTGCAGCGCCGTCCTATCCGATACTCGAATTTACTCTTTTCTTGCATCGCTTGTGTGTAGTACGCGATTCTCTACGGGGCCTGCCGCGCTGCCGAGGAAGAGCGAAAATCCGCCGGACGTACGCGCCAAGGCTTTGCCCGTGAGCAACGGTTTCTCCCCGCCACACCGCTTGGCTCTCTGGGGCTGTGTGTTGCGGCCGCTATTTTGCCCCGTGGCATTTGCTCCCGTGGCTGCTGTCTTTAACACGCTTTCCCCCTTGTGGACTTTTTATCCTTGTCTCGCATCCCTCGTTCTTTCTGCGCCTCTTATCGGGCTTTTTTCTCGCAGGCTTTCCAGCGGTCAGCGCGGACATCCGTTTCGGCGGGAAATTTATTGGCTCCTTTCTATAGCCTTCACGCGGTCGCGCCACACGCTCCCGGTGTTCGCATCGGTTGTTTGTTTCCGCCCAAGCGGAGCTCAGTGTATTCCTCCAGCCACGCCTTTCTTCATTCTTTTTCGTTTCCTTGTTCCTTCCTCCGCCGTTCGTTTTACGTGCCAGCCCGTGTATCTTCGGATGGAAGAGTTTTGTGCCCGCCGGGCCTGCGGTAGTTGCTCATTTGCACTAAGGAGCTTTGCGGCCCGCTTTCTTGGAGATGTACGCCGAGCAGTTTTACTGTCGCCGAACGTGCCGGAGGATGGGGTTTATCGCCTCTTTCCTCTCCTCTGCACCCTCGCACGTTTCTTTTTCTTTCTTTCGGGAGAGAAGGATTTCAGTTCGCGAGCCACTTAGCCCTCCGAGGTGTTTCTCTTCATGAAGACCACTGGAAGGGCAGCCTTCTTTCACGAGTCGATTTCCACACGCTTTGCAGCATGGTTTTCAGATGGAAGTCGTACGTGACGTCACATCCGATCTTATGCTTCGAAAACGAAGCTCGAGTTTCCCAACTTATAGCGCGCCCGTAGTGTACGTGCTGTATTCTCGCAACGATCCAGGTTCAGCCGAATCTCGGCTTGCGACGTTGGTTTCCCATTTGACGATCCTTCTCGGGGGATGCCGTAACAAAGGAGGCAATCGCAGGAGAAATTTCTCCGAAGAAGGCCCAAGGCGCAGTGCACCCTGAAGGTGGAGAAAGCCCCGCTTTTATTGCGTCTCCGCAGCTTTAACGTGAAGGGCCCGCTTTCTCAATTCTTCGGGCTTCGCATGCAACGTGGCGGCATTCGCAGCCGTTGTGTTGAACAGAAGGGTGGAGGAACGAGTGTTTCGACATGAGGCATAAACTCGGGGCCCTGACCTATAACACACGGCGGCGCAAGAGAGATGGAGGTTTATGTTGAGCTTCACCACTTACCGGCCACTTTGGAAGAACGTCAAGCCGAAGTGCGGTGATTGCGTTGCGCATAAGTGCGATGGGATGCAAGACAACCGTCTGGTAAAAAGATGTATAGTCACGGAGGCCCCTCCCGATAATGTACCACGTATTTCCAAAGATCACTTTTATTGATGGCTCTTTCCACGATAAAGGCAGCTTGTTTCTTTTAACTGTTGGGAATGCCTTTTAGCTGTCTACTTCCATACGCCTTTCGCGGAGTTTGTGACGTTTTTTGGTTCACTCATTCAGCGCAAGCCTCTGGTTCCCATTATCATCCGCCGCATGCACAGCGAGAGTTTCTCGCGATTTTGTTGAGGGGCAATTTTGGTGACAGAAAAAGCCTAAAATAAGAGCGATGCCGCAGAAAATGGAGGATGAATACAGCCTTCCCGGTAGCCGAGTTGGTAAAGCATCGGAAGAGTAATCCGAAGGTCATGGTTTTGGGACACTGCCGGCGAGCACGCTTTTCTCCATTTTCTTTCTTTAAAAAACGAAAAAAAAAAACTCCGAATTACTTCCAAAATTTCATCCTCAGCGTTTTTTACTGCAGCTTGCTTTTCTATACGTGCATTAAACAAAACTGATTTGCGCGAAATAACAAATGCAGATAACCGCCCTTTTATTCCAAAGAGAGGACAGTGAACATTTCGCTCCGTTTTTTTTTATATCGGCTCCAGCAAATGTTTTTTCATTCTCTTTCCATTCTTGATCGATTGTGGGGTTTAACGCGCCGACGCAACGCAGGCAATGAGGCGCGCCGTAGTGGAGGGCTCCGGAATAATTTTGACCGCCTGGGGATCTTTATCGTGCGCCGAGATCTCGTACACACGGGCGTTTTTGCTTTTCGCCTCAATCAGAAAAGCGGCCGCCGCGGCCGGGAATGGAACCCGCGACCTCGTGCTCCGCGGGTCTCTTTCCATTCTTCCTTCTTCACGCTAATGTAATGTTTATAGTATAACCCGCCGCGGTGGCTCAGCAGCTGCGGCGTTGCGCTGCTGAGCGCAAAGACGCGGGTTCGATTCGCGGTCGCGGAGGACGCTTCTGTGATGGAGGCGAAAAGCGGAAACGTCCGTGTGTTCCCCAAGTGATCAAAATTAATCCTGAGCCCTCCACTACGGCGCGCTTCATCACCTGTGCAACGTCGGCGCGTTACACCTCATGCAGTAAAAACTCGATTTAACGAAAACCGATTTAACAGAATCCCCGTTTTAATGAAGTTGTTGTCCCGAACCCCTTTCAGACCCACATAGAGTCCAATGCTTTGAGTAGCTCGAAATAACAAAACCAATATCGTGATCTCTCCCGGTTTAACCAACCTTTTCTAAAAAAATGCAGCTCAAAAAGCGTTAATTTTTGGTTTATTTGTAGAGAATGCCTCAAAATTGATTCATGGCGTGCGAAAGATATAATCGCGGATCCCCTTTGTCCCGCTTTTACAAAGCTGCGCGGCGCAAAGCGGGAGTTGCAATTCTGAGTTGAATTCACCAGATAGCGCCAGTGGTAAAAAAAAAAAAAAAAAAAAACGCTTCGTTCGCACGTCCAATTCGGTCCAATTCGCAATTCCAATTCGGTCTTCGGCGGTCGCATTTTTTTCGCGGCGTGCTTTGCGTTATTCGTTCGCCATTGTTCTGCGGATAGTTCCCGTCAGGTGATGGATGCTATTGATATGCTGTGGATGTTTGCCGGAGCACACGAGGATAGACAAGACGCACTGGATGCACTACAAACTTGCGAGAAATTCGTGCGGCCGTTGCTTACAAAGCGCACGCAAGAAGACATCACCGACTTCTTAGGTGGAAAATAAATTTGGAGACCCCGGGGGCCGCTCTTGTTGAGGTAACTATTTTCGTGGGCGGTTTTCATACGTGCAGGTCAAAACTTTATTTTCGGAACATTTACGCTTCGCATGCCGCTACACTATATAATCGAATGTGCCGAATTACGTCACCAAGAAATGCCTAACTGGATTTACCGAACATCTCGATTTAAGAAAATAATTCGCGACTCCATTCAACTTCTTTAAATCGAGTGTTGACTGTAATCAATCAATATTTACAGTATCTGTAATGAGGCAGCCCTGCCGGAGGATCGCATATTGAGTAGTGCGACACCGCTGGCACATGGTGCAACTCCCGCATCACCAGGCTCAAAATAAAGTTTTTCTTGCTTCCTTCATCATCAAGGATGTACCGTATCTGATGGAGGCAAAAAGCACAAACGCCCGTGTGCACGAGATTTCGGCGCACGTTAAAGATCCCCAGGTGGTCAAAATTAATCCGGAGCCCTCCACTACGGCGCACCTCATCGCCTACGGTTGTGTCGGCGCACGAAACTCTACAATCAATCATCAAGGATGAACCGTAGAAGCGCCCAGTGTGCAGCATCCCTCGTGGCGTGTAATGAGCGATAGTAGCATAGTCATACGCCGGCCGCTGCAGCATAGGCACCAGATTGTCATGCTGTCTTATCGCATGCGTCCCGATGATCATCGCCTGCGTTGCGTCGGCACGTTAAACCCTACAATCAATCAATCAATCAATCAATCAATCAATCAATCAATCAATCAATCAATCAATCAATCAATCAATCAATCAATCAATCAATCAATCAATCAATCAATCAATCAATCAATCAATCAATCAATCAATCAATCAATCAATCAATCAATCAATCAATCAATCAATCAATCAATCAATCAATCAATCAATCAATCAATCAATCAATCAATCAATCAATCAATCAATCAATCAATCAATCAATCAATCAATCAATCAATCAATCAATCAATCAATCAATCAATCAATCAATCAATCAATCAATCAATCAATCAATCAATCAATCAATCAATCAATCAATCAATCAATCAATCAATCAATCAATCAATCAATCAATCAATCAATCAATCAATCAATCAATCAATCAATCAATCAATCAATCAATCAATCAATCAATCAATCAATCAATCAATCAATCAATCAATCAATCAATCAATCAATCAATCAATCAATCAATCAATCAATCAATCAATCAATCAATCAACCGACCGACCGACCGAACGACCGACCGACTGATGATCTGTCCTGTACAGTGGTGTCTGTTGCAAACAAGGACAAAAGAATAGTCAGGAGAGGCCCTAGCAGCCCTAGCATTTCCAAAGCACTGCAGATAGGGGCGGGGGGGAGTTGCATCATTTTAAGGACGTCGATAGACATTCGCTACATTCTTTACAACTATACTCGGTTACAACTCAAGAACGGCAACACCTTATGTAGCGTATCACTTCGCTAAAGCGCCGGACCCGTGACGTCAGTGCGCGCGCGTGTTGAAAGGGGTTTGCTATGAATGCGTGATATCGTCTGCCTTGTCTCACGCAGTTTGTTTGTCGTCACTGGAGTCGTTTATAAGCATATTAAGTCCCAAAAATAAAAAAAATCACGGGAACGGCTCACGCCATGTTCAAAATATTCCCAGTAACGCTCTACTTGCGCCGCGCGGAGAAACAACCAGCTACGGTGATAAGGCACAGCGGCAACTTCCGGTGCCGTTCTTAAGTTGCCACCGAGTATGACGACATGGGAGGTAGCCCTGGCCAACCCTGCCCTCGAGACTGCGAGAGCTGATCCGAAGAGCAAAGATCGCTGCATCTGAAACTGAAGCACTGGAAAGAGGGCTCCACTCACTTCTCTAGCCCCACCTTCCACATCCCCACCTCACATCAATAAAGTTTACTGACTGACTGACTGACTGCTACGGCCGGAGGTTAAATGTGGCGAAACACTATCTGCATTTTTTTACGGCGCTGTGACATACGTGTGTGAACGAAATGAACTGCGGAGGAGGCCAGTACGACTTATTTCCCACAGATTTTGCGGTGTCAGCAGGTTTATTCGGCGTTCGCGTGCCGCGGCATACTTTATCAGCTGCTCTGCTCTTTCATTCGAAGTAGCGGCTGAGAAGGAGATGCTCAGCCGAGGACAAAGTGAAAGGGAAATGGACACAATGACGTCCTGACATGGTCCTGACTTGGTGGTGGCTTCTCGCATGTGACGTCATGGCCTATCAGCGCAAATTTCGCGGTATCGTCGAAGGTCATGTTATGCTGCGTTGCCCGTCAGGCGGCTCGCAGAGCCTTTTCCAGCCGCAGAAACGCGGGGCTGAAGATGGTTTCATATTGTCAGCATGGCAACTTTGTGACTTCGCTGTAGAGCAGGAATGTGCGAATCTGCCGATGTCTGCTGGTTCTGCCTGCATCGGAACGATTTGAAGTTTCATCCACCCCATCGGGGTGTAAGAAGCGACCACATGCGATCAGTGTCTCGCGACTGTGTTAGCTCGAGGAAAAGTCAGTGAAAGATTTTGAGGCTTTGTGAAGTTGTGCTGTGAGAACTTATGACTTGCAGTCGTCAACGCTGGTATGAATGTTGTTGCGTTGCGCCGTATGCGAATCGGAATCCGGCCGCGAGTGCGCCGTTCTGCAGACGAATCCCGGTATGTGTTTGACGAATACCACTCCATGGCAGAAGAGGCGGCAGAGCGAATTCGAAGGTGAGCGATTTTCAGCGCATGTTACCACCATTATGATGCTGGCCGTTGTTACGATTAAACGCGCCTCTACCATATTCGCACGTGCTACAAGCTAGTGTGGCGAAGTACTCCAGTGTTGTGCAAGATAGCCCGCCTTCCTCAAACGCGCTACAACATGCCGGAGAACGTCCGCCGCACGGGAACTTCGCTGGCGGTGACTCGAGCCGTTGCAGCTACAAAATACAAGAACAAACCGTTCATGCAGAGACATGCAACTGCGGGCGGACGCCGCTCGTCGAGATTTCCTCTCCCCCTCTCTTAGGCTCAACGTGTGCCGCTACTGCCGGCCCTTACGAACGCGGGAAAGAGCGTTTGTGTGTATCTGTACAGAGTTCATGCCGCGTGAAAAAGCACTAGGAGAGCTGTTCGACCGTTAGCGCCTCGTGGATAAATACGCGGTTCTTCCGAGCGCAGAACGCATTCGATTGCCAGCACCGGATAACGTTGTTGCTCTGTTCGAGTCATGCTGTAAGAACGCCCGGAGGGAAGCTGTTGCTGTATCGTCGCTGCTCATCTCTCGCCATGCTGTAAACCAGTCAAGTTTGCCTTCGGCTTTTTGTCATCAACACCAAGGCAGCACTTTTGCTGGCCGCTTGTCCACCGCGCTGCCACCACGTTTGCAAGTTGGGCGAGTTGGTAGGTGTTCATATCTAATCACAGCGTGACGAACAAGAGAATAGCCAGAGGACGAGCGCAGACTCTCAACTGAATTTATTAAAAACCCACCGCACACATTTACACTAAAGGTGAAATACACCACACGTGGCAAGGTTGCATACAGAAAAAAATTACGCCCACCTCCCCTCGCGGGAACCCTGGTGTGATGAACGCTGAGGGGGGTTCAAGCACAAGCGGAGAGCAACCGTCGACCGAAAGGCCGCCGGAGAGCGGCAGGCACACCGGTTATATGCGCAGCGCGCCCGAAGGAGAGGACACCGCGGAGATAGAGAGTACTGCACATGCGCAGCACCGCGCACAGTGCCGCCCACCGGCGGAGTGAGAGCGCGCTGGGCCGCACACCCGCAGATGTTGAGAGAGTGTGTTCGCTCTGACCTGGGCACGGGCCGGCGCCAGTGCGTCTGCCGCGGCTATCATAGAATTTCTTACAGAGGAATCTGGCGCTAGCGTCTATGCGGCTCACGTCAAGGTCGTCTGTGTCGTCATGGGCCGCCATTATACATCGCGCTCGCCTTAGTTGAATTCATCATTGGCTTGGATTGAAACGTTTTAGTGACCGCAAATTTAAACAAAGTGCCACAAAAACGCGAATAATAGTGGGCAATTACGTTAGTGGGAAATAAAAACAGGCTGTTTTAAAACTAAGGAAAAAAGAAGTAAAGCGTATTTTTGCCGGAACGGTTGTGCCTGATATTCCGCAGGGCAAGGTTGTAGTTACGAACAATGTTACTATTTGGCGAGGAAACTTATTAGAGCACGAGGTCGCGGGTTCGATTCCCGGCCGCGGCGGCCGCTTTTCTGATGGAGGCGAAAAGCAAAAACGCCCGTGTGTACGAGATTTCGGCGCACGTTAAAGATCCCCAGGTGGTCAAAATTAATCCGGAGCCCTCCACTACGGCGCGCCTCATCGCCTGCGCTGCGTCGGCGCGTTAAACCCTACAATCAATCAAATCAACTTATTAGAGACTGTGATTTTATTAACTTTACTATTATCTCAAATAATAAGTTGCTTGAAAAGTTTCGGAAGTTTTTTAAGCGTGCCTATGAAAACGTTGCCTTCGTGGTGAACCGGTGCCCCGCGACCGCCAGCTAGTTCAACAAGAAAAAAGAAAACGTGGCGTTAAACAGTCGTGGACGATGACAAGATAGGACGCATACAAGCGCCCGTATCTGCCGTATCTCGTCTTCGTCGAAGTACGTTTTGTTTCTTCTTTTCGTTGGCTACAAATTTCGCGGCGGCATATTACCCGCTCAGTCATACATCCTTCGACTGCGGCATGAGCAACGTCAGGTGCGATCACGCATTGCCTGCTGTTTCGCTGAACACGGCTACCACAAAAACGGGAGGATTTCGGCTTCCTTGTAGCTCGTAAACGTGTTAATGCATAGTGTAGAAAGCGAATCCCAAAAACTGCTTAGGAATCCAATTGTCATGCCAAGCCCAAGCCAAAAAGGAGGTCTTCCCATGAGCCCCATGACGACATGGTGGCTTACGAGGCGCAGTTTCCTCTCTAGTATACTTACTAAGAAACTCTATGGCGGCTATGACGCAACACAATCCACTCTAATCCAATCCAAGTCAAGCCAAGCCAAGCCAAGCCAATCGAATCCAATCCAATGCCCCTCGCGAGAGAGTGTTCGCTATCGGATAGGAGAGGGGGAGAGTGGAAAGGCTGCGGACAACAACGGACGCACGCAGGAAGGACAGGGCCGCCGACAAGAGGTTCTTTTAGCGTCGCATCTAAAAAAGAAAGAAAACAGGAAGTGTCTGTTGTTGTCCACGAACTGAAACTTTATCAGAAAGCGCCAGTAAAGGGTGGCGTACACACTTTTCAACCCTCTTACTAATATGATAGGCTTCAGCTATCTTTCGATGTAACAGCTTCGGGTGCTTAGTAACGATATAGTCAATATCAGTTTCCTCAAACACCGGGTGACAGCCGCACGTGTTGCAGTGTGAGGGCAAATACGATTGTGGACGCTTCTTCATGGAGAGCGCATGCTCTCGCCATCTAACAATTGCACACCTGCCAGTCTGCCCAATGTATGACGCACCGCACGATAGTGGAACTTGGTACCCGACGCCGGTTTGGCAGTCCACATATCTGTGCTCACGCTTCGTGCCGCACCCCGTCTTGGCTACCCTTCCTGTAAACGTAGCCTTTCTTTGTGCTGCTGAGCACATTCACTCCGACGCCATACCGCAAACAACATTCTTCAAACCGTGCACCATTAAGCTCCAAATTAAAGATGTTTATCCTCTCTCTCAAACCGTGCGACGTGCGGTGCACATAGCGAATCACGGCCAGTTTATTTCATTCCGCTTCTTAGGGGTGAAGCTCCTTAGAGGCTGGTGCTGTTGGCGTCTCCTGTTGTCGTCTTTGTCGTTATCGCTTCTCATGTAGCCACGGTACTAAAACACCGGGAAACTCGTTTACGCCTCGCGCTAGAACGTAACGCGCACTAAAAAAATCACCAGGACACTCGTTTATGCCTCGCGCTGGAGCGCTTCGGAACACGTACTAAAAAAAAACACACACACACCGGGACACTCGTTTACGCCTCGCACTAGAGAGCTTTGTTCTATAAAGACACGGGAATTTTACAGCAAAGCTGTATACCTCTACCTTCCACCGATTTCACCTCACTTGGCAAAAACGCCAAGGTGCCAAGAATACACTTATGCTGCATGCTTCGCCCCTCCCCAGGTTTCAAGTTAGTGAAGATGGCCCGGGATTTTTTTCGGTTCCCTGCCGGGGTCACCGCGAGACCTGACACACCTGGCCAACACAAGCCAGCCCTACAAAGTGTTGGTGCTCGGTGGCCGTGTGCTCCCGGAGCATAATGCCAGGTTACTCCAGCGCGGACCAAAATTCTGCTTCGAGCTGAAGCTCTCAACGCGAACGGAAAGGCCTAGAGGTTATCCCGGCTTACAGTCCGGATCGCTATTCGGCGCTGGGGAAGAGGTGTGCTGAAAGAGAGGGCAGGCGAAAAAAGAGGGTAGGAGCGGGGCCGCACACACACTTTAGTCCCTTTGTGGGCACTATATATATATATATATATATATATATATATATATATATATATATATATATATATTCATTCGGCCCTATTATATATTTCGAAAAAAAGCCGAATAGCACTGGCAATGACGACTGCAACCTTGATATATATATATATATATATATATATATATATATATATATATATATATATATATATATATATATATATATATATATATATATATACGAAATATATATATATATATTTATATATATATAAATATATATATATATATATTTCGTGCCTCTGCCTGCGCAGCTGCGCGAAGGTCGTACCGGGCGCCTCGCGCCGGGGGAGTTCTTGTTTTGGTATTTTTTCGCTAACGCCACCGGACCAAGCTCAAGCTTAAAGGAGCCGTGAAGACAAAATACAAGTTTGTTTTATTCGAAAGATTTCGTGTTTTATAGTGCCCACAGCGCTTGTCCGGATGCAAACGATGTTTTGTTCACTGAGAAATTGATCAATTTACATTAAATTTTTGATTTTCCCGCTGAATCGTGTGTTTTCGTGGTCTGCAATGACATCTCTGGAACCGACCGCTCTGCAGCCGATTGGAAAGCCTTGTTTACAGTTAGTGAACCTAGATGGCGCCACCATATCGTGGCAATCCGTTTTCTGTCTGGTTTGTTTTTGACCGTATTTGAAACTGGCTTGTTTTTGTTCAGGGAGAAAATAATCGTTCCACGAAACAGAGTACTCGCTCGACAAATATGGTCAAGTAAGACATCATTGCTTGCGTCAATCGGCCAGTGTCATCTAAAACTACCCCAAAGCGCCGCATGGTGTGACGCTAAACCAAGCATTGTTCGCGCAGTACCAACAGCAGTAAGCATCGGTATTTCTATGTTTACGTGTGATTTCGTAAATTCCACTGTCGGTCCCACCACTCTTACTGCTTTAAAAAGAATGTGGCCTAAATTTAAGCGCAAATAGCCCGTTCGGCAAGCTTTTAAGCTCTGTCTAATTTGCGGTTGCTTTTGCCGGCCTCCGCAAATCGCAGAGCTGTCTGGTATGACATCATAAGTTCTGTTGCGGGGAATGAGCGACTGGGTCGCATGACCTTTCCGTTTTTCCTTAATTATACAGCTTATTTGAGCCAAGTTTACGTTAAAAGTGGTGTCAGTTTGATTCTAACGAAGCAATCTTTTGATTGAACCAAACTTGTGCTTTGCCTTCATGGCTCCTTTAAAAAACTTCGCTTTTAAAAAACGTTATTTCGGATGTCTCGTGAACGTATTCTCCTCCACATAGCGGTATTGCGAGGCCTATGATTATGAAATCCAGAAAAGGAAAACAAACGTTTTACTCTCACCCTGCACTCTTGTTTTGTACTGCAGTTTTTAACTTTAGTTTCTCTCTCTTTCTATCTCTCCTGCCAACACGCGCGCGCACGCATGCACGGAAACCCGCATACATGCGTGCAGACGAACGCGCACGCTCGCGGGCTATCTAGCCGACTCTCCAAAAAATTCCCCCGCATTTCCCCGAGGGGGAGAATGTGAAAGTGCGAATGCACGGTTGTCGGCCCACTTGCGGCGCTTGCGCTCGGCCCCCGCAGCCCACCGCCTCGCCGCCTTCTCTTCCATCTCTTCCATCGGGTTTGTAGTATCACGTGTACACCACGCAGTTATCAAGCCGCTATAACGCCGCTGAGTCGCCAACGCACGCCGCTGACGACGTAGTTTGAATGCGTTAAAGATATAAGGCGCGTCACTAACACTGATATCAGCGTCGCGTCCGTGGCTTGGTCGGTAGAGCGACGCGCTGCGGCCGCAAAGTCCTCGGATCGAAACCTGGCGCCGGATGCTGTTTCTTTTTTAAATATAGAGGAGCACTGCGGACGCCGACGCCGCCGCCGCCGCCGGCGGTGGATGGTTTGGGGTCGCTTATAAAGTGCATTCGCACTTAAAAATGGCTTCACCCAGAAGTCACGCGCTATTCCACCTTGCTGTCGAGAAACATTGAAAGTAGACATCCAAGCCGATGCTCATTCAGTCGACCATTCGTTTGGATGGATGAAAATTTTAGCACCTATTAGCTTGTTACTTCGCCATGCGGGCTATTTTCCTAAATTTTTATCTATTATACCGACCTTCTACCGAGATATTAGTGCTGCTGTACTTTAAAAATGAGCAGCAAAAAAGAAAAACGAGCTGAGAGCCAAGAGAAGCGGTGGGAGGGGGCAGCCTGGAGGCGGGCAAGAGAGCGTGTGTGCGTGTGTACATGCGCCGAGAGTAATGAAGATGGAGCCTCGCCTTTGGCTTTTGTCCCCGCAGCATAGAGCCGCTGTTCAGTGATGGTCCGCACAAGTCTGAGTCGTTTAGACGCGCACCACCGAACAGCCGGCCATCTCTAATGTAGGATTTCTGTTCAGCTGTAAGAGGATTTATGGCGCCGACGACATTCTGGGCCTGCGCCTCTTTATGGGTCGCCGCTCATTCTTTGCTCTCTCTTTATTTTTTGGTTCCTGTTCCCGGTCGACTCGTCTCCTTTCGCGACGCTGTGATCGGTCGCCCTTCTTTGCTATGCTGCGCAATTTCTAAAAGCGGCTCGAACAGTCCGCGCTTCGGTGCCCCCTCACACTGAGGAAGGAGCTCTGTAAACATCCTCGGTGAGTCACCGATTGCTTTTTATTCGGCCACGATTCAAGGAAATGCGTCGGCGCGCTTTCTTGGTGACTCCATCGTTCCTTGTTGCCTTCTTGGCCGAACTTCGAGATTTTCTTCTGGCTGTTGTCATTTACCATGTGCAGTGAGGTCCCTTTTTGCGACCTGTCTTTCTTTCTTTCTTTCTTTCTTTCTTTCTTTCTTTCTTTCTTTCTTTCTTTCTTTCTTTCTTTCTTTACTTCCTGTATTAAGGGCCCACTAAAATCGAAGATAGTGATAGGTGGCTTCCTTTACTTTTCGCACGAAAACACATACTTCGTGCGTTTCTTCGGGAAGTTGCGCGAAATTACGGTAGTATAGGGGCCAGCGGTGTCAGAGCAATTATTCCGCACCCGCCGCGGTGGCTCAGTGGCTATGGCACTGTGCGGCTGAGCCCAAGGACGCGGGTTCGATTCCCGACCGTGGCTGCAGCTTTTCTGATGGAGGCGAAAAGCGAAAACGCCCGTGTGTTCGAGATTTCGACGCACGGTAAAGATCCCCAGGTGGTCGAAATTAATCCGGAGCCCTTCACTACGGCGGGCCTCATGGCCAGTCTAGAGTAGGCGCGTTAAAATCCGCAATCAATCAATCAATCAATCAATCAATCAATCAATCAATCAATCAATCAATCAATCAATCAATCAATCAATCAATCAATCAATCAATCAATCAATCAATCAATCAATCAATCAATCAATCAATCAATCAAAGCCATTATTCCGCCATGCAATCAAGCCCTACTGCTGCTATCTGGTTGCTTGCCTCCGAAAAATTAAATGACGTGGTGTACAAAGTTTTACTGGCAATTACGACGTTCTCAGCTTATCCCCTCTGAATTACCTCGCGAAATTTCCCAACAAGTAAAATTGAATCTGCTAGGAAAGACAACTATTCGCTCAGTTTGTAGAAAAATAAGATAGCCAAAAATCCCCACAGAAAGAAAGAGGGGAATCGTATTTACACAATTTATTAGAACTTGAAAGAGACAGTGGGTCAACCCGAAATATTATTCAGTTCGTTGGAACGAAATTGAAATATTACGATCGTAACAAGACATTTACTACGGCATCACAGTCGGAGACTGCTTAGTCAGAAACTGAAACACACCTTTGGCGTAGGTACAATGAATTGTGGCCCGAACATTTCTCACGTTGTGACCGAGCGCTGTAATGTAATTGGCCGTATGTAATTCACCGTACGTCATGTTCCCGTAGCTGTCTATATATATCCGGGGTGCTGCTATGTTCATAACCGATATTCGCATTCTCGGGTCAGACCCAGTAACAAAACTTGTTATTAAAGCTACTCTTTCTATGCCTTACTGATGATGATGTTGCGAGAGAACGCACCGCAGGATAGCCACAATGGGTTTCCACAAAGGCACTACAAGCTCGTGATGGTGTTCCAGATAAAAACCAAGAGACTCAAGAAAAAAATTGGCCTTAATCCACGCTGTGAAGGTGGTTGGACTGCGAAGCTGTAAACGCCACCCGCAACGATTACCCATGCGGCGTCATGGAATTCACACACGTGGCTCTACAAAGAGTGAAGCCAGAGACTCTGGCAGCCGTTACCCGGGATTCGCAGGGGCGGCATCCCGAACGCAAAGCGTCGGAAGAAAGAAAACGAAGAGGAGCGTCTTTCGAAGGGAGAGGAGGAGGTCTGCACGCGCGGCTATGGCGCCATCTCTCTTACTGCCTCCCCTATCTCTTGTTTTATGTATCGCCTCCAAAAAGCGCCCTTCCCCTCCCCAGACGCTGAATCCAAACCACCGTCTGCCTCCCCGCCTCCGCGTCTGGACGTAGCTTAGTCGGCAAGACGACGGGCTCTCGCTCCCCTTCTCCATTCGGGCCCAGGCTCGATCCCTGGCAATGCCAGTAGTTTCTTGTGCCTATTCTGTGGACCAGTGTATGATGGCGGTCATGAACACGGGATAATGTGCGGCATTATTCTGTGGACCAGACCACAGGGTAATGTTCAGGTTTATCTATGGACCGTACCATGGTAGAGTTGATCATAATCCGTCTAAATCAATCTAAACGATCTCAATCCACACTTATTGACATAAATAATATGTAGCATTGACCTAACAGAACAGGTTACAGCAATAAAAAAACTGCTTAACTCCTGGGACTCGAACCCAGGGGGTTTACGCCAAAAGCCAACATTCTACCGATGCGTCACCATAGCCGGCGAGTGGAGCTATTTTAGCAATTGCTCCGTGTGGTCCGCAGAGTAGGCACTTCGTAGTTTGTTTGTTCAACATGGGCGCAGCCAGTAGCCAATAGTAGACTGGGATGTTTGTTTGGGAAGCCAGTAGTAGCCTGTGAGTTTTTTGCTGACGCGTACACAAAAATTTTCTCGGCTGGCGAGAGGTATATATATACTGCTTCGCTCGCAGTCAAAACACATTTGCCGTGGTTAGAATAAAACCTGGGTGTCGCGCGTTACGAAGCCGACGTCTAAATGATTGCACCAATGGGACACTGTATTAAAGCGAAGTTTTCTGGGCTTAATTTACAGCGATGTAGTTACGCCAAGACGCACTGCAGGAGAGTCACCTTCACACAGTGCTTTCCGCAAAAGCACTTCAATCATCCCCCGCACGTAGACAATGGGAGGCCTTTACGCACAAACACGATACGGCATAGCACTATCGCATTCGGGTCCCTCAACATTTGATTTGATTGACTGTGGGGTTTAACGCGCCGACGCAATGCATGCGATGAGGCGCACCGTAGTGCAGGGCTCCGGATTAATTTTGACAACCTGGGGATCTTTAACTTTGGTCGGAATCTCGAACACACGGGTGTTTTTGCTCTTCGCCTCCATCAGAAAAACGGCCGCCGTGGCCGGGAATCGAACCCGCGTCCTCGTGCTCAGCACCTCAACATTTCCTTTGGGTTCGTTGCGCGGGCTTTGACTTTGAACTTTGGCTGAGTTGAAGAAGGCTTTGGTTTTGGACTTTGGCAGTATGGATTTTGAACTTCGGGAGCGTAAATTTTGGACTTTGATTTGACTTTGTTTGGACCTTGTTTTAACCACGCATCTTTCTCTCAAAAAGGCTTCGATTTTTTTAAATGAACGAAATACAAACTAAAATATTGTTATGTTTAAGTTTTCGCACCGATATGATTTGCTCTTAGTATCGCCGTCAAGGTGTCAGGGAAATTAGCCTACGCTGTCCTGCAGCGACAGCGGCACATTCAAGCAAGCCCTGCCGTTGGCCGTCTCAGGCGCAGATCCGACGCTTTTTATATGCAAGCAGCGCCGGTGTCAGTTTACTTGGATAGCATTAACAAATTTCTCGCCTGCAACCAGATGGTGATGAAGGGCTAAAACTTTTCCCCGTCAAGACTCGTGTACTGAGAAGGAAAGAAAAGGAAAATCCTTTCGCAAACTGGTCAGGAACAACAACAACACCAAAAAAGGTGCAGCAGCCTGTCAGGCGCTGGGTAGGGGGAAGCCATGTAAAAAATAGCGCCAACAGCTGCTGCGGGCAAAGTGTCAATCAGAAAGTACCCGACACCGTCTGCGTCCTCGCCAACTCTGCTCCCTTCGCTTGCTTGTAGTGGCGGGCTTTGCCACTACGCTCTAAGGCGCGCAGGGCAGCACCGCACACAGGCCACTCTCGCGCGCTTCACTTCCTTTATGCGTTTGTAGCTGGTGAAAGTATTTCTTGCCACCCTGATGGCCACCCAAGCTTTTAAGTCTCCTCTTTTTTTTCTTATCGCATCTTTCGTCTGGCGCGACTTACGTTGGTGTCTCGTACAGGCGATAACTGTCGTATTTCTCGGCAGGAAAGGCTCCCGGCCGTGGCGCCAACTATCCGGTCGGTGCTTTTCGGTATTTAGGCCATACAGTTAAATAAAACGTCTAGCGTGTGGTAGGTATATTGTAGGTGCACTTGTGTCTGTCCGACTTTAGCCGTGAGTGTTTCTGCAACAGCGAATCAGCTGCGGATGGTTAAATAGCAGCGAATGAAGGATTATCAATGCCGGAGTTCTGTCTCGGAACAAACCTGCAGCCCAGAGGTGCGTAAAATCAAAGTTTGGTTAATGGTGGTAAGCGGTTAATCCTAAAAACTGCGTGATGATCATTATGAAGTTAAATAAAGTCGTCGTAATTGCGTCGGGCCACGGCATTTTTGTTCAGCAAGTTACACTTGGCCACACGCTATAGCAAACGAACTTGTGACGTCGATATAGATATGCTTTATGACAGTAGGACCCAACTTTGCCTGTAATAAAGGTGTGGGAATACCGAGTGTTAACTTTTAGACATATTCCTACACATTAAATTAAGACGGAAGCTGAACAACCATAAAATTATTTTTTCTTGTGTGAATGGGTATTTGAATGGGTACGACAACCAACGGCAAAGGTTTAGATTGTTGGCACAATCCGTTACGCGACCTGTCCGACTTTCAACCGTAGGCCGCCATGCCGGGCAATGGCCCAAATATTTTCTACATTGTAGTAGAAAAACTAATATGGCGCTACACGGACGAAGACGAAGGAAGCGACACAAGAGACATATACAGGTGCATATACATGTCTGTTGTGTGGCTTCCTTCGTCTCCGTCCGTGAAGCGCCCTATTAATCTTTCTACTGCAGCAATGAACCAACTAACTCAACAAGTTTTGTCATTTTTTTACGTTTTCTCCTAGGAGACCGCACATCCATTGCACGATGCAGCTTGAATTACCGTAGGTGGCCCCTCTTCACGCCGTGTGCTTGTTTTTCTGCGTCCGAAAAAAAAATGCAAGGAAAACAAAAGAAAGCAATGTCAGCTTTAATGGTTTATATATAAGCAAATAAATAATTGTTTGCCGTTGAACGAAATCTGAAACAACTTTGACAGATGAGCTCTTCCAGCTAAAAGAAAGTCATTTAGCTAAAAGAAAGTCAGGGCAGGTAACGATATAAACTTCTAGGCGATTACCACGGAAAATTTTCATTCAGGAGCTGATCCGTTAACCAAATGCACCGACCGACCTACTGGTAGCAGATGTGAGAAAACATTGTCGTCAAAATACGTTTGAATGATTTTCTCGTTTTTTATAAATGATGTATGCATCAATGAATCCCCCGACAGTATTTTCACCAAGAACGGTATATTCCTTAAGTGAGTTATAATGACGTTATTAGGAGCTGTGTATTTATAAGGAGCGATAATATTCGGTGCGTAATCACTAGCCCGCTTTTGTCACGTGGGAGCCGCGCGTCTGATTTGAGGAACACTGTCTCCATTAGAGGCCGAAGCACGAAATGGTAAGCGTCGTGTCTATAGTACGTATTCTGCACTTTCCTTCTGTCGTCGTCTCTGATTACTGCTGCTATCTTTGACAGTGATCCGCACAGCACGCATGCAAACTGCCTGTTAACGTGGCGTTTTGAATTCTGTACACAAATCTGTTGCTAGTTGAATCAGTGCTGGCCAAAGACCCAGCGGAGCGGGCACCGCGATTGGCCACTGCTCTCTTACAACGTGGTTGAAGCAAAGCCAGAGGAGAGGGAGCAGATAGCGCGGCTCCGTTGCCGCGATTTGAAAGGCACCACAGAGACAAACTGCAAGTTTATTCAGTTGCAAAGAAGTGGCCTGCAGTTACTCAGCTCCATTTCAGCCATTAAAGACTTTTTTCACTGAAAAAAAAAAAAAAAAGAACGGACAAAACATTGAAAAACTTCTAATTTCGCGCTACAGTGACGTGTTATGGGAACGAGTGACGTGATACGGGCCATAAGTAAAAACGTAGTTGTCAGCGTGTTAACCGCACGTTGATTTTAAGTGATACAAAACGGAACTGGAGTCCCCACTACAATCGCCCAATCATGTTTCTTGGCGGTGACGTAAGATAGGCGGCCGCCAATCACACAAACGAGGTCCCGTGACGTCATGGAAAAATCGTCAGAAAGCGGCCGGAAAGTCGATCGCCACTGCTTCCTATGTTTTCTTTATTATTTTGATTAATTGCTTGAAGTTTGCAATAAAATTGCTATGATTGTTACCGGGAGATATACGATTACTTTTAAAGAACCGAACTTGTATTTTTTGTGTCTGTGGCCCCTTTGAAGGCTGAGCGATAAAAAGAGGGCGCTTTCGAGAGAACATTCTGCGCAAGTAGCGATGCAGGCTATCCTCGCGAAAAGCCGGCACATGTTCTCTTTCGCGTTGCGGAACGAGCAGGGCCAGCGCGACATCTCGCGGGGTCATTTCCGAGAAATGAGAACTCGTCTCCTAGAGCGCCATCGCTGGGACGCCTGTAGTTGGCCGGACTGGGCTCCCTTATTTCGAGCCACCTTCATTCGGCGCGGCGAAGCCGAGCCCTTTTCTGCTCTCCTCCACCCGAAGGGTGCTGTTGTTATTGTCGCCGCGGACTGCTTCCGCCCTGGAACGACCTTTTCGATCCACGCGATGTCCCTTCCCTCCCTCCGCCCACCTCCCGGCTGCCGTGTACCCACTCGAGAGGTCTGTGGTGACGCTCGACGGTTTAAGCCTACATCGCTTCCCCGCCATTGCCTTCAGAATTTTCAATTCGGAGGGAACGCGGTCTTCCTGTGTTCTCCTAGCTTGATGCGTTCTCTTGCAATGAGACAGTGCAACTGGTTTGCCCAGTCTGAATAGAGTTTGGTGGTGGTGGTGTTGGTACCAGTGAGATGGCTCATGCCCACTCAGGGGGATTGGCCCGGAAATGGGAAATAAAATTATTTAAATATTAGAATCGATAAGGAGTAGATGACTGTAGAAATAAGAGGGAGGAGGTTATAAACATTAGTAAAAAAAGGTAAAAAGCACCATTGCATAAAAATTACGAAGTAAAATAACTAAGAGAGAATGTGGTTCAAACGAAGCAGTGGGAAAGGTGCGCATGGGTTGTTACTTTCCTGTAGTATTCTTCTTCTTCTTCTCCGTTTGGTAATGGAGCGTACCCATGGTGGGGGATTGGCCAAGGCTTGAGGCTTGTATAATTATTTAAAAACCATTCTTTAGCATTGGAAGTTAATGATGGATAATAAAAAAAAACACATTCGCTCCATAGGGGTTAGGCCAGATAAATGATTGTACGAATCAACTAGCATATAAGTCTTCCGCTAGCCATAATGTATTCGTAAAGCAGGAAGCAAATTTAATTTCTTGCTTTGCCAAGGCTGCTAGCACCGAATGAAAAAGAACTGAAGTTTTTAGTTCAAGTCTAAGGCGTTCGAATGGGCCATAAGGTAACGTTTTCTTTGCTCTGTGAAACGGGGACATTCAAACAAGTAGTGTTCCAAGGATTCGGGTTGATTACAAAACAAGCATCTGTCCGTTGACACCAATCCTGACCTGCCCTAATTGGAAGGCGGCACCTCATGGCTGTGAGGGCCACTTCACACTGGCGTGAAACACAAAACGATGAATTCTATTTGAATTTTAGGTATCAAGGATATCTTTGGACCGCCCCCTGTTCGAGCAATATATCTGAAGACGTGCCACAGTTATATTTGTGAGATTTGGACATAATTTTTTTTGCAGGGCCACCTAAGGCAAAACCCGCTAATGAGTCCGTCCCCTCATTGAGCAGGATAGCTGCATGTCCAGGCACCCACACAGCACGTACAGATACCATGTGATTTGGAAGAAAAGTGGCGAACTGTTTTTAGATGAATAGACTTTTCAGATTTGACGAAGGAAGTGCAAAGGGATATAAGAGTCAGTTATAAAAATTAAATGCGATACAGATCTAGGAATTCTTTTTATAACCAGAGCCCTGGCCAGTAGTTCTGCCTCGGGTATGGGAGTGTAATCAGCCAATATAAAAGAAAAAAAAATCCAGTCTAGATCAGAAGAACAAATTGCAACCTCTGATTTAGATTCATATTGCGAGCCATAAGTGGCAATAACAACAGGATGCGGATAATGAGCAACGTGCTCTTCTAAAATGCCAGGTAGGATACGCCCAGGAACCAGCTTGGCATTCTTTGGGAATATGTTGTCGACACGAGCCGACACTAGCTTATCCCCCGCAGATAATGGTTGAATAGGAAAGAAGTCAACACGAATAGCGGAAAGAATTTAATTTGGAGCTGAGGGCGTCTATACCTAGGCCATGCCGTCGTCAAGAATGTAAGGGATTGTTGTAAAAATATGGCCTGCTCTCTACCAAATGGGGAGCCTATCATCCTCAGGTATGTTTTTGCTGATAAAAGTTGGAATTGCGTCTCTAGTGGTGGAAGTTTTGCGCATCTAGGTACAGCACACTGTCAGCAACAAATCTAGGCAGCCCAAGAAGCAAGCACAGGGAACGTTGTTCAAACATAAAAAAGGGCCGTAATTTATATGCAGCAGTACCAGAGTGGAGTGCACAGCCAAATTACACGATAGGACGAACGTACAATTTGTACAAAATTAGCAACATTTCTTGACGCATTCCTGATTCGCTGTGAGCAAGCCTTCTGAGTCTAGCGAGAGTCCGCCCTCCTTTTAAAAGTACAGATAAAAGTAAAAGTTTTTCGAGCACCAACACGAAGACGTATCATACATAACGCCAAGGTATTTCAGCGTATTCACTTGTTTAATGATCTGACTTTGGTATGTAATAGAAATTTACACGTCGTATTGTAAAGGAAAAACTAACCGGCAACATTTTTTTTTTACGTTTAGATATAAGTGAAGTATTTGGAGCCACCTGGTCAAAGTATCGAGATAGTATTGGAGCCGTTGATAAAGGGACTGAGGGTCGACATCACATGCATAGAACGCAATGTCATCTGCATAAACATAGACATTTACGCTAGGGTCACGCGGGATTGAACTAAGTAAACCGTTGAAGAGAATTGGGGAAAGAATGGATCCTTGAGGCGCACCTCTGGTATAGGGACAGTGGTCGGGCTTCAGTCTGTCATCTGTACAAAAAAAAAATCGCGCCCTTGCAAGAACTCCTGATGATGATTGCCGGATTGTGGGGATGATGACTGTGGGGTAGAAAGGGCGTTATTTAGTTCTAAATAATATTTTAAATTAGACTCTGCCACCACTCGCTTGAAATTAGCAGCGTCAAATTTGTAACTAGACCAGTTCGCAGGGCATCGGTTACAAAGCGGGGACATCCACGCTGCCTTACGGTGGTGGTGTGCCCTACCACACTCATTCCACCACCGATTATACATACTTAGTTTCATCGGATGCTATGAAAGATTCAAAGGAAGGAAGATTCGGAGCTATGGATTACATCGTACAATAAAGAATTAACGTGAACAGCTTTTTCATGTGTGGCAACCTTATCAATTGATTGATTGATTCCTCAACGGTTTCATTGGGACATTACATCAGGGGTGGGCATGACACTACATTTGAAAGTAGGGTAACAACATGGTAACGGCAACAGACGATGTGCAGTAATTATGGAGGCACTTCTATATAAGTGGTAGGTATGATACGGTACTAGAAAGTAGGGTTACAATAAGGTATAATGACAGCAGGACAGGAATGACTCGAAAACGACATTTTTAAACTTAACGGAGTTGGCAAACGCGTTCTAAAAGATTCGGAACCATTCGGGGGGAAGCGATGATAGAGTAGGCCACAGGCATGTGATAACTGTTTGTCCCGCAGTCCACCGTAGCCTAGTCAGACAGAGAAATTACATTCGAAGCAAACGTTCTATCAAGGGCCGATCGGACTCCACCACGCAAAAACGTAGAGGAGCGAGAATTGACGCACTGGAAATCATTGTCCGATGCCCATGACCACAGGCGCCTGCCGCAGCTATCATGCGGAAGCCACAACAGGCATGATGCGAATTGAAATCTACAGCTAGGATTATATACCCTTGACTGTTTGAAACAATGTCACCTAAGCAAGCAGTGGAGGCGACCCCCCACAGGGAAATAAACGTTTGCTATTGAGAACGGTCTGATCCCATCAATGTGTATGTCTAGTACTAATGCTTCAGTTATTGGGGACATAAACGGCAACGACAACGGTAATCGTTAGTAGCAATTGCTAGTACTATGCAACAGCTGCTCAACATATATCGATAGTTGGCATTGAAGCCAACGTTATGCACACGGCCGTAAAACATACAGTTTCAGTGCGCTTCTTCGTTCGACATTGCGAGATGATTTGTTTCAACCCTCTTACAATCTTACAATCGGCGTTTTTGCCATTCTGACGGGAGATCACAGGAGTGTCTCGTGCGTGCGTGCGTGCGTGCGTGCGTGCGTGCGCGCGCGCGCGCGCACGGGAAATCGCCCCTATGGAATGGGGCGGCTGCACCCGGCTTGCACGGGAATTCACTCGGGAAATTCACCCGGCTTGCACGGGAAATCGCCCCTATGGAATGGGGCGGCTGCAAAAACGCAGGAACTTTTGTACCGCAGCGATGGCTCAAAGGTACAGCACTCGCCTCGTATGCGGGAGGTCCAGGGTTCGAATCCTGGTACCGCCGGACACCCACCGGTTTCTTTAATGGGTACAGGCGTCCCTGGTCGAGTGCGGACCCTTGAAAGGGGATTCCACGTCTGGAAAGCTGCCTTTACCCTATCGAGGGGCCCCTGACCCTTGTCCATCTGGCGGGGCCCCCGGCCATCATGCCGCGTTGCGCCATTGCCGGGGGTGAAAGAGTCTGGCGGCTTGTCCTGCCACAGGCGGTTGCGAGTTGAGCGTCCATCGTGGCTGTGGAAGGCACCATGTGAATTCGTGTTCCTTGGTGGCGCCGGGCACCTACCGGTAAAATAGGTACAAGCGACTCCCCGGCCTGGCGCTCGGCCCTTGTGTGGGACTACAACGCTTGGGAAGTTCACCCGGCTTGCACGGGAAATCGCCCCTATGGAATGGGGCGGCTGCAAAATCGCAGGAACTTTTAACCGCAGCGATGGCTCAAAGGTACAGCACTCGCCTCGTATGCGGGAGGGCCGGGGTTCGAATCCTGGTACCGCCGGACACCCACCGGTTTCTTTAATGGGTACAGGCGTCCCTGGTCGAGTGCGGACCCTTGAAAGGGGATTTCACGTCTGGAAAGCTGCCTTTACCCTATCGAGGGGCCCCTGACCCTTGTCCATCTGGCGGGGCCCCCGGCCATCATGCCGCATTGCGCCATTGCCGGGGGTGAAAGAGTCTGGCGGCATGTCCTGCCACAGGCGGTTGCGAGTTGAGCGTCCACCGTGGCTGTGGAAGGCACCATGTGAATTCGTGTTCCTTGGTGGCGCCGGGCACCTACCGATAAAATAGGTACAAGCGACTCCCCGGCCTGGCGCTCGGCCCTAGTGTGGGACTACAACGCTTGGGAAGTTCACCCGGCTTGCACGGGAAATCGCCCCTATGGAAAGGGGCGGCTGCAAAAACGCAGGAACTTTTAACCGCAGCGATGGCTCAAAGGTACAGCACTCGCCTCGTATGCGGGAGGTCCAGGGTTCGAATCCTGGTACCGCCGGGCACCCACCGGTTTCTTTAATGGGTACAGGCGTCCCTGGTCGAGTGCGGACCCTTGAAAGGGGATTTCACGTCTGGAAAGCTGCCTTTACCCTATCGAGGGGCCCCTGACCCTTGTCCATCTGGCGGGGCCCCCGGCCATCATGCCGCGTTGCGCCATTGCCGGGGGTGAAAGAGTCTGGCGGCTTGTCCTGCCACAGGCGGTTGCGAGTTGAGCGTCCATCGTGGCTGTGGAAGGCACCATGTGAATTCGTGTTCCTTGGTGGCGCCGGGCACCTACCGGTAAAATAGGTACAAGCGACTCCCCGGCCTGGCGCTCGGCCCTTGTGTGGGACTACAACGCTTGGGAAGTTCACCCGGCTTGCACGGGAAATCGCCCCTATGGAATGGGGCGACTGTAAAATCGCAGGAACTTTTTTTTTTTTTTTTGTGTGTGCGCGCGCGCGCGCGCGCACGCACGCACGCACGCACGCACGCACGCACGCACACACGCGCGCGCACACACACACACACACACACACACACACACACACACACACACACACACACACACACACACACACACACACACACACACACACACACACACACACACACACACACACACACACACACACACACACACACACACACACACACACACACACACACACACACACACACACACACACACACACACACACACACACACACACACACACACACACACACACACACACACACACACACACACACACACACACACACACACACACACACACACACACACACACACACACACACACACACACACACACACACACACACACACACACACACACACACACACACACACACACACACACACACACACACACACACACACACACACACACACACACACACACACACACACACACACACACACACACACACACACACACACACACACACACACACACACACACACACACACACACACACACACACACACACACACACACACACACACACACACACACACACACACACACACACACACACACACACACACACACACACACACACACACACACACACACACACACACACACACACACACACACACACACACACACACACACACACACACACACACACACACACACACACACACACACACACACACACACACACACACACACACACACACACACACACACACACACACACACACACACACACACACACACACACACACACACACACACACACACACACACACACACACACACACACACACACACACACACACACACACACACACACACACACACACACACACACACACACACACACACACACACACACACACACACACACACACACACACACACACACACACACACACACACACACACACACACACACACACACACACACACACACACACACACACACACACACACACACACACACACACACACACACACACACACACACACACACACACACACACACACACACACACACACACACACACACACACACACACACACACACACACACACACACACACACACACACACACACACACACACACACACACACCTCTTTAGAGAGGGGAAAGGCGAGGGAGAAACGTAAACAATGAATTTCTCCTTCATCGCAAATCCTGGTAAAATAATCACGAGCAACGCTTCCCCAGACTGAAAGAACAGCGGGGTCTCCAAGCGAACATCCTGGATTTGTGTTTGTTCTTCTTGGTCGTATTTGGACAACGACATTAATTAAAGTAAGACAGAAAACGATTTGAGAAAGAAAGAGCGATCAACTGCTGGAGAGAATATTTTCGGCGTACAAAAGGACAAGAACAATATATTTGCCATCTCTTCTTTTTCTATGTTGACTGAGATCCAGAAAACGGCAGCCTAGCTCCTCCTGCTCTCACGTCCTCCCGTGTGCCTGGCTTCGCGCCTCAAGACCTCCGCGCCGGAGCCGTAATAGACATCATAAAAATATGAATGAGAACTCGCGGACGATGGAGAAAATGGGAGGCCAGGCGCGAAAAGTGCGCCGCAAAAAGAAAAAAAAAAAGAAGCCCGCGCTAATAACCGCTCCTATCCCGTCCCCGTCTCATTGTCGGTCGTAAATTACGCCAGTACTCGGGTTGTAAAGGCGTCGGGTAAAGAATAGGCTCTTCCTTGGATACTACCATACACGCACTCACAAGCGCGCACACACATACACAGACACATCAGCCTTGCGTAGATATTAGGATCGCGCCCAGCAGCGCCGCACTTAATGGAGGCGCGCAGAGCGTCTTCGCGTAGCCGGTCGTATAACGCAGTGCACGCATTGGGGAGCAAAGCCCGCCTCCGGCCAACCTTTATCTGTATATTTATTTCTCCTTCAGCCGTGTGTGTTCGGCAAGAAGTGGGTAAGTCTGTTTACGAAGAAAAAAAAAATGGCCGATACAACGCAGAGGTGGGAATCGACGTACCGCAAAGGTTTCATCGTGGCATAACTGTGTTGTAGCGAACTTGCACGTGACATTTTTGTGACAGAATACTGTTGCACTTGGCGTAGTAACTGATTTTTAAGAATGGGGAGCAGTGGTGAGCGCGATGGGAAATATAAGCCTCAGTGAGAAACACTCGGCGTCTCCACCTCGCTGGATAAGACGCCCCCAGCTCCAGGCGCAGAGAACGTGATGCGCGCAAGAACTAGGACTTCTCCGGGCACCGTGCAGCCAGCCGCTTCTCCGGCCGGCCCGGCCTTCCACGGGTACGGTACTAGTAGCCAGCGTTATGTGGTGTAACTTCCCAGAGCCACTACTACCTCCCCCCTCTTTCCCCCATCGAGTCGCTTTCCCGGCCACGCGGGTGCGATACGCGGAGACCGGGGTTATCTGGTGTAAGATAAAACCCAGCAGAGTACCCGTCAAGAACGCCAGCCGACGTAGCAGCAGCAGCGGCAGCAGCAGAAGAGTAGCCCTGAAAACCGGGAGAACAAAGAAAGAACAAAGAAATGTCGAAAGACCATATAACTTCAGCCGCCACATTCAGGTAACGCCCCTATACCGGAATTAGGTTATCGAGTTTGCTCTTTAGTCAGTCATGGCCACGTTACCAGTAAAAAAGTAATGACGTTGCAGTTACATTATTTCCAAAAGTAACTTGTTGCAGTTACAGTTACTATTGACAATTAACGTGGTTACTTTCCCGTTGTTGTGGAAGGCCAATACATAATACAAACAAATTGGTATAGTCTATTTAAGAGAAATGTACGAAGGTATGCGGGCGGTAAAAATGGCAAGTGGTAAAACCCTTGACTAAAGGAACCTACAAGGGGCGCACTCAAGCCCAATGCCAAAATTCGTTGTGTACGCCTCATTTTGTTGCATCTACTTTTTTGTTGATGCACCGTTGGGGTCATCAAGGGTGCCCCGCTTTTGGTTAACCCCTCTGCGGTGGTCTTTCTTTACAAGGGCAGGCCAACTTCCTCCTCGCCGGTGGTGTAATTGCCGGTTTCTTTTTTTTTTTTTTGGATTCCGCTTGACTCGAGCCGAAGAAATTTTTTGAGAAATCACTTGAAAGACCGACCACCAGCCTCGGTCTTCTGCAAAGAAGATAATCCCCTTAGCGACCTTTTCTCCTATACTGTGAGGGAAGCCGTGTTGTGAAACGGTAAAAAGTGGAGAGGATATGGCTAAGAAGAAAGTCCGAAGCAAAGCCTGAACGGTACGTCGGCCTTAAACGAGTGTTGCTGTTGGATAATTCTTCATAAAAAAGGAAGTAACTGTGACGGCGTTTTCTGTTACAGGTCCTCAGTAAAAAAGTAAGAGTGTTACAGTTACAAGCTCCTCTAACTTAAAAGTAACTTGTTAGAGCTACAAGTTACAGAAAAAAAGTATCTAGGTTAGTTAACGGCAATGCGTTAATAGTAACTAGTTACTGCCCAAGACTGGATAAAGCTTGTTGCCCCCAGAGGGCACCAGTGCGACACCAGTGCAACTCTCGAAACGATCTCGGTAACGTGTAGGGGCCTCAGGCTCGGGGACCAATGCTTGTAGTACTCCTATGCAAACTTCACCAGTGGCTCTGCTGCTGACACACTGGTGGCTCATAAGTGGTTCTTCGGTGGGTCACGACTCGGTTATCACTGGTGTTACGAAGTTGCCATCCCACCGCTGGAAACCAGTTGTCACATTCGAGAAGGCTTCCCCGAAGCGAGCTCCGTCGCCTCCGTCATGTGTGTGGTAGCCTGGTGGCGAGCGTCCAGCAAAGGTTGCTGCCTTGGTGATGACGACGTGAAGCTGAAGGCAAAATTAATTGGTTTACTGCATGGCGAGAGATGAATCGAAGAAATACAGGAACAATACCCTTCCGGGCGAGGTTACAGTACAGGACTTGAGTAGAGCGACAGCATGAATTCGCTGCTCCGAAACGGATGAGTTGTGCGCTCGCAGGCAGCGCGTATTTACGCCCGATGCGCTAACGGTAAAACAGTTCTCCTTGTGCTTCCTGCACATGGCCCGAGCATAGTACTGACACGCACAACGCTCTGTCTGGAGTTCGTGAAGCGCCGGCAGGAGCGACGCTCGTTGAGCCTGAGAGGGAGGGAAGAGGAGTTCTCGACTTCGGCGTCAGCCTCCCCGGATTAGGTCTCAATTTGCGGATCCGTTGGCTGTCGCAGCATCGCTTTGCGTCACCAACAGCGAGACGCCCACGCTGAAGATGCACGCTGTGGTAGGCTCTGCCACGAAGCACAATGCACTGCACGAAGCTTTCAGCACGCGCGAAAGGAATAGCGACGCGCTGAATCGTAACACTGGTGACCACCGAGTGGTGACACATTGATGGGTCACTGATTTTCGACTCGCCGGTTACCCACAAGTATTTCACTGGTGGGTGACCGGTGGGTCATTAGTAATTTGCAGGTGAAGGGCTTGCTGGTGGGTGACCCTCCCGTGGATCACGTGCCCCGTTGTTGACCCACGGGTGACCTATGAGCGGATCGCTAGTAATTTGTGCGTCATCAGTTGCCTCCGGTATGGGTCACGGACTTAGTTACGCCTAGCACGTGACGCAGAACAACAACAGCTGGACTACCGGGTGTCAAAATAGCTACCGATGAATGGGTTGCGGAGTTGGGACAGGGCGAAAACTCGGTGCACGTATGAGGCAACGAAATCCGGGATAAAATAGTGGACTCAGGTGACGGAGGATAGAAATGATTGATTGGAAGTTTGTGAGTGAGTCGTTGGCGACACAGGAAACATAAGCGAACTAATGATTAAAATGCTGATGATTGTAACGATGATGAGTGCTCTGAAAACAAAAAAAAATATTCCGGTCACTGAACTTATTCTCTGCATCAAAAAAAAAAAAAAAAAGAACGTGATGCTGATTGTTGCTTTATCATTGCTCAATTATGAGCCCTGAAATGCAAAACTGTGGAATCTGTGGAAAGCAACGATGCCATTTGAGGGTAAGATAACGACGCTAAAGTGAGGCGGCCGGCCTAAAAAGGAAAAGAGAACGTTGTCAATGAGTGGGCACACGAGCTGTGTGCCCAGCAGCTCCATTACACATCTCTCCCCGGCCTTCCCTCCTTCCCCTTTGTACAACCCTCGTTATTAGAGCTAGCGCATCCAGCGAATGGCAGTATGGGGACCTACGCTGCTGCGACATCACATGTTCCGAGCGAAGCCGGGGGAGCTTTAACGCGCTCATGTTAGCCGTGGACGTCAGGTTTGCGCGTTCACGCTGGGAGCGGACGTGGTCCCGAGGAGCCGGACAGAAGAGGGGGAATGATGGGGAGGCAGCGGCGGGAGGAGGAAGGCACGGGGCGGCACGCGAGGACGTTGAATATTTAAGCAGGGCTGCAACGGACATCCTCCGAAATGCGTCGCGAAGGATCTCGGGGCGACGACACGTTTTTACGAGCACCGGAGGCTTAAAGCTGCAGGCCGCTCGCTGTATTGTGTTTCGTTAGGGCGCCGCTGACGGCTCGTGTAGGCGTTAAGTCGTTTGTTTCGGCGTGGTACGTAGCGTAGATACGTGTTGGCCGCTGCAGTTCTGGTCCTTTCCTTTTTGCGTGAGGGCTCAATGAAAAAATTAAAAAGAGAGATAGGCTTTGTTAGGATTGGGAAACTGGGTCACGCGGGCTAAGTAAGCTTGCTAGCCGCGTCCCGCGCACACTTTAGGCCTAGAGAATCGCTGACTATATTTTTGCGTGCGGGACGATCGCGCAGAAAAGTTGAGGTTGGAAATCAGAGAAAATAGGCACTGAAAATACTCCGAATAGGAGCCGCGACGAATGAGTACTGCGCCAGTCACCACAACGTCTGCTCGCTTTAATTTTTTTTTTCGGTGGTATTTATATTAGCCTTCGCTTCTGTACGTGCCGACTGGCTTGTCGACACGTCCTATACTCCACACGGAAGCCGGAGTGCCAATTATATGCGTCGTGGATGTTAGAGAGAGTGCGATAATTTTCAACGTAGAGTGTGTTTACAGCCGAGGTACTTAATTATTGGGTGTCCTTCTGTTTTTTCACGAGAATGCTAGTTCGGGCTTGTTGATACGACATTGTAATGGTTAAGTAGCTTTGACACAGACAAGAAGGATGCGAAGGGGACACACAGAGGGCGCTCCGTGTGGCGATATCCCGTTCCACGATAGGCCCAAGCTTGGAACTTGCGGTGAGGTGGAGAAAGTTAATTAAACGTGTCAATATGCCGATATGCCGGATCCAAGCCATAAACCTACCTAAATGATTCGAAACTACCGTTACTTAAAAAAGATTGTCTAGAATTGAGCTAAGAGATCATTTTACAGTAGAAAAACTGGGTGTTTGGAAAGAAAATTAACGTTGCTGGGAATCGGGTAGTTAGCCCCAAGACCGGCGGTCTTGTATTATAAAACAAGTCACAAGCACTATAAGGTCGATGCATGATATTGTTGGATGAAATGATTTCTACCCTTGTATCGTCCCGGACCGGTTAAAGAAACACAAACACCAACGTTAGCAGTACGCCGACGTCCGCAAGTACATCAACGCGCACCGCCAATTCAACGAGAAATAGCATGATCAAGCACTAATACGGAATAATTTACATCCCTGTGACCGAGCTTTGGAAAACCCCCGTTATTGAAACTCGCCTCCCGCCTTCCCCTTTCGCTTGTTCTCTGAATGAACGTCGACGCAGTTTCGTCAGCCAAGGGCCGGCATTTTCTGGGAATGCGGATCTAGCGTTCATTCTGGCTCTAGAAACGTCGATGCTCACTCGCAAATTTGATTTATGGTTAGGCGACCTCGCTCGAATCGCCAGACAGTACGAAATGCCCGCCTCCGTTTCGTTTACGAGCGGATCGCCCCTCTTCGAGCAAAGACGGGTGACTAGGAATAACGGCAATAGTGCGTGAGGGAGGGCTGGCATTGAGGGAGACTTGTATTTACCCCACTGTTTCTAGCAACAAAGCTGTTCTTGGTTGATGCTTTCATGGGAATAAATTTGGTAACGCGGTCGCAGCGATGTGGACATGGCATAACCTAGCGAGGACGAGAGCTAGCGCCAGCACACGTGGCGCCGCGGCCGTTGCCTGTGAGTGGGTGCTTTATTGATATATAAAGTGGAAGAGAAGTGGACTGGGGATATTTTTGAACTCATTTGGGAGTTCACCGGGTTACAGCCCAGTCCGGGGGAAGGCGAGAAGGGGAATGAAAGGGGATACGTGAGAACAAATGGGGACAGATAAACGCAGAGAGAGAGAGAGAGAGAGAGAGATAAGGAGTGCGTATCTGGCCGGCAGGCATTGGGCTACAGCCGTTGTTTGAGGTTGGTCTCCTCGAGAAGGCCAGGAGAAGTCGGAATGCTTCCCACCGGATGGAATTGGGGCCCGTCGGAAAAAGCAGGTCCACCAGGGTGTGGCTGGGCAGCCCGAGGCGCTGGAGTGCGGCCCTTAGCTCTGCCCGCGGGGCATCGTGCTGGCGGCAGGAGCAGAGCAGGGGCTCCAGGGTCTCGGGCTCTGGGCAGTCAGCACATGTGGGCGACGACCGGCGGCCTTGTCGGTGCAAGCGGGCTGCCACATTGCAGCAATCGAGCCGCATGCGGAGGAGTATGGAGCGGGCGTCCCTGCTGATACGGCCAGGCAGGACCTGTGGAGCTTGGCTCCTGATGACTCTGGGGTCCGGGTGCATCGTCGCCACCTCCCGCACCAGGATGGGTTGTGCGGCGTCGAAGGGCCGAAGGTCGCTGGAGGAAGCAGCACCTCTGCCCGCCTGGCGAGCAGCACCTCTGGCCAGGGCGTCAGTCGCCTCATTTCCGGTGATTCCGACATGAGATGGCAACCAGTGTAGCCGTAGGTCACAGCCGCGGGACTCCACCAGGTGGAGCTTCGCCGCCAGCGACCGCTCCACGTAGCCGCTGGAGCTAGATGGCATGTCCGCCGCTCGCAGTCGCAAGAGAGCGGGCCGGGAGTCCGTGAAGATGACGGCTCCCTGAATCTGGTTGCCCTTCTCCAGGAGCAGGTCTGCAGCAAAACGCAGCCCGGCCAGCTCTGCATGGGTAAAGAAGGGCGGGGAAGGTCAGCGGGCGTCAGCAGGGACGCCTGTTGCCTGCTGCTTCGCATGCCGCTCGACTGCTGCAACGTGGCGAAGCGCCTGCACCGGTGCGGGCGCAAAGACTTCACTGCATGTGCCGACTGTTCGCAACCAGAGACGCTGGAGCATCTACTCTGCTTCTGCCCCACCACGCGGTGCCGAGAGCAGGCTCCCCCGAGCGCTCTAGCGACAAGCCTGGAGATGTGGATTCTGCCATTGGAAGAACGCTGGTTGCTTGAAAATGTTCCGTCCGGCTGTCTCCTAAAATCGCTGAGTTCGGCATCGAGCTGGAACGCCTTAGAGCTGTCCGGCGGCGAGCTTAACAAACATACAGACGAACGAAGTCTCTTCAAAATTTAAAAGATGCCAGAAGAACGCAGAGGAAGATATAACGCTGCATTGTCCAAGTGCAAGCACAACGTTGGAAGTCCTTTTGTGGATCACTCGACCCTCGGAAGTCTTTGTCTGGAATATGGAGAACTGTACGAAGGCTATGACCCCCGTGCAACAACGCTTCCCCTTCAAGGCTTTGGCTCTTCACCGGAAACGCGGGGAGCTTAAAGTAGCAGACGACTTCTGCGTTCGGTCGCCAATAAAACAGGCCCTTCGGGCTCATCACGTTCCACTGACGCCCCCGCACCTCGGGATTCTAGGATGGACGTCCTGTTTTTATATGCAAGAATTCGAGGAGGTATAGGCTCTCTGCAAGCGATCGTCATCACTCTGGTGAGATAGAGTAACCTATGCCGCTCTTTCTCACCTTTGGCAGCGATGCCTGGCAAGCCCTTTTGAAATATTTCAACGAACTATGGCGTGATGACATATTCCCTGAAAAATGGAGGTCTAGCCGCGTTGTTTCACTCCTGAAACCTGGAAGATCTCTGCTGAACCCGGTGGCATACCGACCCATAGCAGTTGCCAGTTGCGTTGGGAAGCTTATTATTTACGGAACGGGTTATTCTTGCGTAGCTTGAGTGGTTCCTGGAGCACTACAACGTCTACCCTGACGTCATTGCTGGCTTTCGTCGTGGCCGTTTGTCTATCGATTGAGTCAACGACCTGGTAACCTATGTGCAGCAGCAGAGACGAGTCAAGTGCATATGCGCTGCGCACTTTCTGGACGTGAAAGGAGCGTATGGAAACGTGGATCATGATTCCATTCTTGGAGCACTGCATGCAGTGGGCTTGGCGGCCGCGTCTACCAGTGGGTGCGGAATTACCTCTCGGGGAGGTCATTCTTTGTAATGGCTCAAGATGGCATAATGTCACTACACTGCACTCATCGAGTATGCCATCTAAATGCCCTCATGCGTCTTTTGCAAAGGTTGCAGCTGCCCACATCACCAACATGACATCGAACTATACGCCTGCGACAAGGCCACTGCTCCCTCTTTCTTGTACGATGCAGCCACGAGCATGCCTTATTATCCCAGGTTTAACAAAGAAGCGAGGTTTTCAGCAGCTAACTCTAATTTATCTACACGAGAGATACAGCGATCGCACCCTTATTTACACCCATGGCTCTGTAACACCTGGTTGCCCGCGCCGTTGTTACACCACGAATATCGATGTCCACTGAATTCAAAATAGCCCATCTCACCACTTACACGGCTGCAGAACTTACCGCCATCCGTTGCCCCCTTCCCACCATTAAGCACACCTCATGCCGAAGATGGGAGATCTTCTGCGACTTAAAGCCTGCGATTCAATCCCTCCAGTCAGCCCTGTGCCGTGGACCTCATGAAGAGCTGCTGGCCAAGATAAGACTATTGTATGAACATGCTTCGCAAGCAGGTCATGACGTTGCCTTCCAGTGTCTTCCCAGTCATTGCGGCATTGCCGGAAACGAAAGGGCGGACGCTGCCGCCCGCTTGGCACTCCAAGAAACGGAGACCGTATCCCTTCCGGTATCCAGTACGGACGCAGCTAGGACTCTCCGCAAACTTTCCCGGGAGGTCACGCTATCCAAATGGACTGCGCAAGAGTTCGCGAGAGCTCTTATTGTTGCCCTGGATCCGCATATTCAGCGTTCTCTTTAATTAGGCCTCCCAAGGTCTCATGTAACCATTGATTGTCGTCTCTGTCTGGGAGTCGCATTCACAAATGCTTACTCCTATTTAATCGGAATGGCAGCCAGTGAGGCGTGTGAAGTCTGTGATCCACTGGAGGATATACGTCATGTTCTATGCCAGTGCCCACGTGTTTCATCAGAAAGAAGGCAGGTCTCCTCAACTCTAGGGAAGCTAGACTCTCGGCGGCCGTTGTCTGAGGAGAAAATCCTGGGCCACTGGCCTTCTCCGTCATTTACGCACAAGGCGACAAAAGCGCTGCTGTGCTTCCTGAAATCGACGGACTTGTACAGAAGACTCAAGCACTAAAGACTGTACATTCTATGAACTCACTGAATTTCATCGTGTATAGTGTCCTAACGCTAGGCACACCTCTCTACGCTCTGTCCTGACCTCTACCTTCTTTTTATGTTTTCTTCTTTTTTTCCCATTGTTCCCCTTTCCCACGCATAGGATAGCATACCAGTCCATAGTCTGATTGACATTATTGCCTTTTCTTTTACCTTTTTTTCCTTCCTTCCTCTTTTTCCCTGTCTATTTTACACTCTGCTCTATCCTTTTACTCTCCCTCTACTTCCCGTCTCTCGCACAGGGTTGTATGCAGATGAGCTCTCTGCCGATCTCCGTAATATCCTTAGTGCACTTTCCTTCCTTTTCCTTTCCAAAAAACCAGCAACAATAGCAACTTATATTCTAAAAGAATGCTGGCGCGAGACGTTTATATAGGCAAATCTTTTCTAAACTACTAAATCTGGTGGTACTGCTTATACTTGCCAAGATTGCTGAGCAAAGAGAAAACATTAAGCACATTTCAGGCAAGACATCAATACATAAGGGATATTTGCATTACTCTTTTATTTAAAATACGCGGCTGCTTGATTTTCGCGATAGAAAATAAAGAACACGCGATAAAAAAGGGCTGGTGGAGCCACCTTGTGGCGGTATTCCAAGTTCATAAGTAACAAAAGGTCCCGGTAGATGGCGCGAGCAGCGGAACACGGCAAAAATGAATGGGCGCATACGGAAATTGATCGTCTGGCTTTGAGAAGCTCTTTTGAAACTTAGCTTTGCAATTAGGGAACGTCAGGCAGCTTCGCTGTTAACATCAGCGTTCTCGACGTTAAGTTAACGAAGTTGAGCTATTCTTTTTTTTTAACCTTACTGCTTCTTAATTATGTGTCATCAGGGGTAAGCGTCCACTCATGTTATTATCAATCGGTCACGTATATCTGACTACCATAGACATCTGCCTCTTATTTTATTCGGGCTACCTGATTACTTCACTTCTACCTCTTTCATAAATGCGAAATGAAACAACGTACGTATTTCTACGCGTCGGCTAGGTGACTGCTTCGAAGCTTCATTGCACTTCTTGGCATCCAAAAATGCCCGTTTTACATCAAACGAAACTTTGTCATATTTGCGAACTCTATTATGAGAAAAATCTATCGAGGAATCGCACGGATGGGCAATCGCGCTTACAGATTTTGTCGTTACCCCCCAAAACAAACACATTCCATGTTTTTTTAGATATTTTTTTTTCTTTTTCAAAACAGTAAGCATGAGAGAGGGCATAGAGGCTTGAGAGGGGACTTGAATTCACATAATTGGCCACTAGCTGGGAGAACGTTACAGCTGCAAATTCAGTAAGTGGAGTACGCGATTATCTCAATCAGCATTCTGCAATGTCGGCACGTCTTTAGTGGTAAATGGGCGTGAACGTGAATATCTCACAGCACTCAATTATTCAGCCGCACTTAAGGATCACGTGCAACCTGGCTTACAGTCACGCATTGAAAATTATCGAAGGCAGTCCGATTGAGCGGGAAGAAGATTCGCGAATGTTGGAGAGAATGGGTAGCTTGATACGCTTGTTGAAAAATACCAGTGCATATGATTAGCCTCAAACAACATATATATAGTTGACTTGGCTGTGGCTTAAAACTCGAAGCTTTCCTCCCTTCTTCTTTTCTTGCAAAGTAAAACTGCCAAATTTTGTTTGGTTGTTTGCATTTTTTTTCGTCTCGCGGTTTTTACCCCAAACACCCAGTATGTACGCGAGCTTTCAGCCAATTCATTTGGGGACGCGGCGCAGCAACATTAGTCGTCCCTTTTTTCATAAGCCTGACAAACGATTTATCGGAGGCTTTACAAACCTTATCCAGTAAAAATTGCAACGCTAATACATAATGTCCCGGCGTGACAAGGTCTTTTAACTCGTGCTAGAGCTCACAACGGGCCTTTTTTCCCGGAATAACCAGGTATAAAGAATCTCCTAGGAAAGCGGCGAGATCCGAATTGCAAAATGTAAGCGATCCAACGGGCTGCAGCAGAATGTACGCGCTCTATTCCCAGGAATTCTTGTTTTTGGGCGGTTACTTTGTAAAATTAAATGCGTATAAAGCCATCCGAGGCTGCGGCTAGGAATGGTGCTTCGGGTTAGGCGCAGTCTATGAGCTCTCGCATCAATTTACAGCAGATGAATAGGTAGATCACTTCCTTTAGCTTCGCTTTAGCAGTACTTTCCAGTCGGGAGCCATGCCGATATTGTAAGACTGCTGAAAAGAACAGAAGGAGATACGTGCGCTATAAATTAAACTAGTTCCTGGAGGAGCGTGTGGGTTTAAGGGCAAATTCGACACCAATCAACAGGCGCTGCAGCACTGCTTACGGTCAGGCCGCCTTAAGTACTCGGCGACGCAGATAAAGAAGCAGCAAGCGCCGGGGTGGAATAAATTTGGCACGTGCCGGACATACCGAACGCCCCCGCGTCTTCCGGGAAGTTGGATGGCTGCTATTATCGTCTCCATTTTCGCATGCCGTGACGCCGTTGCAGGCTGACCTTTTTCGGCACGTTTTGAATTTGTGAGGGTGGAAAGGGCACTGAAAAAAAAAAAATTGTGCGTTTTTTATTTCTAATTCAACTTCAAACAACGCCAACAGCAAGATCTTTGATGACGTTCGATCAATGCCGCAAAGATTCTAGCTTTACATAGGTTGACGAAGTAACATTTTAGCGCTATTTTGGCACGTGTGTGTATCAGGAAGGGCCGAGTAGGGAGATGAGACAAATTATGCAGAATTTGTGCTGAGTTTACCTCGCTTGTCTTGGGTAGGTTTGCAGTTATCAGGTTAATCTCTGCGGGGAAATTAGTGGGGCAATCGGGGAAGAAGGAAACAAGCTAGCTGTCAGAAAAATAGTAGGTGAAGGTCGGGTTGACCGGGTCTGAAGTGGTCTTTACTTAATTTAAGTTGCATCCAAGCGTCAGATGCTGGCTGTTAACGTTGCTTACTGACTAAATATTGTGTTATCTAGGGCGGATTTTTCGGGTTATTGGCATTCTTGTATCCCATCGCGCAGCATACGAAGCATATGAAGGACAAAAATACATCCAGACCCCGCGGTGCCGCCCTGTTCTATCGGATAAAATATATCCTGAGTACCCTAAATACCAACAGTACCGCACTACCGTACAATCCTTGATAAGTTATTCCATGCATTTTTCTAAATATTGCACGAGTTACCACTTATCAGAGAGCCAAAAGGAAGAAATAGGTGTCGCTCAAGGCTAAGAAAAAAATGCTTATACTTCGTAAATTTTGCGGAATTGGTTGCAATCCTTGTGCAAGGATTGCAACCAATTCCGCCCGTGAGCAACGTTGCTCACGGGCAAAGCCTTGGCGCGTACGCACCTAGATCAGACAGACAACTGAAGCGAATGAGGGACCGTCAATCTCATTCGACAAAATTAGTCTGTGTAATATGACAGTGTGAGCTTATTTTCACGATATTCAACTTACGACGAGGTATTCTTGGTCTAAGCGAATGCGGACGCATGGCCAAGTAGCGTGAAGGCGAACAGGGCAACGCCCGCATCTATACCGAACCGCCGAACGGTGACGCATATCGAGCCACTAGAAATGTGGGCCAAGTCATAGACACTCATATACTAGAAGGAAATCTGGCGCTGCAATCGCGGGTCGTTCCGCTATTGCAGCAGGCGACGTTCCTCGCCTACTTGGCTTGATCAGCCACTAGGCTTCTTTTTTGTCTCGAAGCCAAAATTGAGAAAAAAGAATAACAATTTGTGTCTTTTTAAGCTTCTAAATAATCAGTGGGAAATAAATGTTATAATATCAAACGAATTTGTATATTACTTTACAGTAATATTGTTGCTCTTTTGCATCCAGAGGCCACTTTCAAGCCCGTTCATGAGCCATGCCAGGGACAAGCGGAACGTGCCTGCCCGGTAGATGACGGAACGCTCGCTAAAGAGCGGCTAGCCTAGACGGGGGCGCAAGATTTCCCTCTAGTATATATTTGTGGGTAACAGAATGGATCCCTAGAGAAGACAAGCGTGGCAGGGGGCGGCAGAAAGTTAGATGGGCAGATGAGATCAAGAAGATTGCGGGAATAAATTGGTCGCAGTTAGCACAGGACCGGGATAATTGGAGATTAATGTTAGAGACCTTTGCCCTGCAGTGGGCGTGGATAGGCTGGTGGTGGGGATGATGATGATGACGACGACGACGACGACGATATAGGGTGCGTTCCAATTTACCGTTTAGACAGCTTCGTTGCCGTCTTCGCGGACAGTACGCCATGTTAAGCCCCGTTCCAATTCGAACGAAGCAGTCAACGAAGACTGCTTCGAGGAGACAGCATCGAAGTCAGCAACGATGCAGGCTACCTTCCTGTCTAAACTGAAAAGCGACGCCAGCGCCACCTTTTTGCGTTTTTATGTTGAACCAGAAGCACTTGTTCCTTTATTTAAATATTTAGTAAAATTTATTAGACATGAAGGTGACTTTGCCTAGTTTTTAAATTACGTGACGTTTGTAATAACAACGGTAATATTAGTTACGAAACTTGCGGCTTGCTCAACTCAACATGTCTGCGACGACGCTGTCGTCTGCTGGTCGTCTGCGCTGGTGTTGCGTTTGCGACCTAGGCGCCGTTCCAATTTCATTCCTTTAGACGTCTAGTTAGACTGCTTCGTAGACTGTCTACCAAGCTGTCTGCGAATTGGAACGCAGCAATACTTGTATGAAACTCTGCGGGCCAAATGGCCTGTGACACTCCCTCCCCCAATTCTCAGCGGTGGTGACACGGCCTATAGGGGCCCGAACGTGGGACAGGTGGCGCTGCTGGCGCCGTTCAACAGCGCCACCAGCGGAAGAAAATCGCAAAACTGAACTGGGTATTTCCTGGAGTGTGAATGTGGAGCACCGTTTTTACGTGCAGGTTAAAAGTGCAACCGCTCGTTACCGTGATGATGTTGGTCACGTGACACGCACATTTTTTGCCAGAAACTGGGTCCGGGCGACGCGCGTTCATTTTATTTACGTAAAATTTGGTTAATTAATTAATTAGTGGTCATTGACTGGGTAAAGTCAAATTGATGTCATTAGGGCATGTGAGGTATCGAATTGAAGGTCTTAATGAGTGGAATCACGTGGGACAAGTTAAAAATTGCTTCCTGGTCATAGTCATGAGACAGTCATATGAGTCATAGATTGGGTTAAAAGTCAAAGTGGTGCCCATAGGGCTTGTGGGCTATCAAATTAAAGGTCTCGATGAGTGAAATCGCGTGGGACAAGTTAAAAATTGCTTCCTGGTCATAGTCATGAGACAGTCATGTGAGTCATAGATTGGGTTAAAAGTCAAAGTGGTGCCACTAGGGCTTGTGGGGTATCAAATTAAAGGTCTCGATGAGTGGAATCGCGTGGGACAAGTTAAAAATTGCTTCCTGGTCATAGTCATGAGACAGTCATGTGAGTCATGGATTAGGTTAACAGTCAATGTGAGGCCGCTACGGGTTGTGAGGTATCAAATTAAAGGTCTTAATGAGTGGAATCACGTGGGACAAGTTAAAAATTGCTTCCTGGTCATAGTCATGAGACAGTCATGTGAGTCATAGATTGGGTTAAAAGTCAAAATGGTGCCACTAGGGCTTGTGAGGTATCAAATTAAAGGTCTCGATGAGTGTAATCATGGGGCACAAAGTAAAATTCGCTTCGTGGTCATGGTCATGAGACAGTCATGTGAGTCATTGATTGGGTTAACAGTCAATGTGAGGCCACTAGGGCTTGTAAGGTATCAAATTAAAGGTCTTAATGAGTGGAATCACGTGGGACAAGTTAAAAATTGCTTCCTGGTCATAGTCATGAGACAGTCATGTGAGTCATAGATTGGGTTAAAAGTCAAAGTGGTGCCACTAGGGCTTGGGAGGTATCAAATTAAAGGTCTCGATGAGTGGAGTCACGTGGGACCAGTTAAAAATTGCTTCCTGGTCATAGTCATGAGACAGTCATGTGAGTCATGGATTAGGTTAAAAGTCAATGTGAGGCCACTAGGGGTTGTCAGGTATCAAATTAAAGGTCTTAATGAGTGGAATCACGTGGGGCAAGTTAAAAATTGCTTCCTGGTCATAGTCATGAGACAGTCATATGAGTCATAGATTGGGTTAAAAGTCGAAATGGTGCCACTAGGGCTTGTGAGGTATCAAATTAAAGGTCTCGATGAGTGGAATCATGGGGCACAAAGTAAAATTCGCTTCTTGGTCATAGTCATGAGACAGTCGTGTGAGTCAGGAATTAGGTTAAAGGCAATGTGAGGTCACTAGGGCTTGTGAGGTATCAAATTAAAGATCTTAAGAGTGGAATCACGTGGGACAAGTTAAAAATTGCTTCCTGGTCATAGTCATGAGACAGGCACATGAGTCATAGATTGGGTTAAAAGTCAAAGTGGTGCCACTAGGGCTTGTGAGGTATCAAATTAAAGGTCTCGATGAGGGAAATCACGTTGGACAAATTAAAAATTGCTTTCTTGTTATAGTCATGAGATAGTCACGTGAGTCACAAATTGGGTAAACGCCAAAGTGGTTCCACTAGGGCTCGTGAGGTATCAAAATAAAGGCCTCGATGAGATGAATCATGGACAAATTAAAAGTCGCTTACTGGTTATAGTCATGAGATGGTAACGTGAGTCACAAATTGGTTTAAAAGTCAAAGTGGTGCCAGTAGGGCTTGTGAGGTATCAAATTAAAGGTCTCGATGAGGGGAATCACATGTGAGAAATTAAAAATTGCTTCCTAGTTATACTCATGAGATAGTCACGTGAGTCATAGGTTGGGTTAAACATGAGTGTGACGCTACTGGGGCTTGGTCGAGAGATCAAATGAAAGGTCTCCATCTAGAATGCTTTCATACAATCTATTTTTTGAAAAGATAAAATAGGAATATCTTTAAATAAAGTTAGAAAGATCACCAGTTTAGGTGACATCAGTTGATATTTATTACAAGCCGACATAAGTCCGCGAAGAATCCGTATTAGGGTACAGCGCACATTGTGGGCGCGATTTTATCTTTACATAGTACTTGTTTGCCTTTCTTTATTTTAAACACAATATGAAGGGGAAATATGTTTGCTGACACTTTTTAGAAACCGTATTTTTTGGTGTATTAGTGAACTTTCTTCACTGTTGATGCGGCACTGCTGCCGAGGCCACTCTATTCGCCGCTGAATGAGCTCCCGAACCACGGTTCGCCGCTAAATATCATTCATCCCAAACGTCCTTCGGTGTTGTCGTGTAGCGCTGAAACATTGACATAAAGCAAATGTCATTCGCTCGAAAGATAATTTGATCTGCCGTCTGGGAGTTGTATAGCATATGCTACACAGTTTCGATCGTAATCCATATTATTGCTCATAAAATAAAATAATATTGATAAGGTGCAGCATTTCTATGGCAGCCGCTTGTGTAACCAAGGTAATGCGGCCTTCGCAGAACACCTCGTGCCAATACACGGCTTGCACACCGTCCGCGCTGGCCGGTTGCATAATGTAGTTGGCCCAAGCGGGGCGCGATGGTGAAGTAACACAAGGGTGAGGAGGGAACGCAGTGGGAACTTCACGTGTGTTGCTGTCAGCCCACCCCGGAAAATATTTGTACGGGGATCTTTCTAAATGCGGGCTGATTTTTCTGAGCCACTGCAAAAACCGTTACTCGGATTTGGGCATATATACTGTAACAGTCGAATGAAGTGAGCCTCAAAGCTAAGCTATGTGATGAGGTACAAGATGTCTAGCGGAGCTGCAGAAGGACGGTCGTTACAATGATAATCATAGCCACTTCTTTGTCTGCGCCTCGAATAGATACGGTATTGGAATGAAAGTGGGCGGATGAGTATTCATGTTCTGGAACCACACTTGTGGCAAAAATGGATCTATTGCCCTAAGTGTAAGTGCAAGTAGGGGTGTCATAAGCCCGCTCTATATGGTGCGAATTGACAAACGAATTCGCAGCTGCGGCGTCGCTAGTGCGGCAATATGCGTTTTGCGGGACAAGCTGAAACAATCCAAGTGATCAATTTTCGTTGCTGCCGAAGCTACAAAATTGCTTCCACAGGTTCAGAGGCACAGTTGGAGAAGACGAAGCGAGAAGCGACTTAAGGAGAACCAAAGGGAGAATGGGCTCAAAATACAAGAACAAGTGAACACTCCTAAGATGGCGTTACTGGTTGCACGAAAAAGGTGGTCACAGCCTCTCCTAAACTTTCCTTATTTTTATGGTGGAATAGTTTACAAATCGTGGTGCCAGTGTTCAGATAGTTGTGAATAGTTGTACCGAGACGACACAAACAGGTATCTGTATATTGGAATACATGCATGTCGATTTATTCATTACACTTTTAAGGAGCAGAAAAGACAGTATAGTGCTGTCACGTTAAAAGAGTAACCCTTCGAAACGTCTTGCAGGGCGCATCATGGCGCTGTTGCGCCGCGCATTCCCTAAGAAGTGGGTGACGTCGCCACGAGTATTCTTGGGGACAGTCATTCAGGACGGCGCATCACGTGACTGGCGTTACTCGTTCTGTCGGTGGCTTGCAACATACTCTCTAGAGCATGAAGTCGTTTATAACAAATTTCACTACAGGAAAGTCTGGCGCTGCAATCAGGTGCCGTCATGGGACTGCTGGAAAATATTATATTTTTACTTCACCGGCCTTTCAAATTCCTCAGCTTCATGATTGACAACTCTTTTCCCGACGGTGGCTCAAGTTTCTTTTCCCCCTAGCAGCACGACGCTTCCTATCCATTACTTTGGAGCAAGCACTGCTTGCTTTCTTGAGGCGCTGTGTGTTGCTTTTTTTGGGGGGCTGTTAATTCGCGCCAAAGAGACATAGAAAAAAGAGCTCTGAACAGATGCAGCGAACGCAGGAGAGTAGGATCAAATTGAGCAAACTTCGACTGCATCTATGGTGGTGGAGGGGGAGCGGAAGAGACCAGGGTGGGGGGGACACCAGGGGGTTTTACAGGCTCGGATGGCAGACGACTACTGTCTTTCGATGGCATTTGCAGCAAATTACGGAGATATAGGGCCTTTTTAAATTCAAGTTATGAGAGTTTACACGCCGCGGCTGTGCACCTGGGCCACGAGGGCTCTGGATTACTTTTGAGCACCTGCGCACCTTTAACGCGCGACGAAATCTCGACATACGATCGCCTTTTTTTCTCCTCCATAAGAAAAGCAGAGATCGCGAACGGGATCATACCTGCGTCCTTGGGCTCAGCAGCATAACTGAGCCACTGCAGCGGGTGCTATTTTCAGTTACTGCTGTAAGACTGCCAGGGGATGTAAAATGCTTCCGAAGCGCACTGGTTCGTCATGTGTATATTTGTTTACTACCATAAAAAAGTAAAGCACCATAGATATGTTTACCATCCTGGTACATTATTGTGTTGGTGCTACGTACGTTGCTTCACATGGCATATCAGCCACAAGTAACAAAGTAGCAATAAACAAACAAAACAAATGAATATATTTATTTTTTATATATAAGACAAAAGCTTCATTTCGAATTGCAAGGAGATGCCACCACAGTAGAGTTGTAATTTCCATCAAATAGTGAAGGCGTGAAAAAAAATTTCTTTTCATGTTCTTTTTAGAAAAATATCGAAAATAGAAAAAAACACGATTCCAAACATATTAAAAGCTCGACATGCTTTTAAAGGGCTGCTGAAGAGCTTTTCAAAACATTTGTTGGTAGCATTCCTTTATAGTTTTCTTGACGCTAAATCAGGAAAAGGTGTTTATTGCTTGTGAAAATACACCCAAACAGCCTTTTTTTTTTCGCGAAAGAAAACGACCCCTGCTCAATGTGCGGTAAGAGATGTGGCTTCCTTTCGCGATCGGGCCCCGGTAGATAACGTCCTATTCGGAAGCACCGGAGCTGCGTCGACCACTCAGCATGCAGAGCTCATTCTGTTCTCATTCCGAAACGGGTCAGAAAGTCCCCAGTAATATTGAAGACGCACAAAATCTTCCCTTAGAATAGGGGAGCTTGAAGGAAGCACAAACTGAACAAGTCTGCTCGCGGCGAGCTTAAAAAACGAATTTTCCCCGAACGACTCATGGCCCACTTTAGACTTTGGGATGCCGGGATCTTGTGCAGATATGCTATTGTCGCTTTCACTACCAGCGCGAACACACATTCCTAGCACACTTTTCAACACCCCATCAGCCCCCATCTCGAATGTGCAACTTGCTTTTTACATTCGGGAGAGCGATAACAAGCTCTAGGGCATCACTTTGACTTTTACCCCAATCTATGACTCACGTCACTATCCCATGAATATAAGCAGGAAGCAATATTTAATTTGTCCCACGTAATTCTCCTAATCGACACCTTTAATTTGATACCTCAGAAGCCCTAGTGGCACCACTTTGACTTTTAACCCAATGTATGACTCACATGACTATCTCATGACTATGATCAGGAAGCAATTTTTAACTTGTCCCACGTGATTCCACTCATTAAGACCTTTAATTTGATACCTCACAAGCCCTAGTGACCTCACATTGCCTTTTAACCCAATCCATGACTCACATGACTGTCTCATGACTATGACCAGGAAGCGAATTTTACTTTGTGCCCCATGATTCCACTCATCGAGACCTTTAATTTGATACCTCAAAAGCCGTAGTGGCACCATTTTGACTTTTAACCTAATCGATAACTCACATGACTGTCTCATGACTATGACCAGGAAGCAATTTTTAACTTGTCCCCCATTATTCTACTCAGCGAGACCTTTAATTTGATACCTCACAAGCCCTAGTGGCACCACTTTGACTTTTAACCCAATGTATGACTCACATGACTATCTCATGACTATGACCAGGAAGCAATTTTTAACTTGTCCCACGTGATTCCACTCATTAAGAGCTTTAATTTGATACCTCACAAGCCCTAGTGACCTCACATTGCCTTTTAACCTAATCCATGACTCACATGACTGTCTCATGACGATGACCAGAAAGCGAATTTTACTTTGTGTCCCATGATTCCACTCATCGAGACCTTTAATTTGATACCTCCCAAGCCCTAGTGGCACCATTTTGACTTTTAACCTAATCCATGACTCACATGACTGTCTCATGACTATGACCAGGAATCAATTTTTAACTTGTCCCCCATTATTCTACTCAGCGAGACCTTTAATTTGATACCTCACAAGCCCTAGTGGCACCACTTTGACTTTTAACCCAATGTATGACTCACATGACTATCTTATGACTATGACCAGGAAGCAATTTTTAACTTGTCCCACGCGATTCCACTCATCGAGACCTTTAATTTGATACCTCACAAGCCCTATTGGCCTCACATTGACTTTTAACCTAATCCATGACTCACATGAGTGTCTCATGACTATGACCAGGAAGCAATTTTTAACTTGTCCCCCATTATTCTACTCAGCGAGACCTTTAATTTGATACCTCACAAGCCCTAGTGGCTCCACTTTGACATTTAACCCAATGTATGATTCACATGACTATCTCATGACTATGACCAGGAAGCAATTTTTAACTTGTCCCACGTGATTCCACTCATTAAGAGCTTTAATTTGATACCTCACAAGCCCTAGTGACCTCATATTGCCTTTTAACCTAATCCATGACTCACATGACTGTCTCATGACTATGACCAGGAAGCGAATTTTACTTTGTGCCCCATGATTCCACTCATCGAGACCTTTAATTTGATACCTCACAAGCCCTAGTGGCACCATTTTGACTTTTTACCTAATCCATGACTCACATGACTGTCTCATGACTATGACCAGGAAGCAATTTTTAACTTGTCCCCCATTATTCTACTCAGCGAGACCTTTAATTTGATACCTCAGAAGCCCTAGTGGCACCACTTTGACTTTTAACCCAACGTATGACTCACATGACTATCTCATGACTATGACCAGGACGCAATTTGTAATTTGTCCCCCGTGATTCCCCTCATCGAGACCTTTAATTTGATACCCCACACGCCCTAGTGACACCACTTTGACTTGTAACCCAATTCGTGACTCACGTGACTATCTCGTGACCATAACCAGTAAGCAGTTTCTAATTTCTCCCTCGTGATTCCCCTAATCGAGACCTCTATTTTGATACCTCACAAGCCCTTATCGCATCACTTTTACTTTTAACCCGATCTATGATTACGTGATTACCTCATGACTATTACCACGTGATTCCACTAATCGAGACCTTTAATTTGATACCTCACAACCCCTATTGACATCAGTTTGACTTTTAACCCAATCTGACTAATCAATAATTAACTAATTAACATAAATTGGTTATTTAACGTTCGAGCCCTACTGCCTCGGGAAACACTCGCGGCAAGCAAAAAAGCGCTCACGCGTAAAAAAAAAAAATCACGTGCCGCAGCTGTGGGCATCGCGCTCACAGCTGCGGCACGTTCTTTTTTTTTTTTTTTTTAGTCCATAACTTCCGTTTTCCGCCACTACGGGAAAAAATGGCGCTAGTGTCGCACGGCAAACTCCAGGTTCCGGTCCCTATGGGGATCGAGCCGGCAGCATGGCTCGAGCCGAGAGCGCGTGCAAGATTCGTTTTATGTGTATTTTGTTTTTCTTGGCTTGGCGCGGCTTGAGTCGGCATTTTTAAGTGCGAATGCACTTTATAAGCGACCCCAAACCATCCACCGCCGGCGGCGGCGGCGGCGGCGGCGTCCGCAGTGCTCCTCTATATTTAAAAAAGAAACAGCATCCGGCGCCAGGTTTCGATCCGAGGACTTTGCGGCCGCAGCGCGACGCTCTACCGACCAAGCCACGGACGCGACGCTGATATCAGTGTTAGTGACGCGCCTTATATCTTTAACGCATTCAAACTACGTCGTCAGCGGCGTGCGTTGGCGACTCAGCGGCGTTATAGCGGCTTGATAACTGCGTGGTGTACACGTGATACTACAAACCCGATGGAAGAGATGGAAGAGAAGGCGGCGAGGCGGTGGGCTGCGGGGGCCGAGCGCAAGCGCCGCAAGCGGGCCGACAACCGTGCATTCGCACTTTCACATTCTCCCCCTCGGGGAAATGCGGGGGAATTTTTTGTTTATGTTGCTTTATCTCGACTTTCTGTGACACCGTTTATGACTTTTTCATTTGTTTTTATAAAAACTAACAGTGGTTGGTACGTGTTGTTCATATTTGTTAGTTGTCTAGGTTTAACGCCGATTAAACGGAAATTTATTTTATATTTGATCCAACATTGTAATACAGATGGTACATTGTGGTTGTCAAGATTTGCCGTTGCCAGCGTTTGTAAACATGAAATAATGTGTAGTGCTTTCTTGCAAACTATTTATTTATGCAGTGCAAGTTTTTCGCCTTCTATAATCGCAATTTGTTGTTTTGGTTTCGGCTCGAGGGTCAGTGAACACAAGTTTTTCTCTACTCCACATACATCAACCACGCGGAAAAGCATCGCTGCGCTGTACGGTCGATTTGTATCTTCATTCTGCACAGCAGCGTTGCACGACATTTGGCAATTTCATCATCAAGAGAGCTCAAATATTGAAGCCCAGTTTTGTTCTTTTCTGCTCAAACTGAGGGATTTCTTGGCTATTTATGCGCTTGCGGATGTGACCTCGCGATGTTTTTTTGCAAGGTTGAACACCAAAATGCATTTGGTCTTTTAAGAACCCCGCTTACAAGACTACGCTTGCTTCACAGCCATCCATTTTTTTCTTCTAATGACACTAGTGTCCACCGGGCCCCAAACGTTCCGGGAATGCCCTCATGACGACCATCAAAAAAGGAAAGAAAGAGCGGAGAAGTGGTGTGCATAACTTAGGTGGCGTCAAACGGAGTGATTCGATAGTATGTTTCGAAAAAACGGTGTGTACACAAGAGAAAGACGTTATGGCGCCCTCAATGTCGAGCTCGTGCTTGCGAATGCGTTACGTACGGCGGGTTCCTTCGCCCCTGTTTGGTTAAGGGTGCAGATTGCTTCGCATTGCATCAAGCAGAATAGATTTGGGGGAAGAATACCAGAAGTATAAAAAAAGGATAAAAAAGACGAGCGGCCTTTCAGGCGACGGTTATTGTGTATGATGGCAGAATAGATATTGGGGCCCCTGAAATCGGTCGCTGGGCCGCCCCTTTTTCCCTTAGCATTCTGATACTCGGGGGAAAGGAGGAGACGCGGCTACTGTCCAATAATAAAGGTCTTGGAATTTTGTTATTACACTCCGGTTACTGCGCTTCTCATGATCGACTTCATCAGTAATCTGGGGTGGCGTAACTAACGCGAAGTCACCAGCATCGTATACGAGCCTCACTGTTGTGCAATGAAGGCACTGCTTTATAACGCTTCGGTCAGCGCGCTTCTGAGGTGATGTAAGGAGGCAATACGACGTCATTGGAATCGCGGAGGATCACTGTTGCCCAACAAGACGGGTGTTTTTTTTTTTTCTTCTGCGGAGTTTATAGTTAGCAATTTCCGTCACGATATTCATCCCTCGTTTGCGTTAGCTGCACGCATACTGGTCGTATGCATGGAATACAGAAGGCCATTCATTCTTTGCGTGAGGGCAGTGTATGAGTAGGAGGAAGGGGGGGGGGGGGGGGGGCGACGTGTCGAAAGGTCGGAGGGACGATGGGTCCAGATTGCTTCATGTACGAAATGAAAATTTGTTTTGTGAACCCGAACTTTACTCGTGCTGGCGGGACGTGGCTCCAGTAAATCAAGTTATTTGTCGAAGGACGGGGGAGCGTGCAACGCTCCCTGGCATGCAGGGCGTCCCGGCTGCTCTGAGCGTGCGTGCCTCTGAATACGATTCGTCCGTGGCGATGAAAGCTTGGGGTGAAGAGGGGGGGGGGGAGGGGTGGAGGGAGTGATTTTCTTTTTGCCGGAATCACGTGCTGCCGCGAATACAAAGTTATTTGCAAAACTTCATGACGTAACAAGATGAAGTATGTTCATAGTTCGAAACTTTGCGCGCAGCGCCCCGTAAGAATTCGTTCATGATGTCACTACTTCAGTCATTTATAGCCTCTGTGCGACCTGACCTCTGCAGTCGCGTATTTGCTTCAGGTCCGTGTTTCACCTTTATGTGTCATTTTTTTGTGCACTCTCATGCGCGAGTGTGCAGACATGAGCGAACGCACGTTCGTACATACATTCATTACATGCGCACACTAACGCATACTCACATAACATGCATACATACATACACACATACATACACACATACATGCATGCACACATACATACGTACGTACATGCATGCACACATACATACATACATACGTGCGTACGTACGTACATATATACATGCATGCATACATACATACATACATACATACATACATACATACATACATACATACATACATACATACATACATACATACATACATACATACACACATACATACATACATACATACATACATACATACATACATACATACATACATACATACATGCGTACATACGTACGTACGTGCATGCATACATGCATACATACATGCATAGGAACAAACAAACAAATTTACTCTCAGCTGAAATCGTATTCTTTATTATCGCCAGGGTGGAAAAATGCAGACTGTGGCTTTAGGAAGGAGAAGCCTGCTAGCTTGGTCGGACATTCCTCTGGCCTGGAACTCCACAGTACGCAGTTCAGTTTAGGTCCAACAACGGGGGCGAGGGTTAACGGTGTTGCATTCGGGCAGGCATCCAGAGCTGAGCTCCGTCGCCTCCGTCATGCGTGTGGTAGCGTGGTGAACAGAGTGGCCAGCAAATTTTGCTGCCTTGAAGATGACGACCAGAAGCCGAAGGCAAACAACTGGTTTACTCCATGGCGAGAGAAGAGCCGAAGCAAGACAAGAACAATGCCCTTCCGGCCAAGGATACAGTACAGGACTCTAGCAGAGTGACACATTGATTTGATGCTTCAGCAGGAATGCACTTCAGCGCTTGGGGGCACTTATTTATATCCAAACGCTAAGGGCCAAACCCCAAGGCCAAAACCCAAAAGGCCAAATGCCAAACAAGCGTTCCCTTTGGTTTTTGCACATGGCGCGACACGGCACAGACACACACAGCGCTCTTGCCAGTGTTGGTGAGGGGTCGGTAGCAGTGGCGCACGCTGAGTCCAAAAGAGGGGAAGAGAGATAGTCTCCGCAACGGTGTCCGCGTGCTTCGGGCATGTAGCCACACGTCGCGTTTCCGCCACCGAAGTTTCAATCCCGCAGGAAGCGAGACGCCTTTGTGCCGGCCTTTCCCATGCACGTTGAGGCGTGTTGGGATCCGTTAAGCTGTCACTGCAAGCCTGGGTCACCGACATAGGCCACCCGAAAGGCGCATGAGGTGGATGCACCGCCACAAAGCACAAAAGCGCTGCACGAAGTTTGCAGCACAGCGGCGCGCTGATTCGTAACAACGGGCTAGAAGTCGGACCGTATGCGCCGCCGAAATGCGTTCACCTATTCACCCCTATTTTGACGGCAGTCACCACGGGCGCATCTCCAGAATGCCTATTTATGCTCCTGCCGTAGCTAAATTGACGTTGGTCGCTACCGTCTGTCAGTGCAGACTCAAAGCTTTGAAGTTGTGCTGTGAAACAAGTCTATAGAATGCGGAACAGGCATTGAAAAACAAGGGGAACGATAGTTTTCCGTTATTTACAACTCGAAGTCAACCATTGTTATCCCTAAAGTCTCTAACAACAAAACTGTTTAACAATTAGTTGGTTCCGGCGTTTCACAAAACTCAGCATAACAGTATAAAGAAATAAATCACCGGCATGGGCTGGACTCGATTTGCGACTGGTGGATCAACTAAGTTAGAGTGAGTCGTCTTACCCACTCCGCTACGACCGTGAGTTAGTAACCGAGATTCGATCGGCTTATTCACTCGGCTGTGACTGTGGGGAGAGGACTCACGCCGCCTGCTCGGCACAGAACACGTGATAGGGTACACGTTGCACCGGCGGGCGCCTAGTTTAAGAGTGCGCGTTCCGTCCCTTCGTTCTGCTTCTTCGATTTGCTTCTTCTTCGCCGTTGTAGCAACAGGGATGGAGTAAAGGTCGTTGCGGAAGCGAAGAAGAAGTAAATCGGTTGCAATCATGGACTTAAACCGTCGTGATGGTCGTTAAGGTTGCGTACAGCTTCGCTGCTTTCATTTCTTACGCGTTAGAGTGGGCTTCCTTCATTTTTTGCCTGAGCCTTCGTGCCACCAAGCACACCATGGGGACAATATCCGGATACCAAATATTATTTTTTGCGAACCTCAAAAAATTAGAAAAAGGCATGGTTCGCAATGTAAAAAAAAAAAAAAGAAGTTATCTTAAGGTTGTGTTCATTTCACTTTTCTGCAGAGCTCCGTGCCGGCCAGCAGCCGTCACGATGCAAAACTTGTGGCTTTTCATGTTCTCTATTTAATTAGTTAGCGCTTTAAATTGGGTTGCTTTGTTTAATTGGGGTAAATATGAGCTTATTTAATTGGGTTGCGACGTCAAAAAAGCGCCTGTGAATGCCAAACTAAACAAATGGCCAAGGGCCACTTGAGCAATTATCAGAACGTTTGCCAACTGAGTAGAAGTGCGAGGCGGTGATAAGGACGACGTATAGGAGGCATTTCTGCCTAAACAATGCATCTAGTAATTGTAATATTGCATATTTTTGTAGCTGATAACCTATTATTTCCGTAAAAAAAGTGGAGTGGGTAAAAGTAAATGCGACGTCTCATGATAAAACCGCCGGGTTCTCTTTTCAGGAGCCTACTCTACTTTGACGCGAGAAATAATCACTGAAGAAGTCATAGGTGGCATTACTTAATTTCTAAATTAAAAATACAGAATTCGTAGGTTTATATATCACGTAGATGCTATACCATTGGCGTGAAGTGTGCCTTAGTGGGCGGCTCCGGATGAAGTTTGACCACTTGAGAATCTTTAACGTGCACCGAAATCTCGTACACACGGGAGTTTCCGATTTTCGCCTCCACCTGAAAAGCACCCACCATGGCTAGCATCGAACCCCCGTCCTTGTGCGCAGCAGCACAACGCCTTAGCCACTGTGCCACCGTGACGTGCATCTTCCTTAATTTCTCTCGCGCTTCCAAAGAGTCACGTCATTAGCCGGTGTGTACGTCGACGTTCTGCGCTTTTTTACAACGCCGTGAGAAGCCGTCAAGGCACAGCATTCAGTATACAGCCACTCGCGCTACGGGCCTCCGGCACCAGCGTATACGTACACGTATACTCTCGATCCAGCCGACTGCTTATTGTATTTTACGCGCCATTTCAAAAGGCACTCGGACTCATCTGCGTTCCTCTTCCTAGGCCGAAAGCAGGCGACACGCCACGGAGCCGGCGTGAGACCGCTTCGAACGAGCGAGGGAAAACCGTGAAATACGCATTTCTTTCGTCGCTACCGACGGAGCGCATACATCACCATTTCTCCGCTCTTGGTGCCGCCCGAGATGGGGTAGTACGCCATTCGTCTTCATTGTGATGCCCTCAGCCGGGCGGCCGTCCTGCTTGAAAAGCCGGAGGCATCGAGAAACACCTCCTTCCTTTTAGAAAGCATAAAATCCCCTGCTTTTTTTCTCTGAGCATCCGTCGCTGCTGCCGGTCGCGTAACATACCTGTCACTGACACTTCCAGGCGTCGATTAATGCGTCAAGTGAGCAGCGCGAGAATTAAACCCCCTCTTCGTGACTCAGGGCACAAGCCTTTTCCGTCTGAGTAGTTTAGCGTGGAGTGAAGAGGCGGGAAAAGGAGGCCATTGTTTCTGTTTCGCCTCGACGTCCGTGCGCGATTCTTGCAGTGTACGCTCGCTTCTTTATGCATCTGGGTCGCCTGCGCGGGCCGATCCTAATCGGTTCCTTGCCGGCAGCCGCGTCTGCATTAGTTCTCATCGATGTGACACAGTGCGGCCCAGGGATCCGCAGGAGCCGCGCTCCGACGTATCACGGCGCGAGTGCGGACGGCGGCTAAGTGCTGCCGCGTGTTTTTGTCTCTATTCTCCGTTGTTGGCACGGCGCCCATGCACGGCCGAATGTCGGACGGCTATGAGCTTCTTTTCCGCTCCGAATTCCGCAACGCACTGTCCGTGGGCACGCTTCGTTCGGTCTGCGCTTGGTGGTTATTATGGTGGGGGAAAGACTCTGCTTTTGGCACGCAGGAAACATCGGAGACAAATTGTGCGTACTTCAATCGCGGGCAGGCCAGTGACGCAGTGTTGTCAACTGCATATTCCAAATAAATTTCGAACCAAAAGCTATTTTGAAGTAGCGTGCTGCTGGTGTTTGCCATTGCAACGTTTATTCACTTCCGGCCGCACCGCCGCTGTCCCTGTCCGCTGTTGTCGCTTTTAAGCTGCGCTTAACCTCGGAAGCACCGTTACCGCCAGTGTCGGTATACACGCGAGAGTGCAGCTACGTCACCAATATAAACCCTGATAGTCTCTCTCCCTTTACTGCGAACTACTCTCCAACGCGGTTTTTCCGCGCATGCGCATACTGTTGCACCGGAGAAGTTTTCTGCGCAGGCGGAACCGCCGGCTTGTCCTTGCGCCTAGCCGTAGGAAGCTTCGGCTTAAAATTGAAGAAATGTTTACGAGGGTTGCTGAAGGGATGGCGACATGTATTGGCTACATCCAGTAAAGGATGCTCAACGTGAGCTGCCTTCGACTCGGCTCCCGTTGAAGTAAACCCAGTCATCCAAGGTCAGAGTCGTGCTGTCATTATTTCCGCCTAAGAGTTAGTACAGCACCGGATGCCCCGGTGTGCTCACATCGCGCTGGCATACATCATAAGTGCCAGCCGTCGCCCCAGCTACGTCAGCCGGGCCTTTACGACGAGCGAGATAGAAGGGGGAAAAAAAAGGAAGAGAAGGGAAATAACGACGTTCGGAGCCGGGCTGTGGCGTCTCGTCGACGTCCGGGTCGCGATGAGAAGCGGCCGGCCGCCTTTATACCGTAACTGATTGCGCTGTGCGCCTTCGGAGGGACACGGCTTTGCTTTCAAGCACGCTGTGGCCGGGCCCGGTCCGGTGGCGCTTCCTTCCGCGCACCGGCGGCCGGGGGGCTTCCTTCAAAGAGGAGACATTTGTCCGGCCTTGTACCGACGACGACACGCCCGGTCTTATGGGCTCGCTTTTGCCCGCAGCTCGAGGCTGTTTGTTATCGGTTGACTCTGGGGAGGAAGATGAAGACAGGGAGATGGAAGATGCTGCTGCGTGTTCTGTCTATGCGTATCGGGAGTTGTGGCTCTCGGTTTTGCTTAGAATAGCTAGGAAGTGTGTCCGAAGGCCCGTGGGCGCCATTGAGTTAGTCTCGAGCAGGAACGGAAGCAGTTAGAAACGTTCATATCCATGGTATTGGAAAATTGCTTGGAATAAGCGCTTTTTGTCCTCCTCCTTTTAAGAATTACACCGGAACTGACGGCGTATGCATCTATCAGATCAACCTGGTTTTCTAGTGAGCAAAAGCATCTTCCGGTAATGTTGAATTGCTGCAGAATGCGGGGATTGTAGATTGTTTGTATGACAGGCAGTTGTGATTTTGAGTTAGAATAACGGCGGGTGAGCATGCACCAGACGGGTGAGTCGTGTACTTAGGTGTCCGAGTTAGTTGTGCGCCGGTAATCAGCATGCCTATTAGATGGCGTGCCTTTAAAAGAAATAATTTTCGTAACGCGCGAACGCAGCGTTCGGGTTGCAAAGACAGCGACAGTTAAATGCTTCTCAACCTATTCTCCACGCGAGCACACGAAAATTGCAGCGAATGCTGTAATGATGGACATCGGTCGGTGGTATACATCCAAGCCGATCGCAGGCAACGTTCAGTTAAGGTGATAAATTAAGGTATCACGAAAATACCTAGCACGCCTCAATAGCCGTGCGCACGTCATCTTTCACAACTAACGGCAACATTCTCACCAGTGGGGGATGTTCAGCGGGCAGACTCATTTCCAACCCCGCTAGACAGTCCCCACTGGAGATGCCATGACGCCATTTAAAGCGATTTTTTATGACTGCTTTGTATAGCCGGAGATTTCTGGGACAGTTGTAAAAATGCAAGCAAACAAATGTTTGTGCATTGATATATGAGTGAATCGCAGCACAGCGAAGCTGGTTACCATATGATCGCGTGTCCGAAACAATTCAATCGTTAAATTATAGAATCTCTATTCTCGGAAAATGATCCCCGCGAAAGTCTCTAGAATTAACCTTCGAATAGGCGTAACAGTTCTCGCCGAATTTGAATTGACAGGGGTCACTGCGATTATATACAGGGCGTTTTTTTTTTTAATCCGCAGAACTTTTTAGGCCCCGCTTTAGACCTCTCTAATTTCGACCCCTCTAATCTTTTGAGTTCTTTTTGTAGTCTTTCAACAGCGAAGCTGTTTAGCAAATCGTAATTTTTAGTGTCCGCATTTAAAAATAGCAAGAAATTGACGAGCGCGTGAGCGTGGGCCTCGCGATGACCGCCCGGTGTCTCCTGCGCACATTTGTAAAGCCAAGCATACCCAAATAGGCAGACTGGCCAAGGCTGCGGCGACCACCCGGCAGTTGAAAAAACCAAGGAAATGTCGAGCGGGCGTGTGTGCGCGCCTCGCGGTGGCCGCCCAGCGTCCCCTGCGCACTTTTGTCAAGCCAGGCATACCCACTTGGGGAGATTGGTCGAAATTGGCAAAAAAAAAAAAAAAAAAAAGCTCCGACGTTCGCCGTAATCGTGGCAACACTTGCTCGCAACGAGAAAGGCACCTCATAGTGTACGCCCCTCCAAGGTGATGTCCAATGATTATTCCTTGCAAAAAAATTAAAAAAGCTCACATTTATAGCAACGATCGTGGAGTAAATGTCGTTGCGGCAGTGACGAAGAAGCAAATCGGATGCAATCGTGGACTTAAACCTTCCTGATGTACGTGGAGACTGCGTACAGCTCCGCTACCTTGACGTTTTACGCGATAGTGCGAGCTTACTTCATTTTTTGTGTGTGTCTGGATTTGCATCCAGGGCACTGTCCGGAACACCCCAATTCGGAACATGCTTGTGCCATTGACGATAGCTACAGCAGCGTCATCGGGTGTATTTCATTTCGGGTTTATGTACTTTATATGGGTCATACTTCATTCGCATATAGCGACGTACGGTCCTTCATTGTTCCCAAAGTATTTATTATTGCAAATGGGTCATTATTGCGAAACAAACATAAAACTGTGTGGCCTAATTATGATTATTCCGGCTTCGCAAACAGTTTGACATTGGTTCCATCCCAGTTTCGATGAATCTGTTTTGTTTTTCAAGTCTAGGCTGAATATATTCCGCATTCACGCACGCACTCACGTGCACGAGGAAGAACAGACGCACACAGGCAGGTGCTCACGCACGAAAATTCCAAGCATGGTTGAGTACTGCTAAGGGCATGTCGTTCCTATACAAAGATGCCGAACGTATGTATTTAAAACACCGTGCAAAGGGGCGCATAAGAGTTCTTCATAATGTTGTAGTTCTCGAAAAACTTTATTTTGAGCCTGGTGACGTGGGAGTGGTCCCTGATCCTAAAAATAATGGCAGTGTAATGCACGCTTTTGTTTTTGTAGTGACATCTTGTCGTAAACGTATTTCGGGAAACGAATCTGGCGGAATGCAATTTTAAAACGAAGGGGCTACTACTTTGAAATTTTATCTGTGTAGGATATCTAGATATTGATTAAGCTGCCTGTCGCATGCTGAAGGTTTTTGAGAGTAAAATTTGATCTTGGAAGTAGCTAAATTTTGAAGAATATAGATACATATAGTAACCACAAAATTCAACCCCAAAATGCAACCACAAAATAAGTCATTATTCACTTTTGGCATTAATGAATTTAATCACGCGGAAATTTATTATTCCGGGAACTGTGGAAACTTGGAGTGCACTTTGTATTCAAAAGTGGGTCAGCGATCGACAGGGAATTCGTCTTGGCGACTGCTTGCAATGAATTGCGCACTCATTTTCTTTTTCGTTACCTTTACAGAAGGGCGCTTCCCCTCGCAAATCACTCATTCTTTTCGGAGTGATCGGAGTTCTAATTAAGAAAGCCTTCCTAATTCAGACAAACGACCGCATTAGCAATGATCGATTTATGATTTCGGAAGGTTCTCGCGAGCAAGTGCTACCTCGGGGAATATTTAATTACGCAGCGTTGTTTTGTTAAACGCACAAATTTTCGTAGCTGTTTCTTTTTTCCTCGTCAAAAAAAATTATTTTAGGCTTTTTTAAGCCAATTTGTTTAGTAAATGACACGTTGCCAATACAAATAGTTCCTTCATTCTTCTTTATAAAAACCCTTACGCACTCAGTCTTTGTAAGCTTGCAGTCAATGTCAACATTTGCGCATGGTTAGAAAGGTTGCGACAAAATCAACAGCATTCTGCTTCCTAAATTTTTCACTCGAAGTTTGTACTGACTTGCAACAGCAGAGCTAAAGACAGAGTGTTTTTATGGCAACTACATCTCGCCTAAGTTCTCGTCGTGTAGTAACTTTAGTACTTGGGGAGAAGGGATGAGAAAATGTAGATAAGGTGGGTTGCATATACACGAGTATAAACTGTCTCTCACTAATGGCGCCCACTACTCCAAAATGTCTTGCATCACCACCCGCCAGCAGTAATGACGATACCGCTTATTTTCTTTAAAAAATGTAGACAAGAAAGGGATTTAATTTAACCCATGTGTTATCGCACCGTATTACAGCACACATAATCAGCAGACAGCAATTCATAAGTACTGAGGCGGACGTCCGAACCGAACCAAAAACGAGATTTTGCAAACAATACCCGGCCGAAAAGTAGGACAACGTGCATCCGGAAAATGTCGCATGAAAGCAAACACATCGCACTGCATTAAAGAGGATTAATGTCTTCCGCTAGCCATTGCGTGGGCGACACGAATTCTTCTTTCTTCTTGCAGTATTTTTATGTCGGCAAATATCGATAAAGCGTTAGCTCTTTTTCCCCTTATAGGAACGCCTCATTTCCAAACTTTTCGCTTTGTCTACGAAAAGGCTATACCTTATGCACGATAGTTCTGTTCTATGAGTATAATATCAGCAGTTTTTTGGATTTGCCTGTCGCATTGTGTGGACTATAAGAAAATGCGGCTGTCGATTTTGGTTATTACAGCTCCCGTCATATCACATTAGCCACCAAACACAAACACTTCAACACTCTCAATTAATAAAAATACCATCATTCTTTTTTTCCCCGGTACCCAATATTTGAAACAGATAACGCTCCTTCTAGTATTGATTTTTTTTCTGCAAGGGGTATTTACGGTGCTGTTCGGACTGCCTATGAGATACACGCAAAACTAGCGTTGCTCCAATCTCCGGCACAAATATGTCTCGCTTCAAATTACGTCGTAGAAATGTAAACAAAAAGTCGTATCCCTTTGAGCTAGTGTGGTAAGTTTACTTTTTATAGAGTTTCAGATCGTTATGAGACGTATCACTCACTCACATAATTAAAATAAGGATATCTCATTTTATGGCGTTTTCTATTTATTGTTTTCTCTTTTCTTGTAGAAAGCTTCCAACATAAAACATATTTCATGCGTGTCTTTCCTATTTTTAGGTGAGCCCATTTCGCTGTATTTTTTGCCACAAGACAGAAGATATCCTTTTGTTTACGACCCGAACAAGCAATGAGTTCTGACTTCTTAGTTCTAAATGAGGGAATCCAATATGACACACGTAGTCTTGTTTGTAGCGCTGATTTGTAGTGCCGATTGTAATGAAAAATTTGGAATATGCTACTAAAATATGCCGACCCCCTCCCGTCCGCTATTCTACAGGCCTGTTGTAAATATTTTGAACTCGAGACAGCAACCCGTATCCACTTTTCAAAGCTGTTCTCGTTCTCTCACCGTACATAGATCTAGGGCAGAAAGACCAACCGCTTCATGGAGCAGAAGAATTACAACCCCGAAATCAACCCCTTATTAATTCATGGTTTTACTTTGTTTTGCATACAAAAGAAGGCGGTTCTATTGTGAACGCGTGCCGACTGAATCGGTCGTAAACTTGACGCAATTTTTGTAATGGTATTCCCTACCCGGCCGGGCTCTTTGGTGATTGCATTGAATTCTTCGTGTAACCATTGAATTATCTTTCAGTTGGGTGGCCGCCCCGCACGATACGTGGCGCTGTTTTTTAACGGCCCGAAGGTGGCCTCGGAGCTGGCTGGATGAAAGGATGACGGTAGACATGGGGCTTCGAAGCTGCTGCACTGAACCATAAATACGTGCAAACTGCGCGGCCCGCAGTTTCTGTAAAGCGTGCATTGCCGCAAGTAGACTCACACAAAGGAGAAGCCCACTTTACGTCCGGCTATAAAGTAGCATACGCGCATCTTGTTTACAACCACTTTTACGTTCAACCCGACCCGAAAAGTTTGAACGGTTTGGTCAGCTATGAAAATTTTCATTGGGTGAAAAAGGAAAAAAAATATCGTTGCGAGTGACACAAAGCAACGAGTTGAGAACGTAAAAACTTGTGCGATAAAATGGGCACACTAGTGAAAGCTAGGCCCGCTTCGGGGCTAGTACTCTGAATATAAACGCTAACTTTCTTTCAGAATGGCCGTAGTTATTGTACTTACAGCCCTCATAGCACCAGCGACTGATCATAATCATTCCTTATTACTGTGGTTTATAACTCGGGTTAGAGGAATATGGCAGGTCCTTTCATCGTCATGTTGAACACAATGGGTGAAAGAGTTGGACCTTGAGGCACCCCGCTGCTTTGACTTTTAAACTGAGGGACATTTCCACTTATTTCTCATGCGAATCTCGAAAGTGCGCTTCAAGAAAAATTTTTACACTTGATTTAGTATTCGCTTGCCGGGGTAGGGTCTTGTCCAGTTAGCTCACGATCGCACTCTGCTTGACCTTCACCATACCGAACACCTTCCTCGCATCAATGGCCCCCAAAATGATGGTTGCGTTGCATCGTTCTTTTGAGATCAGCTCTGCTTAGCAAAATCGGGCTTTCGTCAGTGGACATGTTAGCTCGGAGCCCTGACTGCGTCTGGTATGTAATTAAGCTGGTTCACTGACATAATAGCTTGCGCAAGCTGGCGCGAGGAACACCGGTCTGAGGTCCTGTACCGAGTAAAATAAAAATTAGGAAAAAGCTCGCACACATATCCCATCTTTCTGTTTTTTGTTTTTTTTTCCCCCCGAAGGATAAGTAGTTTGCACTCGCACTTACGTCTGGGTTCATGGTCTCCTTTTTTCAATCTATTAATTGCTTTTTCGCCCTGCTCAATTCTGTTCGCACTCACGTGCGATTCCAATAGTGGCTCATTTCCTGGCTGGCACGGCCTTTGTGCCGAGCCTTTATCACGATCGCCGTTTCCCCCGCCGCACCGAACCGGCTGTTGGCTGGGACGGGTGGAGGGGGGGCGGGGGGGGGGGGGGGGGGGGGGGGGGCTCTGGTTTTGTGCGCTACACGTCTGTAGAGGCCTACTTACGTGTTCCGTGTGCGAGGTGAAGTCATTCACGGATCGGCACTTTGAGGCTGACTCACGGCCAGAAGAGCAGATAGCGGCTGCAAGTGCAGGAGGGGGGAGCAGTGCGGCGAAAGAAATAACAGGAGCGGTCATTGTCGAGGGTGCGCAACCCTCGAGGACTGTTTCATTGTGCTGAGAGGTGCGCTTCACTCCGCCTTATCTCTGCCGGGGTATTTATTTCAATGGGATGTGGGGAAAGAAAGGTGGGAAGGAAAAGTAAGAGGACAATGGGATTGCTTTATGTTTTTTTTATTCAGTTTATTTTGGGTATTTCAGATAGCTCCACACCGCAAGGTGCATCTTGAAGATTGGGGAAGAGCGCGGAATAGGTGGAATTGGGCAAACGTTTGTGGGTGATGTGGTAGATTCGGAATGAGAGGCGCAGCACGCGTATCCCATGAAGTGGAAGTCCCCATCTCGACTAGTGACTGGAGCAAAGAATAAACTGCGCTTAGAGTGTAGTCGGGAGACCAAAGAAGAAGAAAAGCATTTCTCCCGAGACGTTTGTGGCACAAACCCAGTGTCTGAAAAGTTAGCTAGCGGACACGACCCCGCTCTCAAAGCAGTTTCACGCGACTGTTTAAAAAAAAAACACAACAAAAATGAACAGCGTGACCAGAACAAAACGAACAAGCGATAAATGCGAGGGCAGTGTTAGTAACTAAGTAGTTTCGTGCTGTATTTTTTGGCGCAGTTCTCCCTTCTCAAATTCCCGACCCAATAAGCCAATCTAAACAACTGGTTTATGTTTTAAATGCGTCTTGTTTTAGACCAAGAATTGAACGGATATCAAAATATGAGAACTCGGCTTTTGTGAAAACGATTTTTCTTCCTAATAGAAAATAACAGAGAAAAACAGGTTGGCGCACATTGCAGTTTTCCGGGGAACTTCATGTGTATTGGGGCCAACTCCTAGGCGGCTCGCGTAAGGGCAATTTCTGGACAAAAATATAAATATCTTCAAAGGTGCAGACGTCGGCGAAGCTGCCCCAGAAAGCTTTGTTTCTTTCTCATTTCTGCGTTTGCTGGAACCTCAGACACTGCGTTTTTTTTCTTCCTTTTAACGCCATCGCCGTTTCCCCTTTCATCCCGGAGCAAACCCGGTCCCCCGCTGGCCTCCAATTCTCGTTTTGCCAAAGTCCTCAACTCACCCGGCCCCTGTTTGTAAATCCCCTCGGGGTATCGGGCGCACAATGGCGGGCGCCAGTTCTGATTGCAGAGAGACGTGCCGCCCTCTGTACTTTCGTCATTCCTTTTTTTCCCCCCTCATCTTTTAGAAGCTTGTTTCGGCAATGAAGAGGGTTGGCTGACGCTCCGATATCATCGTCGCTGAAACGTTCGACGACTACGGGGTAGCATGGATCAAAGAAAAAGGAAAGCAGGACGTATTCAACGTTGGTATGTAGAGTAGGGACGGTCGGAAGCAATTGAAACTTGGCTGCTCCCTTAAAGTGCGCAGGGTCAAAGGAGCCGCCAGAAGGCGCGGAGGAAACGAAAAATACAGCTATTAACAACAGAAAAAAGGAAGCTTGTCGGGAATCTATTGGGGGACCCGCCACGCGCGGCCGCGCTCACTCAAAATGTGCAGTGAGGAGCCTGGGGTTCGTTTTCCCTTGAAGCAGGCGTAAGTCTGCCGACAAAAGCCGAGGGGCTTGGGGATACCAATACGAGACAAAGCCGGTGCGTTTCTTGACTTTCGTCATTTAGTAAGTTTCTTCACTCGGGCCTCGACATACGCCGCCTAAGTTGTTTGTTTGCGTAAGGAAGCCTGTAACCGTCTAGCGACAAGCAGGGGCGCTGTGGTCTTATTGATTCAGCGACCGTTACTGACCAGTGCATCGAAACGGGGTTTGCGAAGATCCTGTAAATCAGCTACGAGGTATTACGGTGATGGCCTCCTCGAGATTTTTCCTCCGAAGCTGTTACATCTGCAGCTTTTAGTGCGCAATAGCAGATATCTTTGGAGTGGAATATTATAAAGTTCTCCAGGTATTTTTGTAGGCTAAGTATCCAATTAGTCGACATTCGTCGGACCTTGACTTGCATATATACATCGCCTATCGCCTAAATAAAACAACATGGCGAATTCACGTAGACTTTACGAAGCCAAGAGTAGGGCCCCGGAGCCTACAAGTCTGAAGATTCGATTGTTTTTCAGATTTATGCCGAAGGTTGCCGCTGACGCTCGCGCGCACAAAAATTTCAAACCGGGTTGGAGTCCGCTGAATGTATCTCATGTCTGAAAAGCCGTATGGGCAAAACATAAAATGGGAAGCATAGGTTCTGCGACCTATTCCTGTCGTCAAGCGCTACATTGTCACTATCTAGTTGTGTTTTCTTTAAAGGTAGCTTCCACTTGGCAGAAAAGCTTGTCCGCAAGGTTTCCCGGTGTTTGCGAAACGACATAAAGCAGCGCTCTGAAAAAAAAAAAATACGCTTAGGCTGACAACCAAGAAAACGGAGAAAGCTGGGGGCGTCTTTCTTATCGTCACTTTAACTACAAAGGTGACAAAAATACGTCGGCAGCAAAGCTGACAGGTTTATGACTGGCGTGGCTTTTGACGTCGAACGAGCGAGCCTGTCGTCGCCCGCCGATTTTTTTTTCGTTTACAGCGACGTTTGTGTCTTCTCATTTTCTCGGACTATAGCTTTTTGTTCTCGTACGGATCCCTGAGCGGCCTTATTTTATACCGGGAGACGTACCTTGGGTGCCATTGGAAAGCGCGGAAAAACTACTGCATACGAAATATAAAAAAAAAATTAGAAAGTTAGCCTGGGAACAAAAGCTTTTGGCGGTAAGAGGAAACAAGGAAGAAACTATGAGTTAGAGCAGACAGGTTGAAGGTTATGTGGACAAAACGTTCAAGAAGATATATATATATATATATATATATATATATATATATATATATATATATATATATATATATATATATATATATATATATATATATATATATATATATATATATATATGATATCCCACGTTCTTTCGCTGTCCCGGCCGAGAGCAGCGATCACATCGACGGAGCGCCATAGCAATATATATACGATTTCAAGCGCAATTGAGCGACCTAAAGTCGGCGACGGCGGCGAGCCTGGCGCTATACCTCTCAAGGCAGTATGGGGGCAGAGCTCCCGTGAGACGTATAATGCGGGTGCCGGGGAAAGGCCATGGCGACGTCATCGACGGCGACAGCGCAGCAGCGCGTCCGACCGAGCCGCCGCGGCCCTCTCGCTGGCGAGGCGGAAGAGGCGGTGACGGCCACGGCAGCCAGCCGGCCGTCAACTCGCTCCAGCGAATAGCGTCGTAAAGGTGTCAAAAAACGCCCGAGCCGCTAACGCCGCCGTCGAGGACGATGACGACAAGGGAGCAATCGCCTCTGCGCGTCACTTTATTTTCCCGAGCTCTCTGCGCCCCTTCCTTTGCTTCGTCCCTCTATATTGCCTTTTTTTTTGCGTTAAGAGGGAACGCTGTACCGAGTCCCAGCTTAAGGGAAACGAAGCAGTAAAAGGTGCACAAAAAATTGAGATGCGAAAAGCCTCAGTACACGAAATCAAGCGATGGGTGAAGAAAGAAGAAGGGAGGAGTAATAAACATTATTTTCATTTTACTCGATGTTTTACGTCCAGGTTTTAAAGAAAAAAATAGAAGATGTGAGAAAGCTGAGGGCCGGGAGCGGGAAGCTGCAGGTTCACAGATGTGGGAGCGGAAGGTGGGCGAGGTTGTAATGTCACGCGATTCAGAAATCACGTGCGGGCTCTCTTTGGCTCGAGGTAAACGGACCGGCTTAATGCAGGGCAGAGAGACCAATATCGCTCCCCATTTTTCTAGGGGATCTTGCCTTTTTTTATGGTCGTATAGTTGGCTGGACGTTCGCTTTTTGCGGGAGAAGACCAGCGAAAATGTGGCGAAATTAATCGCAGAGTTATATTGCAGAATCAAATGGGGCGAACCATAAATTATGGTTGTCGTGATAACGAATTCTGAGCCCATCAAAAAACGCTTATAGTTGCGTTATTGTCAGTAACGTTGCGATTTCTCAGACCGATCTCTCTGTGATGAGATAGGAGAGAGATAGGAGAGAGATAGGAGAGAGAGAGAGAGAGAGAGAGAGAGAGAGAGAGAGAGAGAGAGAGAGAGAGAGAGAGAGAGAGAGAGAGAGAGAGAGACTTATTCAGTGGTCCGATAGTTTCTCAGAGGGTCGGCGACTGAGTCAACCTTGGACCTGACGGCGGTGCTGGAGCATAACTGAATGGGTCTGATGGTAAGGAGGGGTGTGACAGCCTGGGTAGATAACTAACAGCTCAGATTTCTGCGGGGAGCGCTGTAGCCCCTTGCTGTTGGCGTAGCGTTACACTGTTCTGATTCCGGCTTGAAGGGCGCCCTGGATGTCGCCGACGCCACCACCGGCTATCCAGAGAGTGACGTCGTCCGCGTGTAAACTGGGTCGGAGATTAGGTATCTGGACTAGTGCTGGCGGAAGACCCCGCATCGCCACGCTAAATGGTAGCATAGCTACCCATAAACGAACGCTGAAAAAAAACACTACATAATTAGAGCATTGTGTTGCAGTATTTTGAACACAGCGGCTACTGTCGCGCAGTTTTTGGCAACCTATCCACACCTTCCAAGCCCCCGAGCCGATCCAATCCAATTCGATGCAAGCCTAAGGCACGCTAGAAAACCGCCAGTCACGCGGTACAGTATAGCCGTCGGCAGGTGGGCATACTGCGAGCGGTCACAGCCATTAAGGAAAGTGGGAGTTAAATTCCAGACATTATTCGTAACTAAACAAAGAGCAAGAATCTGTGCGACACCACATCTTTCACAGCATGTGTTTTCAGACATAAGTGTTCTATTGTGAAGAAAGAAATAACGAAAAAAGTCACTGAATAAGAAACTAAGATAAAAAGTGGGAGTGTGTATTTAAATACCGTGCGCTACCCTAACAAGCACCGTCTAATCGTAACAAAAAAAGATGATATAAAAGCGCAGCAATTTAAGCAAACCAAATCAGAAGTGGTAACGTGTACCACCCAGAGAAGTATAGTCTTTAATCAAAATTGCTGAGAGAAAGCAACAGTAGCTAAAATTTGAGGTGACAAAACCGCAGATGTAATATCTCAGATTGCTTTTTCGTGCCTCCGTAGGAGCGGAAAAAATACAGGCCTCCATAGCAAGAGGTGTAGGCGTAAAGCACAGGAAGGCAAAAAAAAAAAAAAAAACGAGCGAGAGGAAACAGCATATAAACTGTTTTCCCAATTTTGCCATCGGGAGGTTTCTTTAATTGAATTGAATTGAATTGAAAATAAGTTTTATTACAACCAACATGATATGGGTACACAGTATATACAGGAGGACGAAAAGAGAACGTCTTGTAAAGAGAACGTCAAGAAATGATGAAGTGTTAGAGGCGGGTCAAAAATCGGTCGGAAGAAAAGGCTGAACAGACCAGTTGGTTCGTCAAAAGCTCTTTCCGCACAGAAAAAAAAAAAGAGAATGGGTGACTGTGGGGTCTTGGAAATGCCGAAATAAAATGGTCGGGAGAGAGAATAGGTCGATATATGAAAAAGTTGTGACACGACGATGTTCGCTTGCCTCGTCTTGTCGCTATAGGCAGTACACTTTTGTCTTTCTTTTTTTCTATCCTTTTCCTTTCTTTCTTGCTTTTTTTTCTAGTTTCCGAACGTGTCCTTGCAACCGGTCATGGTGAAAATACCTCTCTGACAGTGCTACCGACAAAAATGAAGAAAAAGACGAAAGTTTGATGTCGGCTGTCTCTTGACGTTTGTCGTCAGGATGACTTCAAATACGACTCTTGCCAAAACAGCTTGCTGATTTTTTTTTCTTTGTCACAACGCCCGTCGCTCCTTCTGCTGCACTGGTTCGGTTCATTCATGGTCTCTGTCACGATTCCTGGGTTCTACCTTCTTCTCCCAGGGTTTCTTTTTTTTTTTTTGTCTACCACGTCTTCGCCCTGTTGGGGCAGGACTGCGGTGTTTTGAGCCTGATGATTTAGAACTGCTGGCGTCTGTCCCGAGGCGTTTATGTTTTCTTCATCCCGTTCGTGGAGGGCTTTATGCCGCACGGGTGCGTCGAACGTGATAAACTTTCGAGGACGGCAGTCAATCGTGCGTGAACGGCGAGCTCTATCCCCCGTGGCGCCTCTCTCATGCTCCGCTCTCGACGAGAACGAGGCCGTTTTGGGCGCGTTCTATTGCGGGTCTCACTCGAGATCTCAACAAAAACTTTTTGCACCCCACGTGGGTGTAGTCTTACTTTTTTAAGCAGGGTATGTGTTTCTTTTCTGGCAGGGATGATTTTAGATCTCGTAAGTGCCGAAAACTGTTTTACGATCATCAGTTGCAGAGAGAGAGAGAGAGAGAGAGAGAGAGAGAGAGAGAGAGAGAGAGAGAGAGAGAGAGAGAGAGAGAGAGAGAGAGAGTGAGAGAGAGAGAGTGAGAGAGAGAGAGAGAGAGAGAGAGAGAGAGAGAGAGAGAGAGAGAGAGAGAGAGAGAGAGAGAGAGAGAGAGAGAGAGAGAGAGAGAGAGAGAGAGAGAGAGAGAGAGAGAGAGAGAGAGAGAGAGAGAGAGAGAGAACCTTTAATGAAAGCTGAAGAGGTCAGCCCCACTAACGGTAGGGCTTGCTACTACCGATGAGGAGGAATACTGTGAGGTGACACCGAAAATTAGAGAGAGAGAAAAATAAAAGGAAAAACAAAAGAGTGATGGGAGAGGGGAGATGCACACACATATAAATTATTTATGTTCAGAGGGCTCACAGGACCTTTTCTAGCCCGGTTTACGCAAGAAAATTAAGCAGAGTTTTTGTTCCCAGCACTGCCTCATCATGGTTTCGCCTGCAGGGTTCAAAGAAGTGTGAGAGTTCTAGAGGACCTCCACGTTGGAGTCGCACAAGTGCCTTCGATCTGTTGCCCGCTGACTAGCACATCGCGGGCAGCGGCTTAACATGTGCCTGACGTTGTCGGTGGGAGAGCACACTGTACACAATGGCGACTCTACCCAGCCCAGTTTAAACAAAAAACTTCGGGTGTATGCAACGTTAAGTCGCAGCCGGTGTAGCTCGCCTTCAGTGCGCTTGGGCAGACCCCGCGGATGCCGGAAATCGCATTTAGGGTCTATCACATAGTTGCTTAAAAAGTTTATTCGTGTAGCGCAACCGAATATGTAGTTTGTGTGGGATTGTTAATCAAACTGACGTTTAACGGTTGTTACGATGCAACAGTTCGTAACGGAAATGCACTTTACGTCGATAAAATTTAGCAAAAAAAAGGGTGCGTTGTTGGACATAATTTTTTTGGAAACAGAAGTAGTTGCGCAGAAACCTGTATGCGTTGATTTCAGAATAAGCGCCAGAACAATACACATAGGCGCGCATTTGCAACGATATGCTATATAAGAAAAAAAAATTGGCCGCGTATCTGCTCCTTTCGTTGCAAATGTCGTGAAAAAACGATAGTCTTTGTAGACATTTGCCAAGGAAATGCCCCCCTTCGCTTTCCCGCTCACCTCTGATGCTGTTCCTGTTCCGTCGCGCTCATCCCAAGGTAAACGCACTAAAGGTTTGCGCAAGGCGATTTGGATTTACCGCGTTCCACTGCTACAGGCCGGGTTCCTCGATGCCAGCGCTGCACTACGGCGGAGACGCACGTGAATGGAGGCGGCCGACTGCAAGGTTTATAGAATCACGTGGCCGTGCTCCACGTGCTTTCCAAGCAGAACGTGGAACCTAGCTAGTGGAACCTTTCGTTGCTGTTGCCGCGTGATTTTTCATATGCCGCCAGGAGGCGGCGGTTTTCTGCAGTAGATGTAGAATATCATTTTCTATAAAAAAAAACAAGCATCCATGAATTTTTTAATAAAGGAACTCTGTAAATATCCCTGGTGTACTAATTTTCTGTCTTATATTTGCGTAATGTCTTGTTCTTGTTCAACAAAGTTGACAAGTATGAACATATAAACCGGGCTTAGACGTTCACATTTGGCTGTGAGTATATAAGACTATTGCGCATTATCAATTTTACTTTGGCCGGGTGGCTGAATCGAGCCACAGACAGACAGACAGACATACAGACAGACCAACATTTCTGGGTTTATGTAGCCCAAGAAAGGCTATCGTCTTCAAAATTGACCTCGTATATGCTCGCTTTGATGCAAATGTCGTCGAAAGAAGCCTCCTGTTGCCCCTGCTACGTAGCTTCCTCTCTTTTATTCCACACCCAACTCTCACACACTTCACCTCCTGTCTCTCTCGGACCGCTAATGACAACCGCCATGAAGTTCGGTTCGCAGAATACAATTCCATTTTACCGCGCTCGCACTGCTGACACGCCATCTGTTGAGTCCTGTTATTGTTGCGCTTGGCGCTCGAGCCATGAGGTCGAGGCTCGAGCGCGAGCCCTTTTTGTATTCTGGGGTTAAAATATTGTTTGAATTCGTTTTTTCTTGTTTGCTGTCGCAAAAGTACGCCCACGTCTATTTTTAATTAAAAGGCCACGGAGTTCTGTATTTATGTCTTGCCCAGTAAGCATAATGTTTTCGTCTTGCTGAACAACGCTGACAAGTATAATGTATGCCACCAGATTTTGTAGTTCGGATATGTTTAGTAGTTGGGAAATGTTTTGCCTGTATAAACGTCTGGTTTAAGAAATCTCATAACTTTTGACTGGGTGGCGGAATTAAGGGACGCATAAAACCTCCTCCACGCGTGAGATCTCGATGCTGCTCGTTCCCATTGGCAAAGCGACAGACGGGCCGAACAAAACGCACTGTAGCCAAGGTGACGCCACGGCAGCAAAACTGCCATGAAACGCGTTGCAAGCGCTTTCCGCATCGCCGCTATGAACGAGCCATGCTTGACTCTCTTTAAAGAGCTTACGGGGACAGATGTCGTCTGCTTTCGTGCGGGCATTGCTATACGTGTGGAAATTAAGGTTTCAGGTAATTTAGTAATGCATTTTATCGTTGTAAAATTCCAAACTGCGAGTTCAAAGCTGCACTATAAAAGGGGTATGATACGATTAGAACAGATGCTTATTTTGAAGCTCGAATACATGGCCAGCGGGATAACAGCGCGCAAAGCGTTCGAATGCCTTAAGTGTCTAACCAGTCGCGTTACTTTGTTTTGTCGCGAGGCTCTGCACAGGAACCTCATGTAGAAATTACCTGCCGTGGACGTCTTGGGGTAACCGTAAAACATCTTCGTTAAGTGTTCAGAGACGATTTTGTTCACAGAGGTCTGCGCCCGGACAAAGTCGATGGTTGAGGGGGCACGCTGCTACCCCCAAAAACAGGAAGCTGCAGGGCGCTTAGTTTCCTCGCCGCCGACTGTTCATCCAGCGAAAACCTCGTTCTTGCGACGGCGAAGGTACAGGTTGTACCTGGCACTTGTAGTGGTGTGTTCGTGCATCTGCGCGTGTGCGTGCGTGCGTGTGTGTGCGTGCGTGCGTGCGTGTCTGTGTGTGCGTGTGTCTGTGTGTGCATGTGTGCGTGCGCGTGTGTGTGCGTGTGCGTGCGTGCGTGCATGCGTGTGTGCAGGTAAGTAAGAACAATACTATTTATACATCGGGGAAATTTTTCTCGATCGTTGGCTTAAAATAAGAACGTACGCGACGCCACGATCCGGACAGCAGTAACATAGAAAAGGAACTTAGTGGCTTGTAGATGACAGGAATAAAAGGCAGCAATAAATACCGAGGAAATCGCAGTCAGGTACTAGTTTTTGCGGCGAGAAGCAACGGCTCTGAGTCCTTATGCGTCAATATCGCGTCTCTCCAAACCCACCTGCGTGTATTCGGCCGCTCGCGGCCATCGCCATCCATTTCCAGGGACCCGGCTCCCGAGGTTCCCAGAAAGGAGGGAGACAAGATGAGAAGAGATGGTGCCGGGGCTCCGCGGGAGGAAGGGGCCGTGAAAAACGAGCGGTGGAAGTGGCTGTAGCGAACATTATGTAAGGAGGGATGCTATAGGAAACGAAAGAAAGTGCGTTGCCATTGATAGTGTTGCAAAATATGTTTATATTTCCCGCTCTTGGTGCGCATAACATGGTGCGCTTGTTGGTTTGTGTGCGTGTATCGCATAGGACTTTGTGTATAGCGACAGTGGGCCCGAGGCTCTTGGGTGTCTTTGCGCACTGAACCGAACTTACGCGATGCTAGAAAGAACCGAGGAATACAAGACTGCCACGGGACAGGATATAAATTTGGAAGACGACGTTATGGTTTGGCACTGTACATTTTTAGACATAGGCTGCGGACATAAATTTGGAAGACGACGTTATGGTTTAGCCCTGTACATATTTAGACATATACTGCGAAATTCTATTCAGGTTTACTTTTTCCCGCTTTTTACGTGACAGATGGTTAGTCTAAGGACATCTTTGCATAGATTATGCGCTGTTTTCATATACACAACTTTATGTATAGCCTATTCCTTGAACATTTCAAGCAAGGGACGGCGGCTCTCGGCAAACTGCAGCCCGGGGAAGTAGCCGAAGAGAACGCTGGCCTCTGCGTATCACGGCGGCGGGGCCAGTTAGCGACTGGCCAGCGCGGGCTGTACTGCAGGAGTGTCTTCGCGGTGCAAACCGCGAATGTAGACGTGACGGTCGAGGTGCAGCACATGGTTACGCCCTTGCTGTGCGACGTTTCCGACGCCGAGGAAATATACGTCCACACTAAAAACATCCAAGTGATGATGTCGTGTACAAGTAGAAGTGTAAAACTTCGTTTAACCTCGATTGTCACCTATTTGGGGGATACGGCAATTTTTTACTTTCTTCAGCCTCTCTTAAAAAGAATTAGCAGCCCTGTCTCGATCCCCGACGGAGGTCTCAGCCATGTATTGATTGATGCATAAGCGAAAAAGTTGCAGCCAGATGTGGGGCTCTCTCTCTCTCTCTCTCTCTCTCTCTCTCTCTCTCTATATATATATATATATATATATATATATATATATATATATATATATATATATATATATATATATATTGAAGTAGGTATTTTCTTACGGACTGGTGTTTGCTCTTCTTGTTTCCCAGAGGTCTTGGTTTACTTCATGCTAACAGTGCGCACAGACGAAAGACAAAGGCAAAGAAGGCGACGGGACGAGCACTGTTCTTCTTTTGATCTACTTCCCGGGCGGACCAACCGTCCTCTTTCTGCAGCTTAGCAGCTGGCGTTTTCGTGAGGAGCCCCCCTAAAAAATTAGTGCCCTTCCACTCTGTGAAGAAGGATGACCTGCGAAGCTGGACGCAGCCCACTCACTGCACGAAAAAAAAAAAAAAACACGCTTGTTTGGCATTTGTGATTGAACATAATTTCTAGACAATTCGCTGGTTGAAATTTGTAAGGCCTCGAGCGTCATTCTAGCGTCGTTGGATTCTTACTGTTCGTGTAACACACCAACCCAATCTGCTCGACCACTGAGGACACCGGACAGGTCGCACTAGGCCGTTTGACGTCCACCCCACGCCGGCACAACGGGCATGTCATCAGTAAGGGCAATAAAGCTATATCTGCGCATGCATGCCCCCCCTCCCCTCCCTTCCCTCCCTTCACTCTTACACCCTGCGCGCGTAAAGGGTTGCCGGTTGTGTGCGCGTGCCTAGAAATGAAACACACCGCCTGAAATGTCGATCTGAAAACACTTTAAGCTGGACAAGTAATACTGGCTCACGTCGCCGTTCCAAGCGGGTAAGCTGTTGTTCATCTGGAAGGGATTTGCAGCTACTAGACTATATTTGTTTCTTCGCTGCCGCAACGGTCTTTACTCCATCATTGTTGCTATAAATGTGAGCTTCCTTCATTTTTTTGGAAGTGATAATCATTGGACATCACCTTGTAGGGGCGTAAGCTATGGCGTGTCTTTCTCGTTCCGAGCAAGTGTTGTCACGATTACAACGAACACTGGAGTCTTTCTCGTTCAGAGCAGGTGTTGACACGATTACGGCGGACGCTGGAGTTTATTTTGGCCAATCTTGGCCAATATCCCTAAGTGGGTATGCCTGGCTTGACCAACGTGTGCTGGGGACGCTGGGTGGTAGCCCAGAGGCACGCGCATACGAGCGCTCGGCCTTTTAACTGCCGGGCGGTCGCCGGACCCTTGGCCAACCTCCCTGAGTGTGTATGCTTGGCTTGACAAACGTGCGCAGGGGGCGCTGGGCGGTCGTCGCGAAGCACGCACACACCAGCACTCGGCCTTTTCTCGGTTTTTTTAAACTGCCAGCAGTCTTGGCCAATCTTGGCCAATCTTGGTCACAGCAATCTTGGCCAACCTCCCTGAGTGTGTATGCTCGGCTTGACAAACGTGCGCAGGGGACGCTGGGCGGTCGTCGTGAGGCCCGCAGACACAAACGCTAGGCAATTTTCTTGGTTTTGTTAACTGCCGGGAGGTCGCTGCCTGGCCTGCGCTGACGTGCGGGCTCGGTAATTTCTTGGAATTCTTAACTGTGGACACGAAAAATAACGACTTGCTAAACAGCTTCGCCGTTAAAAACACTCTCGCAAAGCAGCACGACGCGGTTCCAATGCGACCGCAAGGATACTTGACAACCGTCGATGTGGGATTCCTACGAGATCGCGTAGGGCGCCTTTTAATTTTTCGCTAGGGAAGCAGTGACGTAAGTAGCATCTCCCAATTTAATGCTAAATTAACAATTTTGTGACATATGGCCATGCGAATGAAGAAAGTTTGAACCGAATTAAAAAATCCGCCTGCCCCTTGCCCGGGAAGGTCGTCAGCTGCACTGTTTACATGTTGTGACACCGACGAGCAGTCTTGCTTCGATGCAAGGCACACGCCGACTGAGAAATATTGAAAGAAGTGGTGGCTACGGGATCTTACCAGATAAGGCACACGCTCTGCATTGCTGTTTTGGAGGACCACGGTTCTCGGTTTACGTTTCCCAGCCGTGAAAGGGCACTAGGTATTGCCCCGCGCACTCTTGTATGCCTCCCCACGGGGCAGTCTGTATCTTCTATCACGTGCCAGAATTTCCCTGTGTTGGATGCGCAGACAAGACCCCAGCTTCGGTCAGCGTACGAAATGCTATTGTTTGTCATGTATGTGGCTGGAATAGACTGTGGGTATTGCGGGCCTACATGGGGGCAGCCAATCATTGCACGCAGAAGCTATCGATAATAGCCGGTTATTAAAGACTTTCACGTTACTCACATTAAAGACTCTCACGCGGAAAAATTCGATTGCTTGATAAGCAATCGCCAGATGAAATATACGGCTTTGCTTTTGAGAATAGCCTGTCCTGGCAGCTTGTTGTATGTAAAGTTCGTTTTTTTTAAATACTTGGTTATAACATGGTGAAACTAAACCCTTCACAATTCATCCGCGGCAAACGGGCAGTGAATTCGAACAGTACTGAAACTGCGGTGGCGCATTTACACGATGTGTCGTCTCTCGCAAGGATTTGGTTGGGTATAGGCTCAGTATTGCTGTCGCTACAAGTGTATGGGGACTTCATCACTCGGCCATTTGGGCAGTCTTTTTATCTTGTCGTCAGCTGAAAGCCCAACAGCCCGGCAGCAACGCGCTGTTAAGTTATCATTTCCTTGTGGTGCGTGGGAAAGCAGAAAACCACAATGCAGAACGAATTAGTCTTTCGCCTCTTAGCTCTTCACAAGATACGGAAACTTGAAGAGTGATAGGGAGACACCACTTGCGGTGTCAAAGCACCATGGAAAACGCGGCGCCGTGGTATGATTTCAGTTTCTCCGACCCTTTCGCACGGTTCGAACTTCTATTACTGACAAAACAAGTATCTTATGGTAAATATCTGTGAACCCCATTTTTTGCGGTTGCTGGGACTAGAGTATAAGGAAAACGGCCGCTCAGGGCATTCCATAAATCAAGTTTTTAACAGCAGAGTTTAAGCTTCTGGTTCCGCCGTGGAGCGTTACAGAAAACTCAGCCCAGCCGAGCACACGTGAGAGTGCGCCTCGTGAGGAGCTCCCGGTGTCGGCCAGCTTAACCTTTGAGAACACTCTGCCAAGTGTTCTGGCGTGGTCACTCGCGGGCTGTTCTCCCCTGAAGTTGGCGTGCGTGCTTTCGCACCTTAAGTGGGGAGCACAGACGCCGAGTTCGCGAAGCAGGTTGCCACGGTTTCTAGCGTGTGCTAAGACGGTCCCTTTTGGGAGAGGGAGGGAGAAATATTTTTGCCCAGCCACCGACCTAGAGATGTGAAAGGCTACGAACAAAACGATTCGGGCCTTCCAGTCAGGGAGAACTGCCAGCGGCAATTTCGGAAATTCATGTGAGGTGCAACAGCCCGGCCTCCGACGAAGGGAGAGGGGCCGCCAGCTCTGCTGTTTCTCCAGCCTTGCACGACTAGTGCAAGCTGCGCCAATTTTTTGTACTCCGACGAACCATTCCCACTTCTTAGGGTTACGTCCGAGTTTCCTCAGCTTTCTGGTAGACTCAATAAAAGTGGGAAAAGCACCCGGCTGTAAAGAAATCTCTGAGAAAACACAATTTTCAAATAAGCTCAGAATTTCAAGAGTTGTGAGGCCATGTGCTAGAGTGACTTAAATTTCAAGTGACTTCGGACTTTTTGTATAGGCAACAATCCATCCTAGAACAATCCATCCGCGTACAGTGTGTGTACGTAAAGCAACGACCTCTGAAGCGCGCATCACTCGTGTAGATGCGCGGCGCAGAGAAATAAAAATACAAGAACCGAAAGAAATGCATTCATGGCAATCACGTTCCTCTTTCCTGCGCTCTCATCCATTCCTTCGCTTTCCATTGCGCGAAATCCTCATTTTGCGACGTTCTCCGAGCGGCTCCAATATCCCCAGCTTGGCCGGCACCAAGAAGGAGGCTTCGGGAGGAAGCTTTCGGCCTTCGGCTTGCGATATCGAAAGTGATGCAATCGCATTTGTTTTACTTCTTCTTTCCCTTTGCTTTCTCTCCGCTGAGTCTCGGGATCTCGCCTTGGGCGCGCGATCTCGGTGCAAGACGGAACCTGGAGAAGCAGATGGTAAGGAGGGAAGATAGCCAAAGAGGCCGAACTCCGAGGGTTGCCGTAGAGAGGAGGGTGTGTGTGTGTGTGTGTGTGTGAGGGGGGGGGGGGGAGAACGGGGCTCGGAGCCACGTCGTATCCCGACGCTGTTACTCTTTCAGCTTCGTCGCCTGCGACAGACTTGGCATTCTGGCAGGCGTTGCGGCCATCCCCTGGTTCCCTCTCATCTCTCGTCGTGCACCTCCGGCCAGCTCCGTTCGTTCCTTCTTCCATCACGCATGACTGTCTCGACTCAGCTTTGCCGAGATCCCCCTCTCCCCGCCTTGAACCTCCACATCTCACTTTCTCTCTGCTCTTCTTCTTTTGCTATGGTACTCTCCTGTCTTCTTCTTCTTCTCTCCTCCTCCTTGCACGTTTCCCGGCTATCTTTACTTGATCCGTCTCGTCCTCTTCCTCCTCCTCCTCATCGCATCCTCGAGGCAACGTCTTTCACGCTCCTTCGCCTTCGGTTTTCGCGCGGCCACACGCGCGGAAAACACAAGACAGATCGCTCGCGGAATCGCTCAGTCGAAAAATTGCTGCTGACGCGGGCTCGCGCCCCGGCCTTTCTCTTTTTTTTTTTTTTCTCCGTGTCGCTCTCTTTTTCTGTCCGACTTGTCCACTCTGTCGCTCCTCCGTCCACCCACCACGCGTGCACGCGTAAATTCACAAGCACCCACGCACCTCCCTCCCATTTCCCGGCGTCCTCGGCGAAGATTCGTTCTACAAACTTGCCTTTGATCTCCTGCTCGGCAGTCCACGAACGTCATTTTCCTTGCGTAGTCAAGGCGGGGCAAATGCTTATAAGCCTCTCTAGGAGCAATTACAGCCTCCTTTGTACCCTAGCATTCGTAAACATGTTTGGCCAATTTTATTCCCTGACATCATCTACACTTTTTTTCCAGCCCCAACAACACCTGTCGTATAAAAAAAAAGCCCGAAATCTCTCTCTTGATTTTGTTCCTCCCCCTTTCTGGCCCCTACACCCCCCCAAATATTAGCCCATATGATAACACGGTGCGCGGGGTGGCATGGGCGTCAGCCGAGGTTCATGCATCGCGTCATTACGGCGCCACATAGAGTTATCCGCTGCTGATTGAAGTTAAATCGGGCATTGAAGCCGAGCCCGCGATGAGCTCAGGGCGCGGTGCCGTGGCTCCTGTGACCAGAGGAATAATCCACATGTCAAGAGAAGTATTCGGGCTAAAATGAAGGGGAATACAAAAAGTAGAGGGCCACAGGCTTCAATTTTACAATTAACTGTGTCTGGCATGGTATACGATACGAATGTCTGTGATCTGAACATGTACTGAACGGCGTCATAAGAGAAATAATTCGCTCATGTTTTTGCTGTATTCTTGGGTCCACCCATCGATATAACTTGTAGCATCAGCCTTGAAACAGTAACAGATCACGGAAACGGCGGCAGTCATAAAAAAATTCCTCTGGGTACTTGAGTCTGCTTATTTGCTTTCAAGGTGACAGCCTGACAATACTTACTAACAATTCCTTTACTGCTGCATCGTATATGCGTTTCTTTCTTCCATTTTGTTTCTTTCTCGTCTGGCGCGAATTACACGGCCGGCTTTTAAAGCAAAGCTTTCTACCTCTACCAGCCAACGATTACTTCGTGGCGTTCGGGACATGAAACTCCGAACGCGGATGGGGAGGGGGAGGGCAGTTTTTACTTCCGGTGCGCAGTGTAGATGGCGCGGCGATAGGGCGCGCAGCTTCCTGCTCGCAAAGGCGGGCGGGTTGGAGGGACGGCTTTGTCGTCTGCTTTAGCGACGGTTGTTTTTGGGCTGTTCTGGCGTGCTTCGCGTCCATTGCGCGCTTCCTTCGCATGACTTGATTAACTTGTTCGACGGCACGTCCTGGGTAACCCGGACCCAGCGGAATTATGTGGTCGTACGGCGAAGGTACGTTAAGGGTCGGTTTGAAGGGCGGGAAAACAAAATGTAGAGACCACATACAGACATCTGGCCGCTAGAGAAACGCTACCTTTTGCGCGCTGCTTGTCATGAATGAGACTCCGTTTTCTAAATTGGTGAATACGAATTCGGTTGTGTTTTAACAAGTATTACGAAGGGTGAAAGGAGCAACTGGATCTGATAAATAGCGATTGTGAAACTTCCCTCAGTTTTTTCGCAATTATCAAACTTACGAAAGTAACTAGTTTACATCGGTATAAATGGTAATCACTAAGTTCACATGCCGAATTGTTTCGGTGTCTGCGCTTGTGTCGCTCGGTGGTGTAACCCCTAGCTAGCGCATCAGAATGGCTAGGTTCCGCTG
>NW_027526422.1:48696114-48725530 GCF_048455015.1 Haemaphysalis longicornis | reverse complement strand
GAAAATGCGCAGTTTTCTCCCTTTTTTCCCACCTTTTTTCTTTGATTGTGGGGCACTTAAGGCTTTCGCCTGAATAAGTAAGATACCTGAACGCTGTGAAGCGTGGTTATCGTTACAATACTGTTGTCGCCAGGAGAAAAAGTTAGCAACGGATTCGTTCAAAACAAGCCTTCTGGAGAAGTACCAAAAACAATTGGGCTTCCAGCAGCTACACAATTACGCTAAGATAGTCATGGAAGGGGGGGGGGGGGAGTAAAATTTTTTGAGGCGAGACTTATATAGGTGTTGCTGTCTGGGCACTCTCTTAAAATGGGGAGGAGGAGGAGGAGACGAGGGTTCCTCCAGTCCGGGATGTCCTGGCCTGAGCTGCCCACCCGAGCCCTCTCTACCAGGCTATGCTGGGAGGAGAGGTCAGAAATCTCTAGCCTTCCGGAAGAACTGCAGGCTGTGAGTGCAATTGGGTATCGAGTTGGAGACAAAGTAACCACGAACACATACCGTACGCAATCACTGGCTCACAAATTTGCAGAACCTCATATTTCGAGTGGCTTCGGGGACTTTTCTGAATTAAAATGCTCGGATCAAAGCAAATCACCATATACTACTGGGTCAACTGCAAACTCTTGCCTCAGTTGTGCTTTGGCGGAGAACCCGGGGGCCCCAGCAGGGGAGGGGGGGATTACCTGGAAGCATTCGGGGGGTGAGCTGTTCCGCAGTGATCGTGTGTGTTTTTCTCTCCTCAAGAAGTTTCCATTAACGTTAGACTGACTGGAGTGGCTCACCTTTTGGCCGCACGCTATGGTCGCCAAGGATATGGCCGAAAACCCCAGAATACGCTCCTAGGCTTAGATGCTGTGAACGAAGCGCGGTAATTGCGTCGAGATCACTCGAATTCACGCGGCCCCGTGGATAATGAGCCATCCAGCGTGTTCCCCACCGCGCAGCAATGGTCTTTTTCCAGAAGTATGAGGAGTCACTGCGCTCTTCTGCTGTGTATGGCTCCTTTTCCACGAAGGGCACGGACTCTCTGAAGGCGTAGTTTGCATTTAGACTGGCTTTCCATTTGCGCTACATGGCGGAAAGCACGACAAAAAAAAAAAAAAAAGACATCTGCCTGCGCTCGACCAAGAAGTACGCGAATGTGTGTGGTTGCGTGCTTTCAGCTGGCTATTTCGAATCAAGTGGAAACGGAAACAACGTTGCATTTAGATGACCGGTCAGTGCGATGCCGGTTTCCGGCCGGGAGATTTCATGTAACGAGAAAGAAAACGTGAATATATTAGTTATGCTAAGTTCCTGAGAAACGAAATAAAAGGTCATGGGGTGTAAAACACGTTTCTTTGATGTTCTTCCGCCTCGATTTTACGAGGCACGGGTCAAAAGACTTCCTCATAAATTTTCAAGGACTTGGTCATCTCAACTGGACGTACACGCAGGCGCGAAAGCGCACGCAGATGGTTGCTGTGACGAAAGGAATGAGAAATCCGGCGTCCGGCACCCAAAGCGGTGATGGAGACGGTAAGCGGGGCAGTGGGCTCCAGCCGATCTTCCCCTTCCTCCCTTCCTGCTGACGCCCTCTGCCCGCGCATCCTCATTTCTCAACATACTCCCGTCGCCGCCGCGCTGGTCAGGAACTAGCTGTCAGCGACACGGGCTGTGGCCAAGTCCGGTCCCCACTGCAACCAGCAGTCCATGGCGCATGCCACAGCAGTGGTACTTATAGGCTGGCTGGGAAATCCGGTGGAGCATTCGGCTGTATGTCTCGGTGCCATCGATCTCGGAAACAGCGTCGTCATCGGGTCGGGGAGGATGAGTATTAGCCAGCGAAACAGGCAACGAGGTCTTTCTGAGTTGCTGGATCAAAGGGAAGCTGAAACTGAAGATTTCGAATGTTTGTTTGGCCACCCTGGAAGATAAACCATGCTCCAGGCTATTGCCGCGAGGCAGCCGCCAGGACAAAACGGGAAAAGCTTATGCGGGCAGCGAAGTTGCCAGAGAGCACGCGGAAAGGGCAGCAATACTGTCATTGTGTTCACGTCCTGTCTAGCCTTCAGGAAGTAATCTTCCAACAGCACGTCTGTGTCCTTGGCGGACCAGTAGGTTTCGCTTCGTGGGACTCGTAAGCATGGTAGATAGAAGCGTCCCGCATCGACTCGTACTTGGCAGGGAAGGGGTCGCCACAATCTAAGCTGCCGTTCTGCTTTGCCTTGTAAGTTGCTCCCCACCGGGCATGGATGAGCACGGCCGCAGCTCGCCTCGACATCGAACATCACTCACGGAGCGCCGTAGAAGCAGACCCTTCGTCACCGCCTAAAGCGGGACCGCCTTCTGCATAAGTCGCGTTTTCGTATCCGGGTCCTACGAACCTATCCTCGAATTGCGGCAGTGTTCGCAGGGCTGCTGCAATGCTCGCGAGACGACTGCTGCATCGTCAATGTAAGGGTCGCAACAGGGCCGCTGAGACGCCTCCAAAACGACAGTTGTGTCCGTGGTGCTAGGGACCCGGAAGGGCCACTGAGACGTCACCGAAACGATAGTCACGTTGGTGACGTAAGGGTAGTGCAGTTTATCGAGCCCCTCTGCCTCACTGAGCACCTGAAGGTCTTGCTTGAGGCGTCGTTATAAAGCGCAGTGCCCTCTTCGTCGTCGTGTTCCTTTACCCGCGCAGCAGACATTGCCCGGACAGGCGGCAAGTCGCCCGTGTCCATTGGGGATACCGTCGGCGGGGCCTCCTGGGGAAGCGAGCAGAGGGCCGAGGTTGCGATGCAGGTAGAAAAGAGGACCGCCCGAGGTTGAGGGACGGGGCTTGCGGATGAGTCTTGGCGCGCGGAGAAGTCTACGCACGTTCGCAGGGCGCAGATGCGTTCGTCGTAAGCCCGTCGTCCTACATGGTGCTAATTTCGCCTGCGAATTCGCAGCTGCGGCAAACGATCTATTTTCCTTTTTCACTGCTACGACAAATTGCTAAATACCAAGCTGTGTCCACAGGAGACGTTAGACTGCTTAAAACACTTTAAAACTTGCCACATAAACGAGAATAAACCGTTTTGCTGCCCGTGCGGCGCCGCAGCTGCGAGTTCGCAGGATGAATTCATACCATATAGAACGGGCTGTAATTGATTGCGTGCCAAATGTCTCATTCAAATTCGTCATCGTCAGGTGTGCTTGAATTTGAGCGTGGAGTTGGTGCAGGTTAACCTGGTCATACACGATTAGGTCGGGCATATGTTGTCTTCCAAGGACTGTCGTTAACTGTCTCCGCAGCAACGCTTCGAACCCTGTCACGGTACTGGAGACGGCTGCACGCAGGACATCTCGGCGAAAACGAAGTACGCCCATGGCACGAGGCGATGAAGCGAGACGCTGGGGTTTCGAATGCCTATGGGATGAGGGCGGCTTGGGCACGAGCCGAAAGGGGCAGCGGTTGAGGGCAAGGCCTCCGGGATAGAACTGTCTCGAGCGGAGGCGGTGAGGCTTCGACAACTGCAGGTGGAGTGTGTGCTGACGCCGACCCTGGCCCGGCACATGTGCCCGTACCTTTACGAGGATACTACGTGTAGTGTGTGCAAGCGAGAACCGGCCACCCTCCAGCACATCATGTGGGGGGGGGTGCGAAAGTGTGGTGCGCGCTGGGGATGTGCAGTGCTCGAGAGACACGTATCCCGAGGAAGTGCGCGTGTGTGTATGTTCTAGTGAACTCAAACATCAACGGAAGGCCATCCAGCGGCTCGAAGAAGCCCTGGCGAAGCAGCGGAGAAAGGGACCCGACGCCCCGACCGCCAACGGCAGAGATGCCAGAGGCAGTGATGGGAGCGGAGGGATCCGAGTATCAGCAGCCTAGCCGGGGCACGAATCTTCGAGATCTAGGCCTAAGACTAATGGACCATTACCATAGTCTGTAGATAGGGAGTATCCGCGCCCTGCGTGGCCGGGGACCTCCCGCACGCCGGATGTTTTCTATAAAGTCTTTTCTCTCTCTCTCTCTCCGGGATAGAGCAGCGCGAAGGTGTTCAGGCCTCGCGTGCCTCGAAGCCGCTGCGCCGTCGAACGTAGATTCGTTCGTGCCTCGGCTTCCGGGTTTCATGACACCAGAAAATTGTGCTGCGAAAAGAACGAGAAGCCCAGCGTCCGGCTTCCAAACGGTGGAGTCGACCTGCTGGTGCTTGTGGTGGTACCAGAAAGGTGGCTCATACCCACAGAGGGGGATTGGCCAGGAAATGGGTGCTTTGCCGAAAGAAACTATGTAGGTTTGGGGGTATAGATATTTAAATATTAGAGTAGGTTTGGGGGGAAAAGGAAGATATTTAAATGTTAGAATGGATTAATAGTGGATGACTAGAGAAGTAAAAGTTAGGAGATTATAGGACCTGCTAGTCAGCGCAGCCGATCTTCGTCTTCCTCGCTTCCTTCTCACGCCCCCTGCCTGCGAATCTGTATTTCTCCGCAGCTGCTTTGACCATTGACCTTCACTTTATTATTAGAATCATCCCTCATCCTCCTACTTCTCCTTCTCTTCCTAACCTCTGAATTAACATTCTCAACAGTTCTACATTTTCCCATGCACGCATGCTTGGGTAGGCTATTTGTAGGTTATCAGGATGATTCAGAAAAATGAACGCTAATACTTCGAAGCGTGAGGGAGAGTAAGGACGTAATAGTTCCCAAGCGTAAAACGCTACCTCAATATTCCGACGCACTTATAAGGATGTGGGTAGATTTTACCGGTATGAACGGGAATAAAATAATTTCGAAAAAAAAAATCTTTATACTTCCCACCTGCGTGCTGTACTCATATACGCCTCGAGCGCGGCCTGTAGGGGCGCCACTGAAATCCCCCTAGCGGCCCGTTTCGAAAGCAGGCGCGGGAGTCCCCGGCCCGTTCCGCCCTGTCGCCGTTGCTTTTTGGCTCGTTCAAGACAGCGATTTACCATTTGTCCGCGTTCGAAATACCGAATAACGTGGAGCAGGCGCTCTGTTTGCAAGCGTGGTATGTTCACGAGAGTATAAACGTTTATGACGCGATCTTAGTGAGATCTATATGAGCGCCGGGCGTGTGTCACAGACCGGCTTCCCGAAGCCAGCATTTGCATGCAGCTGATTGCAATTCTGCTGCCCTGAAATTTAGTGGCAGTGTCTCCGTATGCGGCCGTATACACACTATGATGTAATCGACTTTGTGCACTTACAAAATCCAGCGGAGCACTCATACCTGACAGCACGTAAGTTACGCCTGCCACTATCACATATCATATATTGATCAGTACCATGAACAAGCCAATGCGGCATAAATTTCACAAACATTGTACCAAAGAAGTACGATGGATAATGCAAAATTACACCCCGGAGTCAGCACACGACGAGAAATTTAATGATGGGTCGTCTTGTCCCGATGTGAGCGCTCGCAAAGATTCATCTGTTACATTTATCCTGCACGAGAAGCGCGAAGATGGGATTATAGAGTAATCTGCGTCCGTGACAAAACTCTTCTTCGAAACATCGTCATATGACACAGGGAGACAGCAGAATATTATGTAGCATAAACCGAAATCAGAGACCCTTATCAGATACGACACTCTTCCAACGAGCCCGTGTGTACGAGATTTCGGCGCACGTTAAGGATCTCCAGGTGGTCAAAATTAATCCGGAGCCCTCCACTACGGCGTGCCTCATCGTCTCCGTTGCGTCAGCGCGTTAAACCCTGCAATCAATCAATCAATCAACCCTTCCAACGACACCTCGTATCGCTTGTGAACTGCCTACGCTGTATTCTTCAAAAAATGCGTTCGCCGAGTGATCAGCCGTTCGTTCAAGGCAAAAAACAAACGAAAAGTGAACATGCAGCTTGTGTGTGTGATTACTAAAACGTTCAGTCGTTGATTTCGCTCCGCATTTGTAAACAAGGATAGTTGAGCGTCCTCCTCCTCACCCCCCCCCCCCCCCATGTCTAGCGAAATATCAGTGCATTTCGCATCTAGTTGGTCTGGTGAATACTACCTTGCTCAAACAAACGTCTTTAGCATTTCAGAAGCTGCACTCGTTTTTTTTTCATTCCCGTACGACTATTATATTTATTCCTGACTTGCCGACCAATCATTTTCCCGTGGTTTCATTAACATATACCTTGGTTCTTACTATAAGGCATGAGTGGGCACATATGTGACAGCCTTTGAGTGTACTTAACATTTTCGTGTGGCTTATATTCCCATAAAAGCGCTTTTCTGATGGAGGCGAAAAGCAAAAACGCCCGTGTGTACGAGATTTCGGCGCACGTTAAAGATCCCAGGTGGTCAAAATTAATCCGGAGCCCTCCACTACGGCGCGCCTCATCGCCTGCGTTGCGTCGGCGCGTTAAACCCTACAATCAATCAATATTCCCATAAAAGGCACAAGTTTTTGTCAGATGTTGGGTTATCACATCCCCGAAACATATTTTTCTACGACGTACATATTCGAAGCAAAGCCGCATTTGTTGTCTGCGCTGCAAAACGAACCAACCTCTTACAGTGCCAATATCAGGACTAAACGAGGCGACAATAAATATAATTCACTTGTGCTGACGTGTTCGAAGGTGACAGCGGGGATATGCTGCTGCCGTCGCCGACGCCCGCAAGAGCGGCCAAGACGCGCGCAGAACCGCCTCCCCGGGTAGCTCTTGTTGGCGTTAGAGCGCTCTACCAAGACGCAGCTGTTTTTTTTTTAAGTGCCCTAAACATGCAGTTAGCTTACAGACGTCACCATAACAAGTTTTTTAGTGCGCGGAAAGGCAAAGAGAAGCGAAAGAGAACCAAAACACTGCATGACCACCTATCAGCCACGCAGCGCTAATCCCGCTAACGCCGCGGAGAAGCGGCGGCAGGCGGCGCAGCGATCGCGAATCTCGAGGCGTATACGCTGATAGACAAGATTCCTAGCTTCCTCGCATTTCTTTCCTTTTTTGTTTGCATTGCTTATCTTGCAGCGCACGGTGAATGAAACACCAGTCCGAAACGAGAGAGGTTTTCTCGAACAACCAAAATCTCCGTACGTCATGTGGCCATACAAGCTCAAAACGTTCGCAAGCCAGGAAATCAGGGCTCCGTATCGCCGTCGTCAGAAACAGAAGAAGGCAGCTTTCGCTTGCACGGGGCGAGGGCTATCTCATCTCCTGGCAATCTGCCGGATTTCGATTTTCCTCCAGCGGCTCAGGAATCGTCTCGACTTTTTTTTCTCGTATACCAGGCGCGTGTTATGTGGTTATCGGGGACTTAGAGGCGATTTTGCTGTTGTATAGTGCCTGCCTGACGTAAAAGATTTCGTCGTCTCTCTCGTTCCCTGACGGCGGATATTCGGAGGCTTTTCTCATAGAGGAATTTCTGGGGGACTCGCATAGGGTCTCAGCTTTCTTCGTGGATTTTCCCTAGAATAACAGGGTTTTTCGCCAGGATTTCTCCTGCGATTAGTGCACTCAGCAAAGAATAACACATGACCATAGAAATCTCAATACTAACCACAAACTTCAAAATACTACTCAACAAATGTTAAATGATTTCTTGCATCATTTATTGCACGCTCGAGCACCGCTCTCCTCAAATATCTCCGAGTCTCACCATCCTTTGGCTGATGAGGTGTGTACTTTTATTTGCATGTTTCGTTTGTGGTTGACTGTACAAGGAACCCGATTACTTGGGAATTTTCGAACTATCATAAGCACTCGTTTTTTCTGTTGTCCTCAGAATGGGTTAAGAAAGATAGATGGGAGTAGCAAGCACACATTTATTGCATGGAAACGAGCCGTATACCTATGAAGGTTCAGTGCTATCCTTATGACGACCTCTTGCAACGCTTGTGAAAGAGTTTCGACGTCTGGTTTATTTGTTTTGCATGCTTAGAAAGGCCACAGTGACAAAACAAATATCCAGCCATGCTTTCCGCTTCTGTAGTAGACGTTCGTAGCGGTAAAAAATGAGAACATCGTGGTTCATAGTACGAATGTACAGTCGGGAGCAAAAGTCTGGATTTCACGCTAGCGGCTTCCAAACGGCAGCGCATCGCCACCCCGTGAGTGCGAGCATCCTTAACCGCGACACTGGTCAACTGTGCATTTAAACTGTACACCTGTTAGTTCTAGTGCCCAATCCGATGCCCTCTTAGACTTCTTAGAAAAACAGCAAATGTTGGTGGACGTGGAATCCAGCCTTCTGCTCCCGACTGTACTCCTAAACGTCCCATATTCGGCTTTTTTTCGTTCATTTGTCTTATTCGGAGTTTATGGATCCATTCGCAAACAGTGTTATTTGTTAGACCTTGGCGGCAGAAAAAGGGTTGAGATATCGTCAGGTCGTCAAAAAAATTCGATTTATTTCAGAGTCTAATCATGTAGATCAGTGTTGCGGAGTTACCAGTCCGGAATTGGAATGAATCCGGAATCATTCCACATTTTCGCGACCCAGGAATGGAATGGGAATGGAATGGCGACAATACTTGAAGGAATGGAATACGAATTGAATTAAGCGCCTTTTGTCCGGAATGGAATGGGAATGGAATTACATGTATTTTTCGCAAAGTAAAGCCCACTTTTCCTTCTACGCGCTGTTTTTTGTCAAAATATGCAAAAATACGCAAAAGATCCCACCGGCCCCAGTTCAAACTTGAATTTAACAATAACTCAGTACTGTTAAAATCGATTGGCTGATTACAAGCACGGTATATTTATAAGCAGCGATTCTACTACAATTGTGTCCTTAAATACAGCGCTGCTACGAAGTTCATCGCGATTCTCCGCCTAATAACCGCGGCTCTAAGCCGTTGGTGTCCGTCGTGGGGAACTACCCCCCCCCCCCCCCCTATCTCTCCACCAACTTCGTCTTGTGATTTTTTTACCTTGGCGGCGCCTTCGCCCGGGCTGCCAGCTGTCTCCTCACGCTTCACTTTTGTTTTTTGCGTCCGGAACCGTCAGTGATCGCATCCCACTTGGCCGTCATCGGGACGCTGGCGCGGTGCTTATGTTCACTGCAAAGTTCCGCATATCAGCTTACGCCCATCTCCATTCGCGCTCCCCCCTCCTCCCCCAGGACGTTTTGCAATACTGGCCTCCTGTTTAGACACTCGGACGCTTTTGCCCGAAGCAGCGTCTACGAAGGCCTAAAATATTGGTTCGAGAATCCACCCGAAACAGGAGAGCCCATGTGATAGGAACTGCGGTCACGCCTGCGTCTGCAAGCTGCACACTGCAAGCTTTGTTCCTAAACGGTTCCGACCTAACGGAAAGCGAACGCTAGCCACTTTCCCTTGCTTTCATGACTTGCAAGGGCAGTTTCCGTTGTAAATGTGACGTCAGCTGACGTGGAACGCGTGTTTTCCTCGGCATCTCTTTTAGTGACAGACAGCGAAGCGAAACCGGCTCTCAAACACCATTTTTAAGCAGTTCGTTTGTCAAGCGCAACACACAGGCAGAAGGCAACTGTATTAGTTTACTTTTTTTTTTTTTAGAACTGATCGTTCAAGCAGCCGTCCTTTACACTTCGTGTTTTCAGAACTGAACGGCGAAGCGCCCATTTGGCTCACACCATTTTGTTACGTAATTTTGATGAATGAAGCCAAAATAAACTTTTTTTCGACCTTTCAGACCTTTATTGCAGCATATAAAATTCACGAGGAGACCTAACTGCGCTGCTGAGCACGAGGTCACGGTTCGATTCCCGGCCGCGGCGGCCGCTTTCCTGATGGAGGCCAAAAGCAAAAACGCCCGTGTGTACGAGATTTCGGCCTAAGGTGGTCAAAATTAATCCGGAGCCCTCCACTACGGCGCGCCTCATTGCCTGCGTTGCGTCGGCGCGTTAAACCCTAAAATATATCAACGAGGACACCTACGCACTTTTTCCTGGCGTAGGGATTTCCACAACACTAGACTGACCAGCTGCCGAACTTGCCCTTCTATTATTATCGTTATCATTTTTCTTTACATCTTTTCTTTCGGTTGATCGCCCAGACCAGAGGACACTTGGGGAAGTTTCATTGCTACTCTACTGCATGCAACTCATCAAATTAGTTATACAGGCCACAGTTATACAATTAGTTACGCAGGCCTTGGACTCAGTTTTTCTGAGTCCAAGGCCGCAACGCATTCTCTAAGTCCTTCTTCTGTTAGCTAGAGCCAAAGGTTGCGTGGTGCTAAAGTGTGAACAATCTCCCAATTTCTAAAAGAAAAAAAAAACAAGACGCAGATTAGTATACTAACCAATGCACTATCCCAGTATACACTAACGAGAGAAAAAAGAATTCTCCCTGCGCATTGGTTCTCATCGAGACACCCATACAAAGGTCGCGCATACTCTAAGCACAGCCTGAACTTTCGCTCGTGCGCAGTGGATGATACATGACGCACGTAACTAAGCTTTTCGGCAAGGGTGGCATTGCATACCTCCGCACACGCAAACACGGGAAGTTCTGAACCTATCCGTGCTTTCAAGGCACGCTTGACATGCGTGAGTGCTGACGACCTGTGCGGCCCGTGATCCGTATTTGGTGCAAAGGCAGGACAAGGTGCTCGAGCGGTAATTCTTCCAACTGATACCACCAGATACGGAGGTACTGTTCCTCGTTAACAAAATTATAGTTCTAACCATGCTCACGACCGCTCCATACGCGTGTTAACTGCTTAAGGAATATAATGTCTTCTTCAACCATACTTTTGTCAGCACAAAAATAGAACATGACGTCACGTTAGCATTAACACATTCCCACTTAAACAATATTAAAGCCTCACAACTCGTAAAGACGTGCTGACCATGCAAATACTATAATAACCACCTGGAGAACTGCCCCTGTGGGAATTAGTAGGGTGATTGCACTGAACGAGATATGCCACAAAGCCACTATCCCTCGACCTTGTTTACGTGTTTTGCGTATTTTAGCAGTTCTTAACGCGTGTAATAACATCAGCTTAATGGTGGGTTCATTGGTAACTTGATAATCACCCGATTAAACGTTGAGGAATTAGAGGAATGGAATTGAACTGCCCGGCAATTCCCGGAGTGGGAATGGGCGATGTTCCGGCATTCCGAGGAATCGAAAGGAATGGAATTTAGGCAATTTGTAATTCCCCGGAATGGAATTGGAATGGAATTGGGACGCCCATTCCGCAACACTGATGTAGATGTGACCGAGGTGCCACAGGCGGCGTCAGACAGGGCGCACATCCGGTTTAGGGTGTGCTGCAGTAGACACCCGTTAAGACGAACTCGGTTTAAACAAATTTCATGCTTAAGAACGTGCACAATGCAAAGAAATCGTCCGCTTAAGACAAATTTCAGATAATCCGAACAAATTTTCACGGTCCCTTCGCGTTCGTCTTAAGGGAAGTTGACTGTAGTTCTATTCTCTGCTGAGAAGAATTCACATCAAGGCGTGGTGCTTAATTTTTTTTTATACTTTTTCTGGGCCAATCAGTTAAAAATGAAAACATTGCAGAAACATTTCCGTCTTTCTGTGCGCCAAAATTTGTTGCCAATTACATTCAATTGGGTGTATTTGTCCGAACATGTCCACTCATTCCCATTTAACCTCCTGAATCCGCTAGGAGCGCTATATGTTACCCTTTTACACAAGGCGATGATTCATTTTCGCTTCTAAACTAAATGTTTACGTGTACGCCGTTCGAAATACAACTAAGGGGGGCGGGCGTCGCCACTCGTTTAAGAAATGCTGCAGTGGAAAGCGAAATATTACGTTCCCTTCTTCAGTGCCGTAATGCACAGCTGGCCTTCACGCTGCTGTCGCCTGAAAAACATGTCGCTTCCAAAAGAAAAAAAAAATGGCTCCAATCCACGCTGTGAAGGCGGTTGGACTGCGAAGCTGTAAACGATACCCACAACGATTACCCATGCAGCGTCGCTTGAATTCGCACACGTGGCATCCGCTCACTGCTACCACCCAGCACGCTCTTCGCCTCCCTGTCTCACTCCTCTCTTCATGAATTTAACGGAGGCTTGTCCACTGGATTCAAATTTCCCGCCCTCGTAGTGCTCGCGCGCCCTCTGCCTGAACAGCGCGAGCGGAAGTTTTGTTCTTTTTTTGCTTGCTTTCATGCCGCACGTGCCGGCACTTTACTACGCAGTTTGGAATGCGCCGTTTACGGAGGCCACTTTTCGCATCTTTCGGGGGGTGAGGAGGAGGCGACACCGCGTTTTTGGCGTCATCTCTCCAACGTCTTCCCATAGAGTTTCATACTAATATATATATTAGTATGAAACTCTATGCTTCTTCCCCCTCACCCTTGTTTCATGCATCGTCCTCCCCCTCCCCAGGCGCTGAATCCAAGCGACCGTTGGTCTCCTCCTTCTACACGTCCGGGCGTAGCTTAGACGGAAAGACGACATGCTCTCGCTCCTCTTCTCTACGCGGGCCCAGTTTCGACTCCTGGCGGTGCCAGCAGTTTATTTGTGCAGTCAGGGTGTAGCCAGTAGCCAGTAGTAGCCAGGAATGTATGTTTAAAAAGGCGAGTGCTCGCATGCCTGTGAGCGGGAAGGACTAGGAAACATCATTGCATGGAGTTTGCCACTGGCTTTACAATGAACGGGCAGTTAGCCTGGACCTTTACAGCTCTGTACCTCAGAAGCGTCGCTCAGTGGATGCCCGATTCTTCTACCTCTCTTTATTTCCATCTTCGCTTAGTTTCTGCACTTTCTAGTTGGAAATGAATGAATAAATGAATGAATGAATGAATGAATGCTTTATTCTATTGATCTCTTGCCGGTATAGGCCCCCTCAGTTCGGAGGAAGTGACGCTACTTTCTTCCCTAATTTGCGGTATTTTCTCTTTCCCACTCTTTCTCTTTCCCCACCTTCACATAGCCGAATGGTGTTCTTATCGCACAGCTTTCTGACTAGTGCTGTCATTCTCCTTCGTGAAAGCCATTGGGGGAAATGCGAATCGTTTCTAAGCGGCGCATGGCCAGGTTGTAGCAGTGCCATAGCAGTGCGACGGCTGGACCAAGAAATATTATGAAGAAATACAAGGACGCCGACCGCAAGTCAGTTGAGTTTAAAAGAAAGAAATTAACGTTTCGGCTCCCACACGGAAGCCTTGGTCACAATAGACCAAGGCTTCCGTGTGGGAGCCGAAACGTTAATTTCTTTCATTTAAACTCAATTAACTTGTGGTCGGCGTCCTCGTCTTTCTTCATCAAAATGCATCCCGACCAGACGGGCTTCCGTCACACCCTTGACTTCGAAAAAGAGAGATGCAGTTGCGAGTAAGAATTTCCCTACGACCCGTCTGGTAAGTTGTCTCAGAATCCTTAATCATGAAATAGGGGGGTAGGTAACTCAAATGTAGAAGAATTGAGCACTCGTTAAGGCCGCTGCTAGTGCCCGAAATAAACGCGCGTAAAAGTGACGCGTGTGCTTGCAAAAGAAGGCTAAATGAATATGGGGCTCGAGTGTGCATTCTTTTATATGTGCTTACGACGACCATTCGCCTCAAAAAGTAACTATACAGCCCAAGCGCGAAGAAAGCATTACACGCCTGAAGGCGGTAGCGCCAAATTGGCCGAAAGAAAAACAAGCAAACGAGGTAAAGAAGAAAGATGAGAGCCTCGCAGAGGGAGGGTAGAGTTGAATACAGTTAGATACCTGCAGTGAGGGCGAGGTAAGACAAACCGCCGTCTGCATGGGGAGAGCCGGGCGGTCACCGTTAAAGAGAGAGACATGCGCTGATATTTCTTGCGCGAGGGGGGACGCCTCAATTGCAGGCCGATTTATTCTAGTTATGAGGCGCAGTGGAGGCCCCGCATCTCGCGGGAAAGCCACCTTGCCACTCCCACCCTGTCACGCACCTTCGTCCATTTGCGACAATATACCAATTGAATGGGGAGGGACGTCACTGCGCGCCCATATTGAGACGTCACGTCGTGCGGTCCCGCATTTGCGGGGAGACGAGGAAAGTTGGGCTGAGGCGCCGATTCACAAATCACTTACACCCTATATAAATGAATCTCCCGTTCCGCCTTTACTGTGCGAGTCACTTTTCTGTGGAGTAGAGGGAACGAACGCGGCTGGGAGGCACATTCCGTGCTGTTTTAGAAAGAAAAGAAAAAAAAAAAACGGGTGAGAGGATTTCGGTCTTCATCTCAATTTTGTAAGCATTCAGAGTCTTAAATTTCCATTTTTTTTTAACAGCAGAGGTGTTTAAGGTTTTGGTTCTGCCCTGGAGCGTTACCAGAAAACTCGGACCAGCCGAGCGCACGTGAGCATGCGCCGCGTGAGGAGCCCGGCGTCGGCCAGCTCGACCTTCGAGAACACTGCCCAGCGTTTGTGGCGTGATCTCTTCCGTACTCTTCTCCTCCACAGTGCGCGTCCACAGTGGGGAGCGCAGATGCAGAGTTCGCGCTACAGAAGCCGGTTGCCGCGGGTTCTGGCGCGTGCTAATGCGGTCCACTACGAGAGAGACGTGAAAGGTTGCAGACAAAACGATTCGGGCCTGCCAGTCATGGGCAACTTTCAGCAACAAGTTCGGAAATCTATGCAAGGTACAAGAGCCGGGTCTCCGACGAAGGGAGAGGGGTCACCAGCTGTGCTGCTTCTCCAGCCTTGCACCACTAATGCAAGCTGCGCCAATTTTTTTTTTTTTCACTGTACTTTGATACTTCGCATTCGGACTTAGGATCGGTCAGATGATAGGTCCACGCGCTCAGAATGGGGAAGGGTGTGATTCCGAGGTTTGCCTTTCTCGCTTACTGTTAGGACAAGGTTTTTAAGTTCTAAAGTGGCACCTCATGGTACTTTGAAATTTCTGAAGGTTGAGTTCAAAGTGCGCATACTTTTGAGCGATGAGTAATTAGCGCCGCCACATTTAAGCGACTCTCCGGCTAAACATGCCGCAACGTGAGCAGCGGTTGAGATGGAGGCTGAAGCGGGAGGCGTCCTCGTTGTTCAAGCACTAACGCCATTTTTCCAGGAAGCACGGAGTGGTTCCGTGCACTATAGTCAGAAGTTGACATTAGATAACGGTGTTCAGCCAGCACTCTTTAAACGGCTGTAGTTTACCTACTCGTGTACATGCACCATCAGAGCGAGCTTAGCGAGCTTTCCCAAAAGACACAGTTGCCCTGTGGGGAAGTTCTCACCACATTGGCGTGGCAGAATTAGGGGAAACTCAAGCAACAGACGGAAGTCTGCGTGGAGTCGTGCTCCGCTGATTCTGCCGTCGTAATGAAATTTTATGCCACCTCCATCGCGGGGAGCTAAAGTGCCCCCCTTTTGCGCTAAAAAGAAGAGAGAGGGGGGGGGGGGGGCAATAAGGCTCGCCAGGTGTGGCACAGTCCTGGGGGACTTGCGTTTCAGTTAGACCCACAGAAGCAGTGCCTATTTTTCTGACGGAGGTAATAGCTAAAAACACCTGTTCGTGTGAAATGTTTACACGCGTTAAAGATACCCGAGGTGTATAACTTAAGCTATCAGCTCTCTAGCATATCGTGTGCTTCGTAACCTATGTGTAGGTTCATCACATAAAACCTCAGTTTTAACAGTTTAATTAATACTCGCTAGTTACCATTCGGAAGTATGCTTCGGATACCGAAGAGCAGAAATTTGTTGCCGTTTGTAGCAAATAGAAAAAAAAAGAGTCGCACACAAAACTGTTCGCTTAACTTCTTTACAGGTATGCGTCAGTGGTATTTGAAGTCTCAGCTAACTTCACAAGGCTAGCAGGCAATTATAATAAAATGATAATGAAACCTAGCGCACTTTTATCGCTATGTAAAGGGCCGCTCAGACCCAGACACATTAACTTTAATGGCGACGTTAACGTTTAACACTGTCTGACAAAAAACTAACGGCAGTAATCTTAAATTACTCAGTCTTGAGAACCATGCACAAAAGAAGAAGATATTTACTACTTAGCATTTTTATGCGGAAAGAAATATTAGGAGGCACTCATGGATTAAAGTTAGGAGTCTCGTTATAGGGTCCAAACTAACGTAAACTGTTTAAAGTTTTTTTTGCAATTAGTAGCCATCACAGGCCTGTGTAGTCGAGACTGCCGCCCTTTATATGTAAGGCACTTGAATGCGTTCATTATTTCCGCAGTAAATAGCGCTGTCGGAATTTTGCAAATACAGCATCCGTTTTCTGGGTGTAGTTTGTGTCGCTGAGAGAGTAGCACAGCTCGACAGGCCCGAAGTTCGGCTGCCTGAATTCCTCAGCTAATGGCTATTCCCGCCTCGGGGAACTTACTCCGCTTTAAGTACTTCCAGGGGCTGCACTTCACTCTCGCGAGTGTGACTTCATTTTGACTTAGAAACATTCTCCACGGCGTCGGATTTCTTGCCGTTCCCCGCTCGCAGCGTGTAGAGAGCTTAGCAATTTTTTTTTAGCGAAGAAAGAGGGATTTACCAAATACTCGGAGCAAATCTCTCTCAACAGAATTTGTACTGACTTTACGGGAATGGTAAAGCTTGCGTTGAGAGTTTCAGACAGACTGCGAAGTTTTTATTTCTTACAAGGGGAGATGCAACTTTGTGTTACTGATTCATTTTTTTGCGCTGTGACAGAACAGGATTTTATTGTCTCGAAATTAAACAGCTGTGTTTGGCTTGCAGACGAATAAAAAAAATCCTTGGTTGATTTCTCTGTCATAGGTATCGGTAAAACACGAAAGTGAAATGCGCAGCGAAATCTGCTGCTGAGTATAATTTGCGGGTCGGCGGCTGTCTTGTGGGTGTGCTTGGCGAGCGACGTCCTTCTGGCGGGTCGCTTCGGCAAAGTGTACTGGCGTCATTTCCGTGACGGATATGGCGTCAGAGAAATCTTGGTGTATACCGACGTAAAACACTGTCGTGTTAAAATATAAAACCCTAAAACGAACAACTGTAAGTATAACGTACTCTTTCGTATAAAGGTTTCTTCCCCGCATTGGATTGGATTGATTAAACTTTATTTAGGCCGGCAGAACGACGTTTTTACGCGCCGCGACGCGGGCCTCGGCGTCGTCCTGGTGGCTACTCATCCGAGACGTGAGCTCGCCGTTGCCGACTCGCGAGTCTCATGCCTGGCGAGCGCCCGCAGGACCTGCTGGACGGCCCAGTGTTGATTTTCGTAGGTGTAGCTCCTTGCGGCTTCTGCAAGCCGTGGCGGGATGGTTCTTGACCTCGCTTCCATTGGGCTCGTGACACAGTTCCATAAGATGTGTTTCTGGTCTGCAGTCTCCCTGCAGCAGAGCTGGCACATGGCAGTAGGGTATGCTTCCGGATACATTCGGTGCATCAGAGCCGGGGTGGGTAGGGACCCGGTTTGAAGCTGTCTTAGTAGCACTGCCTCCGCCCGGCTCAACCCCGGGTCCGGAGGTGGGAAGGTCCTCCGAGCCAGGCGGTAGGCTTTGGTTATTTCGCTATAGTCTGTCATTCGGTCCTTAGCACCGAACCACGTTGGACGGTCAGTTGCGGGGGCGCGGTTGGTGAGTGCTCGCGCCTCCGCGTGTGCCGTCTCGTTGTGGTTTGCGTTCTTACTCGACACGTCCTTGCCCGCATGCGCCGGGATCCACTTCACTCGAACAGTTCTTGCGCCTTCTAGACATGCATTGCGTAGCACCTGCAAAGCTTCTTTGCAGATGCGTCCCTTGGCGTAGTTCCGAACTGCAGTTCGTGAGTCACTGATCACCGACTGGCAGCCTGCGTCGGTAATGGCCAGGGCGATGGCCACCTCCTCTGCGCGTTCTGCATCGGTGCACTTGACGCTTGCCGCCGTCACAGTGTCTCCCGTGGTGGCCTTTATGACAACGGCAGCGAAGGCTTCGTGTGGATATTCCGCCGCATCTACATAGCGAGCATGCCTATCCTGGGCGTGTAAGTCGACGAGGGCTTTAGCCCTTGCCGCCCTTCTGCCCTTGTTGTAGTCAGGGTGCATGTTTTTTGGTAGAAGATCTACCCTGATCCGGTGACGTATCTCATCCGGGATGGTGAGTTTGTTGTCACCACCGCTGTGGCGTATGTATGTATCCTGTGGCGTATGGAATAAAACACTTTAGTGTTAAAAAAACGTCATAGAGAGCAGGCTATGTAGGAAAAAACTGTGACTCAGCCAACTGTGTGCCACTTAACTCTTTAACGGGTGCCTTGTCTATAACCAACACGTACTTTCCAACCAATCGAATTGATGGATCACACTGCAGAAGAAAAAAACGCAGGCTGTGTAAGTTTTTTCTTGTTGCTCTTTAGTACTAGAGGAAGCGGACGTTGCAGTGCAGACAAACCATGCGGTGACAGCTTAAGTCTGAAGGCTTAATTACAAAGTCAGGCCCGTCGAGTGACTTGGTAATGGCAAGCGCGGAGAGCGATCGAGCGTGACTCAGTCGCGCGTTGAGCGATGGGCCAACAGAGAGGTTCGGGTTAGAGCCGACGGAGAGTTTAAACTCCCAGGCGCTGAGTGACGCGTTGAAGGGTCCGCGAATGGATTACGTCCTGGCAGGATTCTTACGGGGCTCCAAAACTGGGAGAGAAATTTCTCTCATCCAACCCGCTCTTCTTAATCCGGGGGTTTGGGAAATTGAAGGGGGAGGGCTCTGCTTTGGAGCGCTGGTTGGAAAACGGGGTCTTCTAGTGAGTCAACTGCAAGCTAAAATAAAGGTGGAGCTCCATCAGCCTCTGCGTGAAACCACCCGTACTCGTGTTTTTAGGAAGCAGGCAGGCGGGAGGGTGAAAATTAACCAATCGGTATTTTTATTTTGGCCCCGGAAGGACGTCAGAACACGCGAGAGAACAAAGCGTCTGAAAAAGTATTTGTGTTTGTGTGGGCTTGCGAGGCAGGCAGTTTTATGGTATATTACATAAAAAACAAATTTGCTAGTTCAAGCTTACTTGACAATAGCTGCTGTAATGCTGCTGTAAAAAAAAAAAAAAAAAAAGTTCCTGCGTTTTTGCAGCCGCCCCATTCCATAGGGGCGATTTCCCGTGCAAGCCGGGTGAACTTCCCAAGCGTTGTAGTCCCACACAAGGGCCGAGCGCCAGGCCGGGGAGTCGCTTGTACCTATTTTACCGGTAGGTGCCCGGCGCCACCAAGGAACACGAATTCACATGGTGCCTTCCACAGCCACGATGGACGCTCAACTCGCAACCGCCTGTGGCAGGACAAGCCGCCAGACTCTTTCACCCCCGGCAATGGCGCAACGCGGCATGATGGCCGGGGGCCCCGCCAGATGAACAAGGGTCAGGGGCCCCTCGATAGGGTAAAGGCAGCTTTCCAGACGTGAAATCCCCTTTCAAGGGTCCGCACTCGACCAGGGACGCCTGTACCCATTAAAGAAACCGGTGGGTGTCCGGCGGCACCAGGATTCGAACCCAGTACCTTCCGCATACGAGGCGAGTGCTGTACCTCTGAGCCACCGCAGCGATGGCTCAGAGGTACAGCACTCGCCTCGTATGCGGAAGGTACTGGGTTCGAATCCTGGTGCCGCCGGGCACCCACCGGTTTCTTTAATGGGTACAGGCGTCCCTGGTCGAGTGCGGACCCTTGAAAGGGGAATCCACGTCTGGAAAGCTGCCTTTACCCTATCGAGGGGCCCCTGACCCTTGTCCATCTGGCGGGGCCCCCGGCCATCATGCCGCGTTGCGCCATTGCCGGGGGTGAAAGAGTCTGGCGGCTTGTCCTGCCACAGGCGGTTGCGAGTTGAGCGTCCATCGTGGCTGTGGAAGGCACCATGTGAATTCGTGTTCCTTGGTGGCGCCGGGCACCTACCGGTAAAATAGGTACAAGCGACTCCCCGGCCTGGCGCTCGGCCCTTGTGTGGGACTACAACGCTTGGGAAGTTCACCCGGCTTGCACGGGAAATCGCCCCTATGGAATGGGGCGGCTGCAAAATCGCAGGAACTTTTACCGCAGCGATGGCTCAAAGGTACAGCACTCGCCTCGTATGCGGGAGGTCCGGGGTTCGAATCCTGGTACCGCCGGACACCCACCGGTTTCTTTAATGGGTACAGGCGTCCCTGGTCGAGTGCGGACCCTTGAAAGGGGATTTCACGTCTGGAAAGCTGCCTTTACCCTATCGAGGGGCCCCTGACCCTTGTCCATCTGGCGGGGCCCCCGGCCATCATGCCGCGTTGCGCCATTGGCGGGGGTGAAAGAGTCTGGCGGCTTGTCCTGCCACAGGCGGTTGCGAGTTGAGCGTCCATCGTAGCTGTGGAAGGCACCATGTGAATTCGTGTTCCTTGGTGGCGCCGGGCACCTACCGGTAAAATAGGTACAAGCGACTCCCCGGCCTGGCGCTCGGCCCTTGTGTGGGACTACAACGCTTGGGAAGTTCACCCGGCTTGCACGGGAAATCGCCCCTATGGAATGGGGCGGCTGCAAAATCGCAGGAACTTTTTTTTTTTTTTTTCTGTATTACCCACTCCCCTCTGTAATGCCTTCGGGCCTTGAGGGTATAATAAATAAATAAATAAATAAATAAATAAATAAATAAATTATTTAAGTCATGCCCTTCTATCAGTTTCTGGAGGCTAAGCCAGGAGATGGAAATATCAATCCTAGCAACACAAGCTATCGGCAGGACGCCTGAATTGCATGGATGTTGCCGCCAAAATTGATGCCGGGGTCAACTCACAGCCTGGCATGAACGGCGTGATTGCATAAAGAAATTACACCGAAGCCACTTGCGAAAGTTCAAGCCGCGAATGGGAGGCGAGTACAGCAAGAAAGCTCGTCACGTGCAAAACCCCCGGGAGGAGAAGCAGGCATGAGGGCAGCGTAGTTCTAGACAGGCTCAATATAGTTTGTTACTTCGAAAAAAATTAACATTAGTTTACATAAATCTCACGAGCACGATCAATTCGCCCCGAAAAGTGACTTCACTTGCGCGTTTCTTATAAAGTGACCAGGTAGTAAATTTCGTCATATTGAAATAAAGCACCAGCCATGGCTCAATTTGAGGTTTTTCTTTTAGAATAAATAAGACTTATGAAAGTCCTAAAGCCTAATATGGCGGCGTGGTTACACCAACCGAGATAAACCAAGGTAGCAGTTTCACCTAAAAGGTCTTCTCAATGTATTCAGGAGCTTTAAACTTTATGTCGTAAGCCCACACGCAACGACAAGACCCCTTTAAATGCATTTCACACACCGGACACCACGGCCCTTAGATTATGGAAACTTGGGCACGAACTAGTGAAACGTGGGCGAGTGACGATAGAAAGAAAATACGTACTGTCGTTGTCTACGAGCTACCTTTTTCCCCACACTTGTTTATGCTACCCTTTTCCCCTCGGATATTACTAATTTACTGCAGGGTTTAACGCGCCGACGCGACGCAGGTGATGAGGTACGCCGTAGTGGAGGGCTCCGGATTAATTTTGACCACCTGGGGACCTTTAACGCGCGCCGAAATCTCGTACATACGGACATTTTTGCTTTTCGCCTCCATCAGAAAAGCGGCAGCCGTGACCGGGAATTGAACCCAAACCCTCGTGCTCAGCAGAACAACGCCTTGTCCCTCTAATATAAACTATTCCTGGTTAAGCCGGGCTGCTCCGGTTGAGAGTCTCCGGCGCTCCCCCCCCCTCCTCCCTTCAGTGGCCTGGGTTGGCTTCTCACATCTAAGCACTCAAACCCTCCCGCCCTCCATTCCGCCATGCCCGCCCCATCTCCGGAGGATCAAGGAACAACCTCCTCATTTGACGACGAACAATAGTATCGATGTTGGGACTTAAATTAGTCCGACTCAAAGTTTAATCTGTCTATTGGATTCGGAGTACTTTACTCTCTCTCTCTCTCTGGGATTCAAATACTGAAGCGATGAGAACGGGTTATGCACCAACAAAGAACTGAGTGTGCACCTAGGGCTAGGCTACGACGAAAAAAGAATAGTTTTAAAAATCTAAACAAGTCTCGAGTTGCGAACTTTTGAAATATATATAGCCCCCCCCCCCCCCCCCAAAAAAAAAAAAAAACACAAGAAAAGTGATCAGAAAGCTCCCTCTACTTTCGTATTGCTGCGTAGACGTGCTTGATATTCCATTGTGAGCTGTCTTGAGCCTCTCGCAAGTCGTTTCACTACAGTGAACGTGAGCGGCAGCACTCTAGTACGGGGAGCGTCGTTTGGTTATTATTTATTTTCTTGTTAATTCTTCGCCAACCCCGTAACCATGCGCTTCTGGTCGGGCCTCTCTCGATGTGCGTTCCTCGGCCGCGGTCGATAAGCAAGCCGGTTTCAACTCTTCAGCGTCCACCCAGTCATCTTACATTTCAAATAAGGCATTAGGGGCATTTAGCTTATGTGACCGAATTGGCAACGCTTGCGTCCGCTTCGCCTGACTCTTCGGGTCCCGTTTACAATCAGTGACTCCTTTGATGACGCATACATTTCTTTTGAACCAATCTATACAGCTTTTGTGTCAAGGTAACAGCCGAAAAATGAATATTTAAGGACATTCACACTTGAAAATAATCCCCTACAACATGTCCGTATTTCTTTAAGAAAACACCGATGTCCTATAGGACATTGGTCCCTACCATCAAATTGCCAGAAGGCGAAAAAAAAAAAATTGCAACATATCTTCCCGTAGGGGAACCCTGAGTAGTATGCGAAGCAGCCATGGGGTCGACTAAAGTTACCATTAGTTTTCAGTTCGTCGTTTGCGTTGACGTTCACCTTCGCGTGCCTTCGTTGTATCAGTAGCTTCTTGACGTAGTTTGAATGAGTGAAGGACATAAGGCGCGTTCGTAGCACATGCTCCCGTCTTGGTTTGTAGTGCAGTGGGAAGAGCGCCACGTACCTCCCGTTGCGGCCTGAGAGTCGCGGGATCGAAACCCGGCGCCGCCTAACTATTTCTTTTTATAGTGAACTGCGCTGACGTCAGCCCAAACGCTGACGGGGCTGAAGAGACGCGCATGCGCAGTAGAGTGCGGACGGCGGATAACGACAATGAGGGAGGAAGGGACACAGCCCCGAGCATGAGATTCTTCGCATCTAAAAGTCATTACCTTTTTTCTGAAGGCTAAACGTCTACACGAACGTCTTTAGTGTCAACGAAAAAGGCTATGAGGGCGGGAGTTCCCGTTCTTATCTCCACCGTCACACCTACCTCCTCTTTTATTCCCTGAACCCCCCTTCCCCAGTGCAGGGTAGCAAACCAGCCTCTACACCTAGTAAACCTCCCAACATTTTTCTCCTCCTCCCGCTGTGCAACCTTCTGATAGGTGACGTAATTCTGAGTGTAAGTTTTTGTGGTCGACCTGTTCTCTTCTGCATTCTTGCGGCTTGTACGGGATCGGCTTCGACGCTTTGAGACGGAGCGGAAGTTTGTGAACAACAAAGGTTGGCAGAATGCATCCAACGAAATTCTCGCTCTCCAAGTGCAAGTCACCTCCCTCAAGGATGAAATCACTCATATCGTCACGCAGGTTGGTGAGCTGTTTCAAACAATTCAGCCACAGACGCCGCCTTCTAACAAAACTAAACGAAAAAGAAAGCTTAAGTCCCTAAAATTCAACTCCCATCTTCGATTAATCGGTTCATCATACAATGAAATTGCCGTAGCTTCCTCCAAACAGGACCGCTTTTAAAATCTCAGATAGCCACCTTAAAACCTCTCGCTCTTCTTTTGCAGGAAACTCGCGCACCTTTATACGATCACGAATTATAACACGTTTGTAGATCCGACTATTCCAACATACGCACGCAATTGTACTGGACAACCACATTTTCCGGGCTTAGCGGCTGTTCTTGTCCATAATTCATGCCAGGCAGTGCAGCACAAGTGCGATAAGGCCAGTACAATTCATCGCGAAGTTGTCATCGTAAGAGTGGTTCCACCTGGGGGAAAGCCAATGCTTCTGGTGTCCGTATACTATCTCCCTCGAAAAGGCTCTGTCCCTTCGAATGCTGATGATTGGATTCTATATCCTAGTTCACTAAATTTTACTGGACTTATCCTAGTGGGAGGAGACTTCAACGCCCCGAACTCTCTTTGGGGCTACTCTTGCACTCAGCCGCGTGGGAGGCTCCTCGAACATACACTTGAATCGAGCCCCTTACACCTACGGAATGAACCTGGCGTCTATACCTGTATACGCCTTCATCCTAAACAAAGCGACACTACTCCAGACTTAACTCTCACCACTCCTAGCACCATCCGAACGTGGAAGACGCTTAAGTAAGAAACTTCGTACCCGTCACACTGTGAATCACGCAAATTGGACTTCATTTACAGAACATTTTTCTGCTGATTCCTGCTATGACTTTGCTAATTTTGTTAGATCCATTACCTCAGCTCGCAACACTGCGATCGAGTCCATCACGTCTACGGTGGATGTCAGGCAACCTGACGCGCACATGTTTCGTCTTCTCAAAAAAGCAGAGTGCCTTACCCATCGTTATCGCACGGGTGGTAAGCAACATCACCATTTAATGCAGCTCAAACACCATTATACCATCATTAGACAATATAGGGTCAACCCTCAATGCGAACATTGGCACGATCTCTGCCAGCAACTCGGCCATGAATCGGGCCTCTCTTGTCTATGGCGTGTTTTCCGTAGCCTGAATGGCCGCGTCAAGAAAAGGCTGCCCATCATTGATGACATGTGTCTAACGCAGTGTTGGCGGTAACGCGTTACAAGTAACGGCGTTACCGGTAACGCGTTACTTTTTTTGGTAACGTAGTAACGTACTCGTTACTTTTCCAAGGAAGTAACGGGTAACGTACTTACGTTACTTATTTTGAATAACGTGTAACGAAATTACGTTACGTTACTTTACTTCCTAGAACTTAAAAAAAATAAAATTTTATTTTTGTCCGGGGATGACGAGCTTTCGCGGTACTTTCTGGTGCCGCACAGCTTTGCACTGACGGAGCTAAAAAACGGCTTCCCTCTGGTGCACAAGCTGTTTCTCAAAGTAAACACGGCAGTACCATCGAGCGCATCCGTTGAACGCCTATTTAGCGTAGGCGCGGACGTGGTTACCAAGAAGCGAGGTAGAATGTCAGATGCCAACTTCGAAATTCAGCTGTTGCTGAAGTACAACAGCGGAGTCTGCTTCGGGTAACGGAGGAACTTGTTCACAGCAACTATCTGTACTTCGACATGTCGTGAATAAAATATATTCAAAGTTTCAATCTCGGTGGGCCTTAATTTCTGTGCTAATAAGGGAGGCCGGTTCTTTTGTTAATTCCGTGCCAACATGTTATAAATCAGCTTCATATATACTACCGCGTTTTTTCTTGTAACTATTAGGGTGAAACCCTAAAAAAGAGAGGGTAATTAAGTTTCCGCATGGACATATTTTAGCTATGGCGATTACGCACATATCAAACGTCGAAACAGGAAACAGCAAATGTTTTAGTTCGTGAATGAAAAGTAACGGAGCAGTAACGTGCGTTACTTTTTATCAGTAACGGTAACGGTAACGCGTTCCTTTTATTTTGAGGTAACGTAGGTCGGTAACGCGTTACTTTTATTTGCAAGTAACGAGTAACGTATTTAGTTACTTTTTTTCGGTAACGCCTACAACACTGGTCTAAGATCACTCTCAAGTATAAGATAATCTTCTTCCCTCATTCTGTGAAGGATCTATCGGTTCTCCCTGATCTTTCCGTTATTGACGTTATCGATATCCTTCCAGAGTTAGATTCTCTCTTCACTATGGGAGAGCTTCAGACAGCCATCTCACAAGGCCGCTCAAAATCAGCACCAGGGCGAGATCATGCCAAATGGCAGGATCTACGAAATGTTCACCCGCATGCCCTGGATGTTCTACTTAACTTTGTGAACGATCATTGGACCTCAGGGACGGTCCACCATCTTAAAATTATCATAAAACCTAAGCCTGGTAAGGACCCAAATACACCCCAAAACTTGATCCCCGTAGCATTAACTCCGGTCCTATGTAAACTGATTGAGAGAATAATAAACAATAGACTAATGCACCACATTGAGTGCTCAGGATGGTTACACCCTGCTCTGCAGGCTTTCGGCCCCATTCGGAGCACTCGTGACTACGTATGGCTCCTACGTCGCGTCATTAACAAAACTGCTCGCACGGATTTGCCAGATTATGTGATTGCACTGGACATTCACAAAGCTTTCGGTAATGTTAGTCCATCGGGCATATTGCAGGAATGCACACCAATCTTATTTAATAGACTCCCTTGAAGCCATTCAGAATCGCGCGGCTCGATTCATAACCTCCAAATACAATTTCCGCACAAGTGTTACTGCTATAAAATTATCACTGTCTCTCAACTCCCTGGATCTTAGACGAAAAATAGCACGCCTTTGTTTCTTCCACAAACTGTATTTCAATTTTGCTTACTTACATGGCTCCCTGCTTCTCCCACCAATTCGAACTTCACGCCGTCTCTTTAATTCTTTGAGTGCCCAAAATTTAAAAGGTTCAACTAACGCTTTCAACAAATCTTTTCTTCCGTTAACAATTGATGATTGGAATCGGCTTCCAAATGCAATAGCCAAGGAACGTAATACTCTAAAGTTTAAAACCTTACTCGAAACTCATTTTACAACCGCACCGTCGTAATTTCTGTGTGTAGCCAGTTGCTTTTTTTACATTTTTATGTCACTTTGAATCGTGCTATTACTTGTATAACGAGTTATGTTAATATTATTGCCCTGTAATTCCAATTCTTGAATTGTATCCTACTTTACGTTCTTGGTCTGAAATTGCCTTTGTGTGTGATTGTTCGACCCCCCCCCCCCTTATGTAATACCCCGTCAGGGGCCCTTAAGGGTAAATAAATGATGATGATGATGATGATGATGATGATGATGAATTGGATAGTGCATTCCCCAGTCGAAAGGCTCAAAATTGGGCATGAAATTTCCTTCAGCACCGATCCATTCGACTAAATGCTTCCATACAGCAGCCGACCACTTTCTATTTTGATCGCGGTGTTCTACAAGGCTCCATCTTAGCTCCAATTTTGTTTAACCTAGCCATGAATCGGGAGGCAGCAACACTTGAACAAGACACTGCTGCTCGGTTTGCCTTTTATGCGGACGACGTAGTGGTCTGGACAGAAGCTAAAGACTATCCCTCTAAAGATGCCATGCAAAATGAATTCCAGGCTGCCGTACTGAGCCTTGAACTCTCCCTTTCCCAGTTCCAATTACGGCTACCACCCACTAAAACAGAGCTACTCAGCGTTGACGGCAAGAATGGCACAAATTCAGATCAGATCATTTTCATCCAGATGGGGGATACTCAGCTGGATTCTCATAACGGCACCATTCGTCTCTTCGGCCTGCCAATTAGGAGTTGCAATAGCCTCCGTAAATGGATCCTTAATCTGAAAGCCACTTGGCGGAACACCTTGCATGCCATCCTCCGCCTATCCAATAAGTTCGGTGCCCGTCAGCAGGCTTGTACAATGCTTGGCCTTGCAATAGCACACGAGCGCCTCACTTACTACTTTCCGGTATATGATCTTCGCCCAGCTCCCGTAAAGGATCTCCATATATTAAATCGGCACCTTCTCTGTACAATTAGTAATCTTCCTTAGTTCACCCCCGTAAACATTCTTCACCAAATTGTACCCCTTCCCTCCCTTGATACCCTGATCGAAGAGACCAAGCTACGTCTTAAGGAACATCTTGAGCAGTCCCCCAAGGCAAGGCTATCGGCTCATTGAACTATATAGACAGTAAATGCGACCCCACTCGTTACACGTCCCTTCCGCTTTGGGAGCGCCCTGCGATTGGCATCCCTTGGCGTCACCCTATATCTCGGAGGCAGGTGAGAGCACGCGAGTTATACGTTCGCACTATCCAGAACGACAAGATGGACAACGAAGTCGACATATTTAGGGACGCCGCCATGCGCGGCAACGAGGCTGCGATTGCATGGGCATCTTCGGACTCCCCCTTGCTAAATGGTTCTCCGGAGATCTCCAATACATATGACCTAGCTGAAGAAGCTGAACTGATGGGTGTCCTGGGCGCTGTCCATTCCATCCGCGACCGTTGTGACTCACTCTCGTCCCGGAAATTTCGCATCATTGCGGATTCTCACGTCACCCTTAAGGAATTGAACAGAACATTTTCACCTAATTATACGGCCACGAATATACTACATGCCATTCGAGACCTTCAATTTGAAGGCATCGCCATCCACATCGTCTGGTCCCCGGGACACACGCCTGGGGCACATGGCAACCACGCGGCTCATACCACCGCCCGGGAGAGACTTGACACACCTCTAGTGATTTCCGGTGCCCCATTGCAACACGTACCACGACCAGACTTGCAGCATTACCTGCGGAAATTCAAGGCAGAGAGTCGCAAGAGGCTTCAAGATACCACTCCGGTGGGTGTGCTGGGCCCGCTCACGACGCTGACACGCTCGGGGGAGGTGTTAGCTAATAAGATTTATGCTAACACGGCCCTCATAAATGGACCCACGGAGCCAGCTCGCACGTCCAACGCTGCCCGTATTGTGACGAGAAGTGCATCCCTAACCTGTACCATTTGATATGGCGCTGTGCACGCTTCAAGACCGGTCGCGAGCCACTATTGGACCTTGGTTCTCCACCCGCAGATGAAGAAGCGAATTTTCAACGCGTTCGAGAGGACCCCCCAGTGCTGCAGAAAGTTATTGCGCTAACCGGTGGTCTCCACAAGTTGGTGTAATAACCTGGACCGACTCCTGACATAAACGTCGCACCTATCTCTTCACGAAATTTGCGAACTATATGTTCACGGATTTTAAAATGCTACCCAGGGGCGTAACCAAGGTGGGGGGGGGGGGGGGGGGGGGGAGGGTTGTGCGGAAACCGGGCTCGTGCCTCCCCCCCCCCCCAAAATGTTTCGTGCCAGGCTAGGGTGCGGTTCAAGTAGCCTGAAGAAACGCCTGATGTCGCCTGCAGGCGCGGAACCTAACCTGCAGTTTTAAGGACATTCTTGTTCGTATAAGCTGAAAACAAGGGCTACGTCAACGTCTGATCATTGGGACCGCTCCAGTTGCTGTACATGTCAACATATACGGCGCGGCTGCATCTCGCGCCGGATACGCCGAGCTGCGCCGGGAACCTGCCGCGAGCCGATCGAGACAGTCCCGCTGTTCCGCAGGCAGAACAGCACGGCCGGGGAATGGCGGAACAGCAGGAAAAGCCTCATATAGGCATACATGTGGTCTGGACTTTAGCCTGTCATTCCTTGTCTTTACACTGTTACAAAGTGTAATAACATGACCGAGCATGTCATTGTACTTTGTTCAGTCAACTATAAATCCTTGATATGTTTATTTTTATAGCGACATCGATTTCATTGACTATTGCAGTTCCATGATTTTTGCTTTATGAAAAGCATTGCTCTGTCCATCTTGTATTTCCTCCACATGAAAAAAAACTGTACAATTCTCTTTATTGCGGAGCTTTGTTTTTTTGGCAATATTCCTGTGTTTCATTGACCTCCCTCTTGGTTAGAATCAGCATTCTGT
>NW_027526422.1:48607046-48696014 GCF_048455015.1 Haemaphysalis longicornis | reverse complement strand
GTGTGAAAATTAACCAATCGGTATTTTTATTTTGGCCCCGGAAGGACGTCACAACACGCGAGAGAACAAAGCGTCTGAAAAAGTATTTGTGTTTGTGTGGGCTTGCGAGGTAGGCAGTTTTATGGTATATTACATGAAAAACAAATTTGCTAGTTCAAGCTTACTTGAGAATAGCTGCTGTAATGCTTTAAATTATTTAAGCGTTGCCCTTCTATCAGTTTTCTGGAGGCTAAGCCAGGAGATGGAAATATCAATCCTAGCAACACAAGCTATCGGCAGGACGCCTGAATTGCATGGATGTTGCCGCCAAAATTGATGCCGGGGTCAACTCACAGCCTGGCATGAACGGCGTGATTGCATAAAGAAATTACACCGAAGCCACTTGCGGAAGTTCAAGCCGCGAATGGGAGGCGAGAACAGCAAGAAAGCTTGTCACGTGCAAAACGCCCGGGAGGAGAAGCAGGCATGAGGGCAGCGTAGTTCTAGACAGGCTCAATATAGTTTGTTACTTCGAAAAAAAATTAACATTAGTTTACATAAATCTCACGAGCGCGATCAATTCGCCCCGAAAAGTGACTTCACTTGCGCGTTTCTTATAAGGTGACCATGTAGTAAATTTCGTGATATTGAAATAAAGCACCAGCCATGGCTCAATTTGAGGTTTTTCTTCTAGAATAAATGAGACTTATGAAAGTCCTAAAGCCCAATATGGCGCGTGGTTACACCAACAGAGATAAACCAAGGGAGCAGTTTCACCTAAAAGGTTTTTTCAATGTATTCAGGAGCTTTAAACTTTATGTCGTAAGCCCACACGCAACGACAAGACCCCTTTAAATGCATTTCACACACCGGACACCACGGCCCTTAGATTATGGAAACTTGGGCCCGAACTAGTGAAACGTGGGCGAGCGACGATAGAAAGAAAATACGTACTGTCGTTGTCTACGAGCTACCTCCTTCCCCACACTTGTTTATGCTACCCTTTTTCCCCTCGGATATTACTAATTTACTGTAGGGTTTAACGCGCCGACGCGACGCAGGCGATGAGGTACGCCGTAGTGGAGGGCTCCGGATTAATTTTGACCACCTGGGGACCTTTAACGCGCGCCGAAATCTCGTACATACGGACATTTTAGCTTTTCGCCTCCATCAGAAAAGCGGCCGCCGCGGCCGGGAATCGAACCCGAGCCCTCGTGCTCAGCAGAACAACGCCTTATCCCTCTAATATTAACTATTCCTGGTTAAGCGGGCTGCTCCGGTTGAGAGTCTCCGGCGCTCCCCCCTCCCTTCAGTGGCCTGGGTTGGCTTCTCACATCTAAGCACTCAAACCCTCCCGCCCTCCATTCCGCCATGCCCGCCCCATCTCCGGAGGATCAAGGAACAACCTCCTCATTTTAAGACGAACAATAGTATCGAGGTTGGGACTTAAATTAGTCCGACTCAAAGTTTAATCTGTCTTTTGGATTCGGAGTACTTTACTCTCTCTCTCTCTCTCTCTCTCTCTGGGATTTAAATAATGAAGCGATGAGAACGGGTTATGCACCAACAAAGAACTGAGTGTGCACCTAGTGGTAGACTACGACGAAAAAAAGATAGTTTTAAAAATCGAAACAAGTCTCAAGTTGCGATCTTTTGAAATATATATAGCCTCGCCCCCCCCCCCCCCAAAAAAAAAAAAAAACAAGAAAAGTGATTAGAAAGCTCCTTCTACTTTTGCATTGCTGCGTAGACGTGCTTGATATTCCATTGTGAGCTGTCTTGAGCCTCTCGCAAGTCGTTTCACTACAGCGAACGTGAGCGGTAGCACTCTAGTACGGGGAGTGTCGTTTGGTTATTATTTATTTTCTTGTTAATTCTTCGCCAACCCCGTAACCATGCGCTTCGCTCGGGCCTCTCTCGATGTGCGTTCCTCGGCCGTGGTCGATAAGCAAGCCGGTTTCAACTCTTCAGCGTCCACCCAGTCATCTTACATTTCAAAGAAGGCATTAGGGGCATTTACCTTATGTGACCGAATTGGCAACGCTTGCGTCCGCTTCGTCTGACTCTTCGGGTCCCGTTTACAATCAGTGACTCCTTTGATGACGCATACATGTCTTTTGAACCCATCTATACAGCCTTTGTGTCAAGGTAACAGCCGAAAAATGAATATTTAAGGGCATTCACACTTGAAAATAATCCCCTATGTGTAATACAACACGTTCGTATTTTTTTGAGAAAACGCCGATGTCTTTTAGGGCAATGGTCCCTACCATCAAATTGTCACAAGGCGAAAAAAAAATTGCAACATATCTTCCCGTAGGGGAACCCTGAGGCAGCCATGAGGTCGACTGAAGTTCCCGTTAGTTTTCAGTTCGTTGTTTCCGTTGACGTTCACCTTCGCGTGCCTTCGTTGTATCAGTAGCTTCTTGACGTAGTTTGAATGAGTGAAGGACATAAGGCGCGTTCGTAGCACATGCTCCCGTCTTGGTTTGTAGCGCAGTGGGAAGAGCGCCACGTACCTCCCGTTGCGGCCAGAGAGTCGTGGGATCGAAACCGGGCGCCGCCTAACTATTTCTTTTTATAGTGAACTGCGCTGACGTCAGCCCAAACGCTGACGGGGCTGAAGAGACGCGCATGCGCCGTAGAGTGCGGACGGCGGACAACGACAATGAGGGAGGGAGGGACACAGCCCCGAGCATGAGATTCTTCGCATCTAAAAGTCATTACCTTTTTTCTGAAGGCTAAACGTCTACACGAACGTCTTTAGTGCCAACGAAAAAGACTATGAGGGCGGGCGTTCCCGTTCTTATCTCCACCGTCACACCTACCTCCTCTTTTATTCCCTGAACCCCCCTTCCCCAGTGCAGGGTAGCAAACCAGCCTCTACACCTAGTAAACCTCCCAACATTTTTCTCCTCCTCCCGCTGTGCAACCTTCTGATAGGTGACGTAATTCTGAGTGGAAGTTTTTGTGGTCGACCTGTTCTCTTCTGCATTCTTGCGGCTTGTACGGGATCGGCTGCGACGCTTTGAGGCGGAGCGGAAGTTTGTGAACAACAAAGGCTGGCAGAATGCATCCCACGAAATTGTCGCTCTCCAAGTGCAAGTCACCTCCCACAAGGATGAAATCACTCATATCGCCACGCAGGTTGGTAAGCTGTTTCAAACAATTCAGCCACAGACGCCGCCTTCTAACAAAACTAAACGAAAAAAAAAAAGCTTAAGTCCCTAAAATTCAACTCCCATCTTCGATTAATCGGTTCATCATACAATGGAATTGCCGTAGCTTCCTCCAAACAGGACCGCTTTTAAAATCTCAGATAGCCACCTTAAAACCTCTCGCTCTTCTTTTGCAGGAAACACGCGCACCTTGTAAGATCCCGAATTATAACACGTTTGTAGATCCGACTATTCCAACATACACACGCAATTGTACTGGACAGCCACATTTTCCGGGCTTAGCGGCTGTTCTTGTCCATAATTCATCCCAGGCAGTGCAGCACAAGTGCGATAAGGCCAGTACAATTCATCGCGAAGTTGCCATCGTAAGAGTGGTTCCACCTGGGGGAAAGCCAATGCTTCTGGTGTCCGTATACTATCCCCCTTGAAAAGGCTCTGTCCCTTCGAATGCTTATGATTGGATTCCATATCCTAGTTCACTAAATTTTGCAGGACTTATCCTAATGGGAGGAGCCTTCAACGCCCCGAACGCTCTTTGGGGCTACTCTTGCACTCAGCCGCATGGCAGGCTCTTCGAACAGACACTTGAATCTAGCCCCTTACACGTACGGAATGAACCTGGCGTCTATACCTGTATACGCCTTCATCCTAAACAAAGTGACACTACTCCAGGCTTAACTCTCACCACTCTTAGCACCATTCGAACGTGGAAGACGCTTAATTAAGAAACTTCGTACCCGTCACACTGTGAATCACGTAAATCGGACTTCATTTACAGAACATTTTTCTGCTGATTCCTGCTATGACTTTGCTAATTTTGTTAGATCCATTACCTCAGCTCGCAACACTGCGATCGAGTACATCGCGTCTACGGTGGATGTCGGTCAACCTGACGCGCACATGTTCCGACTTCCGCAGCTCACAGATCCCTCACAAGAGGACAATCAGTAGCGTGGCGTAGGCTGCAGACATTCACTTTCCCCCACCCCGCCCTATGCCATCGACAGTACCCAGAAAGGTACCAGGGCACATGCAAATGGTGTGGACTGCCAGCTGCTTCCCTGACCCACATGGTTTGGGCCTGCCATCTCAAACCCCAGTCCGCCAACCCCGGATTCCTCATCAGTAATTCCGAGCAGTGGGAGGCCGCGCTGCTCAGCTGCATTCCCGAAGTACAAGCTGCGGTCATCTAGCTGGCGGAAGACGCCGCCAGGGTCCATGGGCTCCTGGCCGCCGTCTGACGAAGCGCCCACCCGGAACCTCCCTCTCGGGTGGTTACGCTCTGCAAAGATGACAAATAAAGTTTTTTTTTTCTCTCTCTCTCTCTCGTCTTCTCAAAAAAGCAGAGCGCCTTACCCATCGTTATCGCACGGGTGGTAAGCAACATCACCATTTAATGCAGCTAAAACACCATTATAACATCATTAGACAATATAAGGTCAACCCTCAATGCGAACATTGGCACGATCTCTGCACCCGCCGCGGTGGCTCAGTGGCTAAGGCGTTGCGCTGCTGAGCACGAGGTCGCGGGTTCGATTCCCGGCCGCGGCGGCCGCTTTTCTGATGGAGGCGAAAAGCAAAAACGCCCGTGTGTGCGAGATTTCGGCGCACGTTAAAGATCCCCAGGTGGTCAAAATTAATCCGGAGCCCTCCACTACGGCGCGCCTCATCGCCTGCGTTGCGTCGGCGCGTTAAACCCCCACAATCAATCAATCAAGCACGATCTCTGCCAGCAACTCGGCCATGAATCGGGCCTCTCTTGTCTATGGCATGTTTTCCGTAGCCTGAATGGCCGCGTCAAGAAAAAGCTGCCCATCATTGATGACATGTGTCTAACGCAGTGTTGGCGGTAACGCGTTACAAGTAACGGCGTTACCGGTAACGCGTTACTTTTTTTGGTAACGTAGTAACGTACTCGTTATTTTTCCAAAGAAGTAATGGGTAACCGTTACTTATTTTGAGTAACGTGTAACGAAATTACGTTACTTTACTTTACTTCCTAGAACTTAAATTAAATTTTAATTTTTGTCCGGGGATGATGAGCTTTCGTGGTACTTTCTGGTGCCGCACAGCTATGCACTGACGGAGCTAAAAAACAGCTTCCCTCTGGTGTACAAGCTGGTGTACAACCAGGCCCGTGCTCTCCACCCCCCCCCCCCCCCCCCCTCCCGCCCCAAATGTTTCGTGCCAGGCTGGTGTTCGGTTCAAGTAGCCTGAAGAACCGCCTCATGTCGCCTACAGGCGCGGAACCTGCAGTTTTAAGGACATTCTTGTTCATATAAGCTGAATACAAGGGCTACGTCAACGTCTGATCCCTGTGCCCGCTCCAGTTGCTGTACATGTCAACATATACAGCCCGGCTGCATTTCGCGCCGGATACACCGAGCTGCGCCGGGAACCTGCCGCGAGCCGATCGAGACAGTCCCGCTGTTTCACAGGCGGAACAGCACGGCCGGGAATTGGCGGAACTGCAGGAAAAGCCTCATATAGGCATACATGTGGTCTGGACTTTAGCGTGTCATTACTTGTCTTTACACTGGTACAAAGTATAATAACATGACCGAGCATGTCACGGTACTTTGTTCAGTCAACTATCAATCCTTGATATGTTTATTTTTCTAGCGACATCGATTTCATTGACTATTGCAGTTCCATAGTTTTTGCTTATGAAAAGCATTGCTCTGCCCATCTTGTATTTCCTCCACATCAAGAAAACTGTACAATTCTCTTTATTGCGGAGCTTCGTCTTTTTGGCAATATTCCTGTGTTTCATTGACCTCCCTCTTGGTTAGAATCAGCATTCTGTATTTGCTTAACCGGAATTTTACTGAAGCCATGTCTGTTCGATTTAACGGATATAAATAGAATAAAATATAAGAAACACGTGCAACGAGCTCAACATTCAACAGCAGTGCAATAAGCTAGGTGTTACACTAAGCGTTAGTTTACTATTCACGTTACTAGCTCAAAAAATAACAAAAATGCGATTACTTAAGGACCAAGACGCACATTTGCTAGCTTCACCCCCATGATATACAAATGTGCCGCACGTACCGTCCAGTGCGATTCGTAGGTTATCGCGGGAAGGCTACTCTTTCAAATGAAGCAGACAGAACGCCAGCTTTAGCAAATCTTCCATGCCAGTTTCGTTATCGTCGGCGTAGATAAAAGGCTACCAAGGCTGTGCTTGATAACAACAAATGTAAAGCTTGAAACCTAAAGCGTGGCAAGTCAGTCGTGCGGACCATTGTTGTGGCATGGAACAGCCAACCATGGAGAGAAGAGTGCGAAATCTCGATTTTCATAGTTCCGAAACGAAACCGTACTCGGCATACGGTTTCGTTTTGGAACCGTGAAAATCAAGATTTCGCACTCTTGCCACTCTTGCCCAAACGTGCCACCTGCCTACGAGGCCGCTCAATGCTGGCGTGATAACCTTCAAATCGTGCTCGACTGTACTTCATAGCTGATAATAAAACTTATTAGTCCCTTTGCTAAAGGAACATATAAAACACGCGAATGTTGATAGTAAACACCCAGTATTGGCCTCCACTTTCGCCTGACGAACTTCGGGGACCACGAGCCACTTACGAGCACACTCATGATTACGCTCGCGAGCTCATGCTCGCATAACCGCCTGCTCTACGGACGAACGAATCACCCGTGGCCTACCCATAGACCAGCGAACGGGAATTTAGGCCATCATCATCATCGTCATCATCATCGACATCATCATCATCATCATCATCATAATCATCTAAGCTCCTTAAGGTTGGCTTTAATGTTAGCGTTCAGCATACACAAATAGCATGTTGAAGTCAGTTATTTCAAGGTTCATGTGAACAACAACGCGCAAGAACCCTTGCCTACATATTTCCCCCTCCCATCTTTTGGTCGACCGCCCCCCCACCCCCCCGAAAAAAAATTCCTGGCTACGCCCCGGATGCTATCCACCATTTCAAGTGATTGAACCTTGAACTGTTTTTTTTTTCGATTATTCCCTTCTTTCCTTCGTGTCCCTCTCCTTCCCCAACAGGGCATTCATGCCCCCTCTCATAATAAAGGCATTCCTCCTCGTCCCCCCTGGCCTCCCCTACTGTGCTCAGAAGGTCATTTTAATATGTTAATTACTGCTAGATTATGTATAAAATAGGCTGAGGTATTGCGCTATTTCTAATCACAAATTACTTTATTTAATTTAAATATCCGGTAGCCACCACTACGCTCACGTCATAGCCGATGGCGCCAAAATCGCGCAATAAACGCGAATTCGGAAATACGAAGTGCAGCCACTCCGTGGACGCTCGTCGATCCTGGCCGAAGTATCACAAGCGACACTTATCAGAAAAGGGGAGAGAGAAAATGAATACGCCGGGCGTAGTTTCCGATGGAATCCGGAATTCGTGTTTACTCCTCGGAGATTTAGCCTATCTCGACTGTCGCTTTCATTTCCGCGAGCCCGACGCTCGGCGCCCGACGTTTGGAGTCGCATTAATTCGATGAAAGGCATCGCCGAAAACGTTAGACGGGAGGCCCCTCGGGTCGATGCTGAAATTGCGTCGCTAAAGAATCTTCGACTCTGTGTTTCGGCACGGGTTGGTAACAATGCGCACACGAAGTCTGCACTTTGATCCATCTGAAGATTGAAGAAGAGTCGGAAGGGGGTGAGGAAACGAGCGAAATGCGCTTGCGCAAACAAGCTGGCATGAGTTGAAGTTCACTGACTCGTCTAACTGGAATGTGGTCGCAGAGCGCTGCTCAGTGTTAAATGGCTTGCTCTTTGTTTTTTCACGTCTGGGTCATTCACACTTATTATAGGCGAAATACGGAAGAAGGCTTAAAGCCTCAATGTGCGGAAAACCTGCACTATTGGTGTCCGGCTCAGAAAATCCGGCGTACTTGTTATTTGGCGCCGCTGTAACCAGCAAATAAACACACATTTGAGTTTCTGTGGGAATCGATCCCGGGTCTCCCGAAAAGGAGCCGAGTGCGTTACCTTGGCGCAACCCTAGCATGTTGCACCTGGCAGAACAAGAGATTAATGTGCGCGTACCTGACGTCATATCGCGTGACAGGTGAACGTGACCAGAGTTACTGGATAATATACCAATTGCGGAACTCTCCATAGGCTCCATGTATCAAGAGCCGGTCCTTGGTGGCCGCCCTGCACCAGGGCAAGCACGGGGTAAGTTGACCAGCCTGTCGTCTGTCGGCAGAAAGTTGAAGTAGTGCTCAAGTGCTTGCGGCTGCTGATGTAAGTCGTAAAGAAATGAAGCCGTAAAAACTTAAGTGAATGTTACCTTAGTAATGTCCTCTGGGGGAGTATTCGCACAAAGTGTCGCCAGTCTGCCCGTCTAAATAGTTACCGTCAAAAGACGAGGAAACGAAAGCGAACAAAGAGAGGCAAACACCTTGTACCAGTAAAGAAGTCTTCGGTAAGCATCGCTAACTTTTTTTCCCTTGGAATCACGTAGGTAGATTTAAGTTCCCTGAGTAATTTTGTTTTCCCTCATTTTCCTTGTCGGGCATTTTTTCTTCTGAATGGTTCTCTCTATAGCTGCGCGAAGCTATTAAAAGTTGGTTAATCATATCTTCTCAAGGACACAGTAAAGTGTCTACAAACATTGAAAGGTGTTTACTGATTTACAAAATAGTACTTAACAGTTACATCAGCAATTCTCTGGTTGTTTCCTCAGCCTAGTTATGCTACGAAAGCCATTTTATTATTGATTATTGGCTACCGCTAGCTAATATTTCAGTTAGTCATAGACAGTGTGCTATTTCTGACCTCAAATTCAAATACATCTAAGTAACAGTAGAGTGATAGCTGCTGCTGAAAAAATCAGAGCCTTTCCACTTTGGGAAGAGGGAAGCTTAGCGAAGATGGCGCTCTAGGTGCTATGTTGGTGTTTGGATATATTGGGGATTCGATATATTGAATCATAAGGACAGGGCGCGATCTCTACGTCACATACTAAGGACACACACGAAAGGTGGGTAGAGACAACGACGTCTATAGTGCGCCGCACAGGTGGCCGTCGAAGAACACTCGATATTGCGCCATGTCAGGGGGGAGAGAGACGCCACGCGTGCAAGGGGTATGCATGACTCTAGATATAGGCGGCGGCGGTGGAGAAGAGTATGGAAGGGGGGCTGTAACCATACTCCCTGCGTAGATGGCCATAGTTCACTGCGGAACTCGCAATGCGGGAAAGCCAGGTTACAATAAACAATCTTACACCGATTACATTGAAGTCGGCTTCACCTTTGAACACAATTGCCTTGCTAGAAAGAGTTTGTTTTAAAGGGCAGTGTAAGCCGTCTTGTATAAAAAAAAAAAGGCCCTACAACTTTTCTACAACTTTTATACAACCCAGATTGTAGTGGAGTGCTGCTGCTGAAGCAGCTTCTCTACTTGTGTGTGCGTGTGTGTGTGTGTCCCCTTTACATGTGTGTTAAACATTGTCCTCTGTACTTTCCCGTGTTGTCCATATTTGTAGTGTTTCTCTGCAATGCCAATTTCCTCAATGTTTAACTTCTTTTTTCTTTTTTTTCCATTTGTGTTTTATATTTATCCTTGTCAACTTGCCCAGTGTGTTATATACATCATAATGTCAACCTTCTCCCCTATCCTCCTATTCCTATGTATTCTTTCCTCCCTATCGCCCCTCCCCCCTACACCAGCAGGCATTCCCGTGTCCGCCCCCTAGGCGAGACAATTTACGCCTGTTGGTGGATCTTCCATTTCCAATGAACAATACGTTCATTCATTCATTCATTCATTCATTCATTCATTCATTCATACATACATACATACATACATACATACATACATACATATTACATACACGCATACATATTACATACACGCATACATATTACATACATACATACATACATACATACATACATACATACATACATACATACATACATACATACATACATACATACATGGATGCATGCATGCGTGCATACATACATACATACATGCGTACATACATACATATTTTTCTTCGCTTAATCTTTTTTTACATACGGGGAAAATTGTCCACGCTCGGTCTGTCACCGGAGACGATCTACTGAATCCTATCCATAGACAGCTTCGCGGTAAATGGGTTGACGCCGATGCAAACTTTTCACAGTAACTCTGACGTTCATGCTAATATCGGTTTTTTCTGGTGCGGACCCCTCTCAAAGCAGAAACGATTCAATAACCTTCCTCTCACTGCCGCCAGGAGCTACGCTTAGACTGCACCCAACTGATTTCAGCCCGTTCACGAGGTAGTGGAGAAAAACAAAACAAAAGAAAAACGTCTAATCTTTACAACCGGCGTTTCGAGAGTTGTCCAACGCGAACTTTGTTAGACGTAACTGACATGTTGACTCGGAGCTACCGATCTCTTTACACGCGAAACCTTCCAACCGACGCTTCGCGTGGGTAGCGAAACTTAAGCACTCTGCGTAATTAACTTCACAACAACGGCGCGCGGACGTGTTCGCCTCTTAATGCCGGGAGACATGCCAAACGAACTACACCACCTCCCTTTCCAGAAGGGCGACTCACATCCGTTCCTTGTCTGCTACGGATTCACTTCGGACACTGTGAACGCACACGCCTCATCTTAGCTTCAGCGAAATGCGTTTGGAACGTTCTCCGCTTCTCATTGTTGCCCCGGCGGAACGTTTCCCTTTTGTTTAGAGGCACTCCATTGTTACTTCTCCCGTTTGTCCCGCATCTTTCCTCCCCACTCGACCTTGTACACCCGCATTGTGTTTCCACCCGTGCCAACTTTGAAATAAACCTAATCTGAAGTCACTTCTTCCTCTGCACCTCTCGATCTGATTGGTTTTGCAATTCAGTTTAAAACAGTTAGAGTTCCAGCGGACAGGCTGTCCCCTCCTCAGCACATTTTTGTTGCCGGATACATAAACGGTGGCGCATTTGGGATTGAATGAGTGTATGTTGCCCTGTATACAGCCTTTCAAGGGTATGTTCGATAGGCGTCAATTTTTTCGGACGACGCAAACTTTCACGTCAGATTTTATTTGCCGCCGCTTATCCACCAAATGAAAGGAATGCTAAAGTTCGCGTTTAATAAACGTTAAGGTGCAACAACCGCAGATAGAAATGGGACTTTGACACGAAGGAAGCGTAGAAAAGGAAAATTTGGGGCTAACTGGAAAGATGGTGTGTGAAGTTTTTCTGGTGGCTGCAATCTTGCAATCCCAAGCAATTATTGAAGTCTTATTTACGTCTTTTAACTGTTAAAATGCCTTTAATTGTTCTTCACAAAAGACGAACTTGTTCAAATGTTCATGAGTACGTGAACGCTTATAATGGGTAGAAGTACTCAAGCACCCGTCGCCATGGCTGAGGTTCCACGCTGCTGTGAGAAACGTCGCGGATTCGTCCTCAGGTCACAGGGGCTGTATTTTGGATGCTTACAAGAAACTACCGTGTGTCCAATATTGCTGAGCAACCTGCAGGACCCCAGGGGTCCAAAGTAGACCCAGCCCTGGTACTTCGACGCGCTCTGGTCTGAAACAGAGGGTAATCTGTTTTAACAGCAGAGTTGCACACTTACTGGCCGTAATTCCGGTGTTGCAGCAAAAAAATACCAAGAGAATCCCGAGCGCTCATGAGTGTGTGCCTCGCGGCGACCGCCGAGCGTCCCCGGCACGCGGAGTATCTTTAGTAAAAAAAACTGGCAAAAACCCCGAGGAGCGGAAAAATTCCGAGAGCTCATGAGGGCGTGCCTCGCGGCGACCGCCGAGTCCCTAGCTCGGCCAGTGACTTTAGCAAAAAAAAAAAAAAACCATTGCGTTCGGAATGAAGACCAGGGGGCCCTGACCCTTCGGGCGAGGATTTCACGCTGCCTACTGGACTAGGATGGCCACCCACCGCTCCTAACTCTTTTTCTCCCCTACCCCTTCCTTATTGTTTCAATAAACATTTTCTCTTGCTCTCTCTCCTCATGGCGTTCGTCGTAATCGCGGCAACACCTGCTCGGAACGAGAAAGACACGTCATAGCGTACGCCCCTCATTCGTTCGTCCTCGTGTCGTCGTGCGCATGCGCTCGGAACCATAAAAGAGCCTCGCGCGCGGCAGCGTCTAAAAGACACCCTGCATGGGAGAGGTCACCGCAGCCGCCGCATTATCTAGAAGCCATTATGGACAATTGGGGACATGGCTACGAGTGTGCCACTCCTTCCCGAGACGACTTGCAGATTCCGCCACCGCTTCCTCGAGTCGACGACGAAGAGCTGATGGAAGTCTACAATGCTGACGATTACTTTGTATCCACCCCTCGCCTCGAAGAAGATGACGATTACTAGCACCGCAACTATGCAAATAAACAATGATACTGAAACTTAACTATGTGTCTGGCAATGCTCACCTACCATTCAAGTTTTGCGCGTGAGTGCAAGCTTCCCTGAATCTTTTTAACTTAAAGCGACCGCAACAACAGCACCAGTCGAAGCAGCGTATTGCAGGAAATATGAAGATAACGGTTTCTTGCCGGCATACCTGCACGCCACGTGATTCTCTTTCGTGGCAGCGCTTGCACCACCCCGTTCACCAGTCACCCTTCTCAGCATAGTTTTCTTTTTTTCTTCCCACCGCAAGAAGGTCTCAACCCGTCTGCTTCGCTTTTGGAGGGGTGGTCCTCTATGGGCAACTCAATTGTGTTGAAATAGGCCAACTTGTTATGGAGGCTCCACAGAGCGCCGAACGCTCGGGCGGCGACGGGCGAGCTGCTCCTGAGCGCACACACACGTCCACGGCCTCTCGCGTCTCCCGTCTGCATGCATGGCGCGCCACCTACGTGGGTCCCCCGTCCGCGAGCTTCGGGCAGTGGGGTGCCTCAACCTTTAATCGAATCAGCTACGTCATCCTTCTCTCTTTTTCATTTACTTCGCACCGCGTCTAGCGCTTTCCAAGCCCTGCCGCCCACCTTTCCCTTCCTTTTACTCTGCTCCACTGGCCATCCTCATCTTCCGTCCTCTCCATCTTCACTCCTCTCCTCCCGCTCTCCCACTGGGCCTCCCCCGCTTTTGTAAGGTGCGTATTTCTTTGTTGCTCCCCTCCGTCGGGGTCCATGGGAGGCGGTTACAAGCGCACTGCGCGTGTGTGTATGTGTGTGTGTGCATTTATATCCCAGACTCTGAATCACGCCGGGCAGTGTGTAGCAATGTGTACGCCGCGGATACAGTCGTAGAAAGCGGTGTAAAGGTTAGGAAAACGGGTCCACCATGTGTACAGCATCGTGGTGGGGAGAGAAAGAGGAGGAGAGGAAGGGTAGAGAATGCAGCACGGAGCAGCTGGGAAAGGGAGAGCAATGGATGGCGTCTGGGATGGCGCCGGAGTAGAGGAAATAAAGGAGGCGGGACCTTTATTTGTTGCCCCCAAGCCTCTCTTTTGGGTGGGAACTTAACGTAGTTCGCTCCCAACAGGATTCCCCCGCCATGAGGCACGCAGTTTTATCTTTCGGACTTGCTCCTTTCTTTCTTTTTTCTTCTCCTTTTTTTTTTTTTCTCTTTGGCTGTATAGTACAAGCTGAATGAGGACGCAATGTGGAGAATGACCGGACTGCCCGACCGTACCACTCGCCTTGCTTTGCTGACCGCTCTCGGTGTGCGGGCGCCACCATTCTAGCTCTCGCACGCCCCCTCGTTTCCCGCCACCTTCAATCGCCCGTCCCTACCGCGGCAGGCCGCGGTTCCTCAAAGACACGATATTTCTGTCAGCTTGCGCCAAATTTGTCCAATCTAGAAACTGTTTACTTGTTTCCCACTACTGGTTTTCTACTGCTGAATCTAATCCCTCCCTGCTATTAACGGGACCGCGTAAACGATTGGCTCCGAAGTGAATCGCCGTTGGGGAAATCGATAGAGATAGGGCGGTGGTGTTTCTATGTGTTTTAGGTTTTAATGCATTAGAGCAGTGCACAGTTTCACTTCGGCTCTGTTAAGCAATCACGCTGCGCGTATTAGAATTCGAAAAGTTTCTGTACGAACACTCCACGGTTCCCTCACCCATAGGGCATGCGAGAAACGAGATGTACGTGGTCTTGCCTTTATGGCCGCTAAGAAATGATCCACATGAACAGCTCTAACGAATCCATTGACGTGTCGCTAGCATTTTTTGCTTCTACTCACATTTTTTTTCAGTTCCTCTCGCACAAAAAGTTCGCGCATGTTGCAAAAGCACACAAATCAACTTACCAAGTTGCGTAGCCTGTTGCGCAACTTTGTCTCGCCGTGTTTCGGTTGAGTGGTTCCACAAACCTCGCCACCAATCAAGGTAGTTTTGTTGTGTCAGCCTGTTGGAAAGGCTAACGCGACCATGGCAAGAGCAGGAGAAAGCTCTCCAAAAGCAGCGTCCCTAAACACTCATTTCAAACTGTTGCAATGAACCTCTCTCAAAAGGAGAAAAAAAAATGATTAAAGAAAAAAAAAAGAAAGGAAAATCTTGCTCGCAGGCAGCCCGAAGGGCAGGAGTGTAGCAGCAGTTTGTTAAGCAGTCGGCCCCACTCGGCCAAGGAGTAGCGTGAGCTGATTGGACAATGAGAGGCGCAAACATTTGACCCGCGGTACGGAGTTTTCGCAACACGGTTTTCCCTCGTCGGCGTGGTCTTTCCGCATACTTGGCGCTTCCCTTTTGAGGGCTGCGCTGGCAGCGCCCACAAGGCGCGTCTTGTTTGTACTTACTAACGAGCTTAGGCCTCTTCCCGTTTCTGCGGTGGTCGGCAGGAGCGGCGAGCGGGGCGACCCCGCACTATGCGAAACCACCCCCAAAGCCATGTCATTGCAACTAGCTTTATGGCAACTGTTGGGGACCTTGATGGTCCTTCTAGTCAACGCTAGTGCTACTGGGTGGCGTTTTTTTATTAGTATCACATCTGATTGTATCACGGCAGCTTAAGCATTCGAATTCACGTAAGAAATTAGAAATTTCGTTAGGGATTTCTAACTGGGAGTTGCCCGACGATAGCATCCGACGATTGTCCGATCTGCTATGCACCAAGCCCCTTTTAGGCCGGCTTTGCCATTATACGCACGTGATTTGCTGAGAAGACATTTTTAAAGGCAATAGTAAAGTATGTCAACGCATATCTAAGTCTTATATCGAAGGATGGAAAATTTAGTGCGTCCTCTTAAGTAACTCCGTAGAGAAGGGAGCGGGATTTAATGGGTACTGAAGAGGTCATCCCTCAGTTACAGCGGGGCTTGTTGCGTCAGATGGCGTTGAACACAGTGAGGCGTTGAACACAGTGAGGCGAAAAAAATTGAATAAAACGGGTGGAAAGAGGGTGGAAGCGATAAATAAGAACGATGATAAAATGAATTAGAATAGGAGAGGAGAAGAAAAATCAATAAAAGGGAAAAAGATCTGAGGAGTTCAGGGTTAAAGAACATCGGCCAACCCTGAGTCACTTATAGAAGTCAATAGGGCACTTTTCCCGGCGCCCCGTCTGCTTGATTACGCCATTACCCAAAAAAAATGACTCAGTTCTAAGCGTTTCCTTTTGGCGTACAAGTGCTTTTTCGCTGTTCCTAGTTGTGTAGAATACTGCCGGAAATAGTAAAAAAGATGCTTAATGTCCTCCTGCACAGAGTGCATCAAGCACAATGGCGAGTACGCCCAGCACATTTTAAACAAAAGCTGCGAGGGAATTAAGGCAACATTTGGGCGTAATCGGTGCAGGAAACCCTCAGTCTGTTATGGTAGGCATCACGGAAACCGGAAATTACACCGAGGGTCTATCTCATGCAGAGACAAGGGTGTCCTAAAAGGGTCCCGCCAAGCTGACAGCTGCAGCTTCCACCCAGGTCGGAGACAGCCGTTCTCCCGTCTTGTTTGGAATAGGGAATTCCAATGGACTCACGCAGACTGTGCGCGTCTCTCGCAGATGCATCAGAGATGGTGTCCCATTGGATCCACGTTTGTGCGACACGTTTAAATCACACACAGATTGGCTGTGGTATTGCTTCACCTGTGCTTGTAAGGCAGGCCTCGAGTCCACGAGGATTAGTTATTGCCGAGCGGGATTATTGATAATTTAATAAGTGTCGCCTTATTTAATTTAAATGAGGGTCGCCTTACTCAGTGACGGTGGAATACGTCTTCGGGCATAGTTTCTTCGTTATAATAAATCCTGACAACGGAATCCACATGCCGATAGCCAACGAATCGGATTTCAGCGAGACATCTGCGTACACCTGGGGGTGGCCAAGGTAACGTGCGCTGATGGGCTCCAGCGTGCACTATAACAAGGCTGGCGCAGGCAGAGATGGTTTTTTTGCCTATTCTTGGTAAGTTGGTAAGGTGACGCATACAACCGATGCTATAAGCATAGAAGGGTAGGCTTCAATGTAAGTTAGCCGGTAGAAGTCTCCGCACGTGAAAAGCAGACACATTGGCTAGAGAATAAAATCCCATGTAACGCTGTCAAACACTGTACACCCAGCCTCTTCCCAGTCGGCTTCACTGCTTCATACAAATGCGCTGCAAAAAAAAGCACTCTTAGGGGTAATATCTGCGGTGTTGTATGAAAACATGGAGGCCCTACGGATTTTCATGAATAGGATTTTGGTATGCTGTGAAGAATGTGTGACACATCAAGCGTTACAAACAATAAAACGGGTTTCCTCGCTGCGGCAACATGGAAACGCTTAAGCAGTTAAAAATCACTAATCCACAGTTTTACGGGAAGCAGGTATATCAATCATATGCTCTTACTGTGAGTAGTGACAGGGTGGTAGTAAACAAAACTGATTCGATTATCGTTGGATGGATAGCGATTATGAAGTGAGGGGAAAATGTTTTACGTTTAAAAGGGCCCAGAAACACCCTATAAAATTATTTCTTTTCCTCGTTCCTCTTGGTCTACTTCAAAGGCTCAACATCTCCATTGACTTTCTGAGTGCCATTTTTGAATGCATTGTGACGGATTGTAACCCGTTTCTTTAGGGCCATTTACTTTTGCGCAGATGCATTATCATTTTAGTAGCACCGCAAAAAGCGGCGGCACGGTAAAAGCGAGACATATGGATAGCGGCATCGCGAAGGACGGAATGACAAACAGCACGAAGAAAACAGAAAGAGGAAGGGGGGGACGAGAAAGTCACCGTTGAACCTTATAAGAGAGCGCTGTGTTAGTCGCAACACAGTGAAGAACCGTGGGGTGCTTTACGTTGTTGCTACCAAAGTGCAATTTTTAGACTCCTCCGAGCTTCTGTCGAAGCAATGTATACACAAGAAAATCGGAGACAATCTTGTCATTTAGACATAAAAGTTAAACTACGGTTTTACGTGTCGAAGCTGCACCTGGACTATGAGGTGAGCTGTAGTGAATTGCTACGAATTTATTTAAAATCCTTAGGGATTTTTCACTGCAGTGCCGGAATTTATATATTTTTATTTGGTCAATACTGCCAGCAGCCTTTTGACTGCCAAGGCAGGAGTGTACAAAGCAGTGAAATAATGCATTTTGCATTTTGTTTTTGTTTTTTAAGAGTGTCCTCACTGATGCCGTTGTACGCCAAAACGCCCTGCAGGAGAAGGCAACTTTCTCTGACGATCATGATGAATGATCGTGGGTGATATGAAAGAAAAAAAAATGGACGTGGCCTAGCTCAGCCAACCTTGGATATGCAAAGCAAAAGCTTGGCTTAGTCTGGGTGAGTCTGTTTCGCTTGGTTAACCTTTGATGTAGCTGCATTGCCGACCGCGGCTCAAAGCCGTTCGGTCCCGTGCAACGCTCACAGGAGGAGGCCCGGCCTCGCTTTCATTCTCGGCGAACGCGGCGTAAGATGAGTCACATCGCCCGAGACGCCCCAGCGGCGCATGCGTGGGAGGCTGCGGGTTTGGTCGGGTGTCGTTCAGCCGAGCGGCCGCTCCTTCGTCGCCGAGACGGGAGCAGCCATGATTTGAGTAAAAAGACTTAAAATGGGGCCTTATGCGCAGCGCCGACCGCAGGCCCAGCGAATCACGCGATGCGCTTCGAGAGTGTGTCGCGGGGGTGTCTCCTATCAAAAGGTGAACTTGCGCATCCTCCGCGAAACCGCTGGACGAAAGTAGCAAGGCTTCTCTCTAAAAATGCTTCCCGTGGCCGGAATCGAACCTGGGTCCCTCGCGTTATGCAGCCGGCGTCCATCCGATTTGTCCATTTCGACATGATCGAAGTGGTGTGTAAACTCAGACAACAACCAAAGAATCCGTCACGAAAAAAATGACAACGTTGCTCTGCGTGCCGTAAGGCTGTTAGCCACAAGACGGCAGGCCCCATTTTGAGGTTTAGGACGTTAGGTCTAACGTCGCACCTTGGGGTGTAACACCTCAAACCGGCACCCACTCAAAAAATTGCTCAATGAACGCCAAGCATCAAGTACCGATTCGCGCCTTACAACCCAACCCCAAACGTTAGGCCTACGAATTCCACACGCGAGAGTTGCTGTGAGAGAGAGAGAGAGAGCGAAACATCTTTAATGGGCAAGTGAGGTCAGCCAGGCTGGGCGCCCGACTTGCGAAACCAAATGGGGGTGAAGGTGGGATGAAAATGTATGAAAACTCTCACTTACACATGAATACTCAAGCACACAGATGCACACAAAAAGCACACACATAGTCATTTGTAAGAGAATTCATAGCTCCCTCACAAGCCAGTGCTCCGGAGGAATGCGCGACTTGCCATGCCGGTTGTTAGCCAGGGCCCAAGGAGGTGCCTCGAAGAGATCTGGGCGGACACGGGCAGGCACAGAGAAAGCTTTGCCGTGGTACACTCAAGTTCGTAGCGAGGACATGCGCAGAGAACGTGTTTCAGGTCCTCGCGAACTGTACAGGTTGGGCGCTGAGGGGAGGAAGCTCGACGAGTCGAATTCGATACAGGTGTGGGTATTCTAAAAAAGTGGTGAGCATCTCCAGAGTAGCACATACTCGCAGTGTGGGATTGTCCCACGAAAGAATCCATCAAGAGAGAGTTTCGCGTTCGACCCTCGTCGTAGTTAGACGGAGGGGTGCATGATTTTTGGGTTCGCCTCTCTTAGAAATGTCACAGGACATGAATCATCAGGGAAGCTGAACAGTTTATGCTTGTGTTTTAGTATATGTAAATTGTTTATTTAGATTTCTTTGCTGTATCAACATTTTTTTCATATTTCTTATAGCAGAAACGGGCAGGCTGTCGTGATGTCATCGAATGGGTGCAAGAAATACAATTACATCTTTTTCTTGCGGTTTCAGATAATTCTGAGAGAATTGCCCGAACGAAACATGGTAGGATTATCATCTTGTCATTGAAGTCATACGGTGGGAATAGTTTCGATGGTTCCCCACCTGTTTTGCCGAACGAGACTACAGGAGCGACTGTATGTTTAATTACCAATGACACCGACATACCTGAAACTCTCCATACGTATGAAGTCTTCTTACCAGTCAAACAGCGTATGACATCGTTTAGAGTACCTGCTGTAGTTCCAGAACCACACTCGCCTTGTAAATAGTAAATACTGACAGCGAATGGGAATTCCAAAGCGCTTAGAACTCCCGCCGTGGACTAATTTTAATAAGCACGGGAAATTAACACCGTTATGCAGTGTTATCTTAGCGGTCATGTTAGCAGCATTTACATAACTTTTTCTCGATGACGTGCATTCAACATTTTCGCACCATTTTTTGTCTTTCCACAGGAAACTTAACGAATACGGGAAACACCAGGAAAGAAAAATAATTTATCCCGTTATTTTACTGTACAACAGAAAATATTTTAAATTCTTTACGTTCAATCTACTGACCTATAACTGACAAATTCCCCAACAACGTATTGCTTCGGCATTGGCTCATACTCACTACGCGAATCCTTTCCGAGGACTACAATTTTCTTGCCAGTGTTATATCTCTCCATTTTTTCCTACAGTTCATGCTGAAATGAACATAAACGGCAGTTAGGCGAATATTTTTTTGAGGACTACAACTTTGCCTACCAGTGTTATATCTGTCAATTTTTTTTCTACAGTACATGCTGAAATTAACAGAAACGTCAGTTCGCACGTTGATACATGTCGCACTTATCTCCATTTGGGATGATCACCACAGGGGCAGTAATACAATCTTAGACGCGAAAGAAAAAAAAAGAAGGTACGAAATGCAGAAGAACAATCAAGAGAAAAAGATGATAGCGTCTACGGGAAAAACTTTTTTCTCGTACATTCGGCTAATCCGAAGATTTAGCGCGACTGTTAGCGACAGGTTGTGCAATCTCCCGGTTTCCCGGCCTACGGTGGTGTAAATCCGGCCCGTTTTTGTCTTCATCGGGCGGTATTTATGGCACGCTCTCGAACTACATTCGTGCGTCTGGGATGTAATAATTCTCGTTTTTTTTTTTTCGTCATCTAATTTCCCGCCTTCGTTTTATTTCGCTTCCGCGTAACATCATACCGGCCGTTGTTGTAGCCCGCAGAGCCCCTTGTTTGGCAGCGTCGTTCATTATTTCATGCCTCACTCTCACGTACCGGAGAAAATACAGCCATTATTTGGCTTCGCGACGATGTTATGACAAAAATATACAGAGCATGGCGGCGGTCGGCGCGGGAGATAACAGATGAGCTGACAGCAGAGCCGGGCTGGTCCTATTACGCCTCATACTTATCCCGGCTTGCAAGTAAATGGAAGCCGTATTTGTTTGCTGTATGGATGTACAACTAGGCTGGCTGACGGACAGAACCATTTATTGCTGACATGTTTGTGGCTGTTGTACAAGAGAGCGACAGCTTCGAGCGTTAGGTCTCAATCAGAATGGGCGAGGCAAAGCCAGGGAAGTTCTGCAATGCCGCGTATTAACCTCGTCTTTTTTTCGGCGTGGCTGTTTGGTAGAACTAGGGCTTGGTCACAAATAATCGCGTGATGTGCTCGTTCACTTGGCTCACTATGGTCGAAGTGATACATTGTGGCCCCTACACGTTGCTGGGAAAGTTGGGAGAAAGACGTTCGTGTTGACCCTGTAAGAATTACAGCAGAATCTCGATAAGACGAACTCGGTTGTGGCGAATTTTTAAGTTAAGGCAAGCAACATTCTTGCTGTCTTGTGACATGCCAAATGCAAAAAAAGAAAAAAATAAAAGTCCGCTTTTAAAGCGAAGTTCTGATAAAACAAACAAATCTTTATGGTCCCTTCGATTCCGTTAGAACGGGAGTTTACTCCATTAACGATCGTCATTTGAGAGCACCGTCAGCGCAACCTCTCGGCCAGTGGACATTTTCTTATCTTGCAAAGTATTTAGCTATTTTCTGTTCTACGCCGCGCAAGCATAGATACGTACCGTGGCAACAGCAAAATAATATTACTGCAATGTTTCGACTGAAGTATGTCAATAAAATTAAGTAATGAGGAACATTTTCATACAAGCTATTTGCAAACCACTCTTGCCACCGTATCCAAGGGGAGGAAAAGCCACCTAAAACCGGCAATAAACTCTCTCCCCGAAACTCGTTAGAACTTTTTATATTACTGAGCATGATAGTGTTGTTAATCTATTTTTATTGCGCGAGGAAGATGTGGCTAAAATTTGCCAAATACATCATTCTGGGTGTGGACGTGTAAAAGTTATCATGCCCAAGGTTCTATGAAGAAACATACATATGTAGACCATCATTCATGAAAGCACGAGTTACCTTGAACTATAAATAAATGTATGCAGCATCACGACCCCTCGACGTAGAATGCTTTAGTGTGGACCACTTAGACGTACTCATTGTTTGAAATGCCAATTGTAACGTGAACTTAACATGCACGGTATAAGTGTTTCTAATTAATTTTTTTGCTATATTAAGCCAGTCATCTTTTTATTGACGTTTGCGCCCATTTAACGGCATTTTTTGCATTATTGATTCGCTTATTGACTAAAATATTTGAACTGAGTATAGGCGGAGATGTACAATTTCTATGAAATGTAGTGTCCGAAGGAAGCCCAGTAATTGGAACTAGAATTCGAGCGAACTCTCTTATACACTCTCTGTGATTTAACACAAATGTGAGAAACCGGTGAGAAGTCCGACTACGTAGAGACATTTACGCGTTAGCTTAAGTCTTCTGCGTGTGACTACCACCGTAAAACGACCGGCAAAGGTTGCCCCTCGAGACACGCTAAAGCTGTCAACTAATCAAGTGTAGCGCTCGTGGATATTATTAGAGAAAAAAAACTACCCCTACTAACATACCTTGACGCTTCCTTCTTTCATTTTTGTCCCTCTCATGTCCATATAGAGTAGCAAGCCAAGCTCGCTGAAAGGCTGGCTTCTCCTTGTCATTAAAGGCATCCCTCCTGTTCCTTCTTGACTATTACGTTTTGATAAAAAAATCTTAAATACGGCACTTATGTTCGAAATTTAAAATAAAAGCGACATGAAAACTAAGTGGTTAGTCGGAACCTAACACGTTGGTCTCAGCAGCCCGAGAAGGCGAAAGTACGTGCGAGTAAATAAAACGTTCATAATTTCTGTCTTGACGCAAATTAATTTCGGACACTATGCCTACGCCACGAAACCAAGCGCTGTAATGTGTGCAAGATCCAAGGAACGATGGCCGAACACGGAAACAGCGGCGAAGGATGGATATTCCAACGACGAAGTATGGGGGAAGGTAAGACAAAAAAAAAAAAAAAAAAACTGGTGGAAAAGGCTGTGCGTGACCAGGGGTCATTCGTCTTGGGGGAAGGGAGACGGAGAAAGATAGAAGGACCGCGTCTGAGAAAATAGCGGAGAAAGAAGGAGAGTGAGAGAGAAATAACGTGATTTCTGTCGGTAATACCCCGTCAGAAAGTGGCCGCGAGCCCCTGTTTGAATAGGAAACGTTCGCAGCCCTCCCACGCTGGCTGCCTCCAGACAGCTGCGAATGCGGAATCCAAATCCATTTCTCTTCTCCCTAAGCAGCACCGCGGACACATTGCGGAGCTAGCGCACGCACGTTGCAAGACGTCTTCATGAAACATTCACTGCTCCGGGCTGCGAAGTTAAATTTCTATTTACCAGATTCTATAAAAGCGTCCGTGCACGCCCGCCCTCCCCCCCACCCTGTACTCCAGGCGAGCGGACGAACGATAAGAAAATAAACTGTGAGTTAAACAAACAGCGCTGGAAATGAAGATGGCAATACAAGAATTTGATATGCCTGCTATTTATTGGCGATGCAAACCGACGCACTGTCTGGATACGGTTGTATGCTGTAGCGCTGGAGTTTGGTGTTGGAGAAGAGACCTTTGCCGCGATAGAGTTAGGCAAACCACTTCTCGTTGCCAATGAACACGTCACAATTCAATTAAGAACTCATTTTCGTGCAGGTTTAAACGCAGCCAATCACTAATGCATTGTCGAAGACAGAATTTTTGTCTTTTTGCTATTTGTTTTTGATTATTTTATATTTCCCATTGCTACGAAACCAAGCCGCTACAGCCACGCCTGAAGAAATAGCATCTGTGATTTTTCAAACAGTTAGCAAAAACAGTGGACCGGGCTACATAATTTTTTTTAATTTACCTGTTTATTGTTTTAGTTATGTTTAATAAGTTTGTTTATTTATTGCTGGCATGCACAAGACCCATGGAGCAACGAAACCTTTTCTTTCCTCCATGACAAGACCGATGCAAACACCTACAGTAATAAAAATAGGGTACCACTAACAATCGTGGACATCCTCCTCCTCCTCCTCCTCCTCCTCCTCCTCCTCCTCCTCCTCCTCCTCCTCCTCCTCCTCCTCCTCCTCCTCCTCCTCCTCCTCCTCCTCCTCATCATCATCATCATCATCATCATCATCATCATCATAAAATTAACAACAACAACAATAATAATCAATCAATCAATCAATCAATCAACCTTTATTTTCGGTGCCCAGGAACAACCCTAGGGTCTTGGTACTGGTACACCATATACAAATCGTACATAAAAACAAACTAAAATCAAGATAACACAACACACAAAACCGTATGCATGAAAGAAACAATAAAGTAAAGATAGTTACAGTGATCTCAGAAAGCAAAACAGCAAAAAAAAAAAAAAGGAAAAGAAACAGGAGACCTAGCGTTGCAAGCCATGACACTCGGACAGCGAAATGTTCAAGGCACGTGACAAACAGGAAATACTCACTGAACATGACAGAGATAAGTTATACGCATAACACGAAGGTTTTATAACAAAATGTTCGGAAGTTTCAACTTTGAAAGAAGTTCAGCATTACAAGCACTGGCACTCAAACCTACAGCAATTCAAGCAACGCAAAACCAGGAAATGTGAAAAACAAACAAACAAGAACATGATTTGCCTAAAATAAATACAGCACATAAATTTGCAATGACTAAAGGCACTTAAGCTACAACAGTTTTCAAGTCGTTTGAGAACAAAGAAAAAGAGCTCTGAAATATATCAAGACGATCAGAATATTCATTATATGCACATTGTATTCTGCAGATGGACGAGCGTCTTCTACTTAAAGCATCTGTTCTAAAAGTTCGAAATGTTCGGAAAAGTTTGTTCGGCAAGTTGACATTGATAAGTGTAACCAAGTCGTCACACAAAATATCCCCATGAAGAAGTTTATAAAGAAAGATAATATCAGCTCGCATTCGTCGACACCGAAGGGAAGGAAGACTTTTCAGAAAAGGCACACTACCGTTAGCGTCTTCTAGCACATGACGGAAGCGGTGCTTAAAGATAAAGAGGAACTTATTTTGAACTCTTTCGATACGGTCACTATTGGACTTGCAAGTTCCATTCCAAACAACAGAGCCGTATTCGAGAAGAGGTAGGCAGAGAGCCGAATACAACTTTAAAAAAGGAAGAGGAAGTCAGAGAAGTATCAAATAGTACTCCCAAGTCTCGAATTTCAGTCACCCTCGGCAATGCAGTGCTTGCAATTTTATAAGAGTATTATAATAATAATACTCTTATCTAATACTCTTATAATAATAATAATAATAATAATAATAATAATAATAATAATAATAATAATAATAATAATCGTCGTCGTCGTCGTCGTCATCATCATCATCATCATGATATTTAGGTCCACTGCAATACGAAGATTCTGCCATAGCCTTCAAACCTGAGCACACGGAATCCATCTTTGCACCCGATTTTTTTAACAGTGGTGCTTTTGTACAAGCCGTCATGTTCGGTGTTGCAGGAAAAAAATACCAAGAAAATGCGGAGTTCTCCTGAGCGCCTGCCCCGCGGCGACCGCCGAGTGTTCCCGGGATACGCAGTGGCTTTAGCAAAAAAAAAAAAAAAAAAAAACAACTCCAGAGCTGTCGTGAAGCGCTGCCGCGCATGTAATGCTTGGCATGAGGAACACGACGGTATCGATGTATATGACGATGACTAGTGCTAGTCTAGTGCAAAGCCATGACGGAACATGTAAATAAACAATTTCTAACTTGTGCAAATGCGTGGTGACGTGTCCTTCAGTGCTGACGTATAAAAAAACCCTGCGGCTTCGCTATGGTTCAAGCCTTGAGCGACTTAGGGCAAGCTTCGCCAGTTGAGCTGGTGGAAGTCTACAATGCTGAGGATGACTTTGCATCCACCACTCGCCGCGAAGAAGACGACGACCTCTTCGATGCACATGGCGGCGATTAGTACTAGCACCGCAACTATGCAAATAAACAATGATACCGAAACTTAACGATGTGCCCGGCAATGCTCGCCTACGACAGCTTCGCAGTTCAAGTCTTGGGCATGAGTGCAAGCTTCCCTGAATTTTTTTATCTCATCCCTCTATCCAGTTATCGACATTCCCTTACTTGTACTGGGATATCTTTGTAGACACAATGTTGACCTGGTGGTTCATCTGGTGTCACTCCTACGAGTTACATACCCTCCCTGATTCCATTTTTTTTTACTAGATCTGAGCTAGGGTATTTTCCACACAAGTTTGCCTTCAAATTCAGGATGGTCGAACATTATGCCGTCCCTTGTGCTGATATTTTATTTTTACACCAAAAATTCCTTTTTCTGGCTCTTCGCTAAGGAGTGCTGCATGCCTAGTGCAAACTCTTTTTTTTTTCATTTACATTGCTATTTTTATTCTGTTTTATGTATATACCGCGTATGATATCAAATATGGGAACACGAATGAATTGTATGTTTTTAGTGGGTTTTAAAGTGTCTTCAACGAAGAAAGCAATACGGTAAGAGCTTAACGCATGCTTTGATCAAGAACATCAGTGAGCCCTATAAGCATTTTTAAAGTTACTAGTCCGTACACTGCTTTGTAACCCCCTAAGCCATTTTCTCCAGTATGAGGTAACCAGGCGGGATTAGTGTTATTCTTCTTACCTTTCAATCGCTTTCCCCTTCCTCACTGGTATGAATCAGTCACTTATAGCATAATTTCCTCTCAACTTTGTCACGCAGTGTTGCGTACAATGTGCCTGTATACAGTACGCTGAGCCCCCCCCCCCCCCTACCCTTTCCTAACACATTGAAATCAAAATAACACAGTTCAAGAGGGGTTGCATCTTCAGCGTACAGGTTGTATTCCGTACACGAAATATTGATTCAATTTGGGAATATGTACTTATTTGGGTTCCACAGACTGAACGCCCTTTTGTCGACGCCAAGTCAGCGGGCTATTCTTGTCCGCTAGAAGGGAAGGGAATAAACGGAGAAAAGAGTGCTTGTCAGAATTCAACCAATGAACAACCGAGCGAGCGCTATATAGACAAAACGAAAGCGGCCCGAAAATAAACACGACCGACATTTCTGGCTTGATGTTTACTTTTCCCCGAAAGCGCTGCCACAGAGAAGGGGCACAAAGACAGGCTGGCGGATATTATTGGTTGTCCGAACGAGAAATCTGGGAAAACGGCGCCCTCGAAAGGAAGAGCGGAAAAACGCGCACTCAGTTTCAGCTCATTGAGAAGAATTCTTCGAGGCGGTTCGGGTCGTTTAATGCGTCTCTTTCTTCTGCCTCCGCTCAAGCTCCTTACAGGGCGCCACTGCTCATCGCATTTTGGTGGAAATCAAATAAAAAAAAGAGAAAAAACACACACACACAATCGTCCCAAGAGCGCGAGGAAATAAATAAAACACATAAAGGAGAGCTCGACTGGGCGACCGTTTTGTTGCGTTGCGGTGTGCGTCTGCGTTGAATGCTCGCAGCGACGAGAGCCTTGTGTTTGAAATGTCGCGCGCTTCCGGAGGTCGATGGGCTCGGAATTGGAATGTGCCGCCCGTTGAACGTCTTTGGACGCAGATGCAGCGGCACGACAAATAAGACACCGCAAAAACGAGAGCAACGCAGAGGATCCCAAAACGAGCAGGATTTCGAGAGACGACAAAGACTCCGCGTCGCGTTCGAGGAATCCGTGATGAAGAGCGCCCGCGGTTTTTTCTTGCCTTTGCGTGCGCGGTGGTCTTTAGGGACACAAAGACGAGGTTCGCACTATAAGCGAAGCCATTGAAAACGCGAGAACAAAAGAGTGACAGCAAAACGAGCCCGACGTGACTTTTTGTCGCTGTTTGTTTGAGGGCGTAGAGAGGAACGTTTATTTGTTACGAGACGATCAAAACAGGCGTCCTTCTCCTGCGCCTCGAAGAGCAAGTCCGGGCTCTGCTAGTGGATTAACCGCGGAAAGCTTCTTAAGGGAAGGGAGCTTAAGTTTTTTTCTCTTCCGCAGGATTTTCTGAAAAGCAAACCGCACGCGGATTTTGTTCTTATCCTGAGTGCTTTTCCCGCCTCAAAGCACGGGCCTTGAAGGCACGAGAGGTCACGGATTTTTATTGTCGGAAAGTATAACTTTATGAGCATCATTCTGACATTTTGTTGTTCTTTTGTTTCGTTTATTGGTTTCTTGTTATTTAGGTGCGAATGCTCCTCAAACACGTCGCTCGGATGTGTCAATTTAAAAGCGCCCCAGGGAATCGCAGAGGCCGTGATGTTCCCATCACACTTCGATATCTAACATGTTAGGATTCAGGCAAGGGCGTTCTTTTGCCCGCCTGTGTTTGGACTTTGATTTGTGTTTGTTACCTTTTTGTTGTTGTCATGTCAGCGTCATTGTTTGGAGAAAAGTTATAGCTTCTTAATCCCTTCTATATAATTGGCCCCGGACGTATGGTAGAGAGTTGGCAACAATGGTAATGACAACGGTAGGCTGGATAGCTCCTTATCTCCAACGGAACATCGAATGACAACTTAGCAATAAACTGGGGACAATAACTCACTCGTCCGGAGCATACATCGAAACTTTTATACTTAACTTGCTCTATGAGGTCCAGTAATTTGACTGTGTCAAGTGCGACGGAGCTTATAGACCTAGTAACTCCAGGAAAGCACTGTGGAATAGACGCGCATCCAGAAAGGCAATACAAATGTGAGGCGATAACGCGTACAGGCGTTTGGGGCACTGTGACCACTGTTAGATGAAACTCGCCTGCAGAAGTGTCATTGCACTAACAATACATAACTGCACCTCAACTGACCGTCCGTTCTACCGGCAGCTTTTTTTTTTTTTTTGTGGTTTTTCTTACGGTGACGTCCACCCGTGCGTGGGCTCTAAACGTCGCGCTCGCGTTACCGTGTGCCGGTTAAACACTCGTCCCACAAGTCAGTCTTCCCACTTGTTGGGGGCTCGCAGCGGTTCCCTAGGATCCGGAACGGGCAATGTACGTACGATAGAACGCGCGAAGAAACATTCAATTCTTAATGTCGTGAACATACTGCTTTGTGCAATAAACCTGGAGCCGCAATCGGCGGATCGACGGCACTCAGTTAGCTGTAATCGCAAGGTATGTTCATTGTGTTCAGCTCTGTGAGGTTCAAGCTAATAACCGGCAGAGCTGATGTCGTTTGTAGATATTAGAACATACTAGGCTTAGAGCTAAAAAAAATGGCTTGTCGTTATTACCTTAGCGCGCATCCCGCGCACATACCCGCTCTCTGCAAACAAAAACTCAAATCCTGGGTATTTTTTGTTGCCCGAGCATTGTTGAGGCTGTCACAGGAGAATGCGCGCTTTTCCTTCGTAATTCTGCAACGGTCACACCCGCCGCGGTGGCTCAGTGGCTAAGGCGTTGCGCTGCTGAGCACGAGGTCGCGGGTTCGATTCCCGGCCGAGGCGGCCGCTTTTCTGATGGAGGCGAAAAGCAAAAACGCCCGTGTGTACGAGATTTCGGCGCACGATAAAGATCCCCAGGTGGTCAAAATTAATCCGGAGCCCTCCACTACGGCGCGCCTCATCGCCTGCGTTGCGTCGGCGCGTTAAACCCTACAATCAATCAAATCTGCAACGGTCACTCCATCGCTTTGGCCAACTTTCGAAATTTCAGAAATTCCGAAATTTGTGGGCACGTTGCTTCCGGCGAAACGGCTCCTTGGGAAAAACAAAAGCAGACAATACAATCATCGGAGCTAAGTCACAGATAGGGTAGAGGAGAAAGGGATGAAGGCGCTAGATTTTGTAGCGACGATGAAGGATGCTTTGCCTTATCGGGACGGCGGGGAGACGATGACGGGATGGTCCGGAGAGTACGGGATGCTCAGCGCTTAGCGTCCGCTGGGATGTAAGCAGAGGGCTAAGAACTACGAGCCGCTGTGCAAGTGGTGTGAGAGGAAAGAAGGAGAGGAGGAGGGAGTATGTGTCTCGGGTAAGAAATGGGCGCAAGCGAACGAAGGGGAGATGCTGGCAAACGAGCGCGCGGACCCTGATCACGGATGCCGTGGCTCTGGGGACAGCAGCAGCCGCCGCACCTCTCGCGTGTGCGGAGGAGAGAGCACAAAGTGCGGGAGAGGGGAAAGGGGGACCAGTGGCCTAGCGTGGAAGCGGGAGGAGAGGGAGACGAGACAGCGCTTATGAGTCCCACGGGCCGAATATTCGTCGGGAGTCGAATCTCCGGCAGCCGTAAGTCATCGGCGGCCCCTCTCACTTCATTTCAGGCCCCGGCGATAGCCCCAGGGGCTATACGCCGACCGGCTGGGTATTTCTCGTAGGCCGAGGCCTACTGAGTTGAGGCTCACCGGGCAGCGCTGGGAGCGCGCGCTCGCTTGGTGGTGAAGGCACTGTGTGAACTGCGGCGAAACTTGGCGGCACTTCGCCGCTCGGCCGAGTACCTTGACTGCGCCTAGCGCGGCGTAATCGTAGGAAGAAATTCTGCAGCAATGTCCACCAATTCCAATTTCTGCATTTTAGGATTTGTTATAATTGAGGTTATAATAATAAAGCTAGGAAGATTACAAACCAATGTGAGAGCAAAATATGTCAAGCCTTAACGTATAACTACAATTAACAGAATTTTGAGCATACGCGTCTCGGGAAAAAAGCCGCGAAGATTGAATAGCGACGTTCTGAAACAAATTAATTATATAATATATATATATATATATATATATATATATATATATATATATATATATATATATATATATATATATATATATATATATATATATATATATATATATATATATATATATATATATATATATATATATATATATATTTCTCTGACACTATATCTCGTTCTTACCGGATTGGAGATCTCCATGTATGCGCACCGATATTGATCCCTGAGCCTGACAGCATGGGTATGGCTAATTAATTGGTTGTCTCTTCGATTCATTTCCGGCCCTCTCATTTCCCTTTGGTTCTTCTGCTTCTCTTTTTATCTGACGCCCCTCCTTTCAAAACACAGGCAGATTCGTCGACCACGACGACTCAAGGGGGTATCGAAAGTGGAATGGCGGCCTCTACCGTGTATTCTTCTGACTATCAAAAAAAAAAAAGCGAAGCAAACCTTTTTGTAACAATGGGTGGTTGCTTCATGTGGCGCCACGTGAATACGCTCGGAGCATTGTCCGATGCAATAAAGAATTACGTGATGCAGAAATCCGATCATTGTATAGAACGTGCACGCCGTACATCGCAGAAAAAAATTACACCGTCTTCCCATGGGGAACCCTGATGAGGATGCGAAGCATCGTGGCGGTTCAGTGTGGTTCCATTGTGTTGCCGTTTTGTTGAGTGATCTGGTTTTTACTAGCGCCAGAGGGAATTCCGCGTCCGGGTCCACACCGGTGGCAAAGGCACGCAAGTGCTGTTGTGTTACGGTGAGTAGACGGTGGTTCTCGAGGCGCTGAAACTCGTCCATCATGTTCTTGTCGATGTTGTCTCTGTGGTAGAATCGGTAGTCTCCGTCAGCTTTGGTGAGGTAAAGGTTGTTGACATTGGTTCACCGGCTGAGAGCAATGTACACGCCCTCCTCTTCGCAGCTTTGTTGTTGTTATTGTTGTTGTTCCTTCACAAAATGGCGCATACCCAATCAGGGGATCGGCCAAACATCAGTCGCTAATTCGAATGAGATTGCTGCCTAGGTGGATGATTCGGGGAAAGTTTGGTCTTCTCGTTCTTCTTCTTCTTCGGCGGTTCCCCTACGGGAAGATGACGACGGTGGTTGAACGCGAACCTATCTCGTGATGGATTCTTTGGATGGCCAATCCCTAGGGGCATCCTGCCACAATCAGCATCAGAAGCGCTGCGGACGGGGCTGGTTGAGCTGCAAGGCGCGTGGCGCTTCCCGCCACAGCTTTCCCACGGGAAATTCAGCATCCCCCTCTAAAGTTTTCAGTTCGTCGTTTCCGTTGACGTTCAGCTTCGCGTGCCTTCGTTGTATCAGTAGCTTCTTGACGTAGTTTGAATGAGTCAAGGACATAAGGCGCGTTCGTAGCACTTGCTCCTGTCCCGGATTTGTAGTGTAGTGGGAAGAGCACCGCGTACCTCCCGTTGCGGCCAGAGAGTCATGGGATCGAAACCGGGCGCCGCTAATTTCTTTTTTTTTTATAGTGTAGTATCGCGGAGCTGTGGGTGTAAGGAGGAGAGTTGCGTATGCGCAGTGAGCGTGTGGACGGCGCCGCCATCAACGACGGAGGACCAGGCGAGCCTAAGAAATTCTCCGCATTTAAAAATTACTGCAGAACAACAGGTAAGTCTCCGCATCAGATTGAGAAATGTACGGTAATGCGACGTGCCCTTCTCGCCGTACGCACGCTTCCCAAAATGGCTACTGTGGATATGGTTTACACATTAATGGGACCCTGCAACACTTCCGATAAATGCTTTCACTCTTTTTTTCGCTTCTGGAACCACTGCGAAAGGTATAGTTATCGCCAGCACGGAGCGGCACTGCGTTATTTGCTCGTTGTACCAGATACGCCTTCAGTTTCTGCTTCGTTTTTGGGGGCTTTATTTTTAAAGTTGCCATCGAAAAGGGTTCATTGCTGCAACCGAAGGAAAACTGGCCAACAGCCACTACATGGCCTCAGTGACGTAATTCGGGCCGTTGAAAGACGTCAAGACCGGGAAAGAAAGAAAAATCTTTAGAGCGAGTTTCCAAGTTATCTAACGGGCATAGAGCAGTAATTTTTGGCTGAGGTACTTTGCGAACCCCTAATCTATGTACTCGGTGTGTTGGGTGACTCCGCTCTGCAAGCATATAAGATTTCAAAAAAAGTTGGAAAAAGTGTTGCAGGGTCCCTTTAAAAAGGCAATTTGTAAAGGAATTACAGTAAAACCTCGTTATAACGAAACGGTATACTAGTAAGTTATATCAATTTAATAAAATGCGCAAGAATAATTGCTCAGGTTTAACACTTCTAGGCCTACCCGCCGCGGTGGCTCAGTGGCTAAGGCGTTGCGCTGCTGAGCACGAGGTCGCGGGTTCGATTCCCGGCCGCGGCGGCCGCTTTTCTGATGGAGGCGAAAAGCAAAAACGCCCGTGTGTACGACATTTCGGCGCACGATAAAGATCCCCAGGTGGTCAAAATTAATCCGGAGCCCTCCACTACGGCGCGCCTCATCGCCTGCGTTGCGTCGGCGCGTTAAACCCCACGATCAATCAATCACTTCTAGGCCTAGTTAGCACGAGTCAAAGCAAAGACCATGCACATAGTGTTCCTTGAAAGCTTGTTTCTGCTTGAGATTTTGCAGCCTGCCGTCTAGCTATGTCTACTGGGTGATTGGATTCATCTTCTCCCTTGCGCTGAACGGCACAAACAGACAGCCGAACCGGCACGCCATCAATGGCAAGACTGAGGGAGCAAGCGCCGGAGAAACAACCGTTAAATCCTTGTCTAGTCACATAATTCCGTTTGGCTGAAGCGCATGCACGGGCGGTCCAGCCGGCGTTGAGACATCAGGCGCAGGCGACGCAGCCGTTTGACCCCAGCGTAGTCACGTGGTACCGCAGCCGCGACGTTTCGAGTGAGCGAAGCGATAAGAAAGAAAGAGGCAGCTTGTACGCCGGCGGCTGAGGGTCACTTGCGACGCGTTAAGACCTTGAAACATCGGGCGTAGTAGAGCTTTCGCTCTAAATTTCCTGTTTACGTTAGAAAGGCCAGCATTGTTTTGATAGTACGGCGAAATTTTCGGCAAAAAAGCACATTATCATAGCTCATGATGGTCGGTAGTATATCGAAACCTGAACCACTCCACCAAGCAAACAAGAGAGTCGTTGAAATAGAGTTTTTTTTTTTTTTTCTCTATCCCCAAGTTATGTAGCTCACCGTCCATTAAATGGCGTGTAATTTCAGCCCTTCCGCTGGCACCCTATACCACTTGGCGTGGGAGTGCCAACTATCTCCGGCCTTTCATCCGAACCCAAACTCTTTTTACACGCAGCGGATTGCTTGCCTGACTACCACGGACCCTGATACCCTGCAAGACCTGGCGAAAAAGGCCCGGCCAGCCAGCCAAATGCAGGGCACACGGGAGCAGGGCAGCCCTCCACCGGGCGGGTGCACCGCCACCACCACCGAACACTCCCTCATTTAAAAAAAAATAGCAGTGGCCTAGCTCGGCTATGCCAGGATATACGTAGTGTGAGCTAAGGTTCAGCTGGTTATTCTTAGGTTTCCTGGTTGTCTAGGAGTAGTTGATTATCATGCTTACTGCTGCTAAAACGATTTCCAGTCCAATCCAATCAAATCAAATTTAATCCAATCCAATCCAACCGTGGCGGGGCTCCGGCGCGCCAGCTGTGCGCCGTGAGACGTTACTGCTCCTCGCGTATGCGCAGCACGGCTCTCCAGAAGCCGCGCGGAACTGTTAAACCTCGGCCAGTGTAGCTCACGCTACAATATCAATCAACCCATGTAGGAGCACTCATTCGGGAGTGCTGCTCGGAGTCAGAAGACGCAAAGAGGGAAGTGTGCTGTTCCCTTAGACTGGATCTAAGCTAGGGGATGTGTGTGCTGCGGGTCAAAGAGGCGGAGAAGCTATCATTAATGGTCGTGAGTTATTTCGCGTAATTTCGTTCCCTAAGCAAGAAGGCGAAGCGCGGACGTTTGATCGCGCGCGTTCTGAATAACGGAATTGACTCATTATCCTCTCTTTAAGGAGGTGCAAAGCAAGCTAAAGCTGACGCACCGTTTTGGTTATCGTTGATAATGCTTCAATGGCTCGCAAAGCACTACATAATATCACGAGACGTTTAAATACTTTAGGTGTGGATTTGGTTTAAGGGGGTAGCAGCTGGCGGGTCGTATTGTCGACGGCATAAGGATGAGTGAATTGGCCCAAGAGCGGGCTTTGTGTTCAGACGATCGCCCAACTTCACGCGCTCTTTGGTCACTTTTATGAAGGCGACTCCAGAGCCCTGAGTTCACATGCAATATATCTTATTAAAAACCGACCGACCGACCGACCGACCCTCGAAAATACTTGAAGGACAGGTTTATATAGGCGAAGCTTTTCCAAACCGCTAAATTTGAAAACAAACTCCATACGTTCCAGTATTGTACGGGGAAAAAAAAATTAGGCATAGTTGAGGCAGTAAGTAAATATCTAAGTTGTATTCACAATGCTTTTTTTTAATTATATATACATGAATGCTGGATTTTTCCGATAGGAAATTAACAATATAGGCGTTGGAAAAATGTTTTGACCCGAAAATACAAAAAGAGTTCGCGCGAGCTTGGAACTCGTGGAAGTGTTCCAAGTTCAACAGTAACGAATGTTTCAGTAAATGGCGCCAGTAGTGGAACGCGGGAAAATTGAATTAACTTTCGCAAACCTCCCCCTTGTTTATCGTGGGAGGATCTAAAGGTAGGGGAACAGTGTAAGAGGTGGGCGCGGGAGAGAAGCGAGGCGTTTACGCGGCAGGGGCCGCAGAAGAGCGTCGTCTTCTGACGGCATTCGCAACGAAGTGAGCAGATATGCGGCCATATTTTCCCTTGCTGTTCTGCTTAAATGATAGTAAGAATATTCGTCATAGAATTTGACTAGATAGCGCTTTTGATTGCATGGTGGAGAGACCTCACATCTTATTCATTATTCATTCTATCGGCAGTTCTCCCCTACCTTCGATGCAGGTTTTGCATGCTTATCGTAGCGTGAGCTACAATCGCCAAGGTTGAGCAGTTTCGCGTGGCTTCTGGAGAGCCGTGCTGTGCATGCGCGAGGAGCAGTGACTTCTCACGGCGCACAGCTGGCGCGCCGAAGCCGCCACCGCCGCCGCCACCACCGCGACTGGATTGGATTGGATTGGATTGAATTGAATTGAATTGGATTGGATTAAATTTGATTATATGGAATTATAAATCGTTTTAGCAGCAGTAAGCATGATTATCAGCTAATCCTAGACAACCAGGAAAGCTAAGAGCAACCAGCTGAACCTTAGCTCACGCTACGTATATCCTGGCATAGCCGAGTTAAGCCACTGCTAATTTGTTTTCATTATACACCAATAGACGCACTAGTGTAGGTATGCTTACGCGGGCACACACCCACGTTCACACTCGCGCAAAAACGCACAACAACCGATACCGGCATTTAAGCACATAATCACTGAAGCACTCTAACAGACAGCCGCAATAATTATAGTGTAGTATTAATATGTATTCTATTTGCATGCAATACGTCTTGAAAATAAATAAAAAGAAACTTAATTTTGCAGCCACAATCGCATAGACAGTAACACGTCCAACTCATGTACGCGTCAACGCAGTTTTTCTCCTCACCTCATGTTTACCGCCGGGAATTTCCAACACGGCCTTAGAGCCTTTCTTTCTTCTTTCGATCAACCTTTGTACTCTACATCCTCCCATTTCACTAACATCTTCCGACGTTCTACGTACCTCATCTTTCCTCCTCCCACGCCTCCACCTTGGGATACCTTCTCGGCGCTTCCTTGAGACCCGCTAAAAATAAGCCTGCCTCATTCCCGGCTCATAATGCGCACTGTGTTGACGTTTCCTTCACGCGGGAGTGCCTCGTTCTGGTGGCGTCGCCGGTGATATTATTTACAACGCCCCCATCCTCGGGCGTCCCCAAGCGTTTCGGGGCTTTTAGGGACGAGCTCCACATTAGCGCCGTTCGTCTTCATTTGCGTCATGGGTGCGTTGCTCCCGTTTGAGCGCAGCGTTGAAAGTACGCGAGCAGTGTGGTCGTGATCCGAAGGGCGGAACGAGCTCGCACGGAACGGCAAGGCTGTATTTGCCCGACGCCAGAAATTGAGATGCCCGCAGAGAGGGAGGCGCCTGTAAGTGGACTGTCCGCATCATTTTCGTTACACCTTAGTCAAAACAGCTCGCGTCACATTTCACTCGAGAAGCGAGGGGTTGTACGCTCGTACCTACACGGCAATTCTTAATGCGGTTGGAGGACGCGCAAGGTAATTTCATTAAGAGAGACAGACGGCGTTCCGGCTTTTTTAGAAGGAACATCAACGATCAAGAGCTGAGGAGTAGGCGACGCGTAAGATGGTGGCAGAGTTCGGGAGGTTCAAACAGGGTGCAAAGTGAGAGAAGTGGAAGAGGGAAAAATTACAGGGCGAAGTACACTGTTGGAATGTTGGGTACAGGTAATCAGCGGGGCGTTAGTGAATGAAATTCTAGTCGTTATGTGCACGAGTCACATAACAGCACTAAAAACGAAGTTTTCTTGCGCGTTGAAACTGAAGCAAAAAATAAGCGTACTAGAGTGCACAACATGTGGCGCCACCGGTTTTCTTCGATTAAAGGAGACATGAAGAGAAAACAAAAGTTTGTTTTATTCGAAAGATTAGGTGTTTCATAGTACCCCAAGCGCTTTCCCGGAAGCAAATGATGCTTTATTCACTGAGAAATAAGGCAATTTAAGCCAAAATTTTAAATCTCCCGCTAAAATTGAACATTCCGTGACGTGTACAATGGCGTCATAGAGCCGGTCCATGAAACAGATACTTCGTATGTCGACTCCATATAGCACCCACACGCGGGAGTCGATCGAGACGGCGGCCATTTTAAAAATACTAGTAAAACCTAGTGCACCCGCAGCCCTAGTCATGGAATCGCCTGATCCGGAGAACAAAACTCTCGCCGAGGAGCTCGGGTTTGCATTTAACAACCTCACACCACAAAAACGCTCAATGCTTCTAAGTGCACGAGCGGCAAGAGTTGTGGGATACGCGGTGGACGGGAAAGCGACCATTCCGCGATAGCCACAACAGACGAACGCCCAGCCGTCGGCACCGCTGCCTCGTCAGCCCCGTCGCGACGGACGAATATAGACTGGTACGTATGTGCCGTATTTTGATTACGGTTAATAATAGTTCAATTTCAGTAGCAGTATCACTTATGCCAGTTGGCCGGTGTCGTGTATGGAAAGCCGTTCGCGCGAGCTCTCTGCTTCGACCAGAAAGATACGAGCGGCAATGCGCGGTGTTTACGGCATTTTTTTCCCCAAGGTCAGAGCGATTTGACGAAGTCGGCGACGAGCGCCAGCATGTCCCAGGAGTGAGCTAACGTAAGGGTCCCTGCCGTAATCACTTCCTCGGTAATGAAGCGAGCACACTCGTACTTCCTTTAGCTCTCTTTCTCCTCCGTTTGCAAAGTTCACAAAACGTAGCCACTTGCCTCGCCTAGGTTCGTCGTTGGGCAGCACATGAAAGGAGATCTCCTCACCGGCGGGGATGTCGCACTCCCTCGACGATTTGCCCGTACTACATGGGCATTTCAAAACGCAGCAACGAAATTTCATTGTAAAGTACTCGAACAAACTGAAGTTTTCAGTGGTTGTAAACTGGAAACGAGCTCGTAACGACAGCAGCAAGCCAACACCATTCGAAACTTACGCGACGACTGGCACTATCTCGTCGCTTCTTGCTGTTCCTTACTCCCCTCGTTTCTATTTTTACCTTTGCTGGTTGGCGATATGACGGCCAACCTCCTGTGAAGGGATTACGATACGAAGCAAGGTCGCGGCTGTGCGTGCTGGAACGGTTCGTTGGCCCCGAAGAGCCTCGAACCCGAAAATTCGTCTGCGCGACGGCGAGATGTCGAGCTCGGCCGGCGCTAGTTTCGTACGCATTGGCGCACATGCTTGCATGTTCGTTCGGACCTTCAACCGTTTACTCCACCGTTCTTAGTCATAAAAAGAATGTGCAGTATGTTTCACGGGCATTTAGCTCGCTATGCAAACTGTAAGCCCTGCCTAACATGCGTTTGCTTTTGCCGGCCTCCGTCAATCGCAGAGCATTCCCAAGTGACATCACAGGTTCTGTTGCGGAAAATGAGCTGGTGGGTCGCATGGTCATTTCCTTTTTTCCTAATTATGTAGCTTATTTGAGCGAAGTTTGCGTTATAAGTGGTGTCGTTATGGTTCTAACGAGGCAATCTTTCGAATGAACCAAACTTGTGTTTTCTCTTCATGGCTACTTTAATAATAACACTCCTTTGGAGGTCGCCATAGCGCTGCCCCTGGGGTCGCAGGACTGCATTCAAAATGCAAGCGACTATGTGACCATAAGGACAACAGGTTGCACTAATGGCTTGAATTTTCAGCAACGTACTTTGCATAAGGTATTGTTTCCAGCTCGATTCTCTTGGATCTTTCCGCATTGAATTGTCCACAACCACTGCCCCTTACGGATGTTTGGTAGGAGTCTCAGTATTTGTCACCGCTATGCAGCAAGAATTATGACACGCTCAGAGCAAATGCGGATGTTTGTTCTGGGTATAAAGATGCCTTTTACGTGGTCAGTATGCCTTACAGCTTTTTACTCGCACGTGAAGTCACAATTTTTATGAGTGCAAGTGGTTACAAAATTGAGCTCTCCTATCACCACTACACGCGAAACCTTGGACCTTACGCAATTTCTTAACGCACAAGTTCTTGCACGGCGTGCCCTGGTTAGGGCTTTTAAACAATTAGATTTGTCGGGTGGCGCATCTGACGAACGCATCGCCGTTCAATTACATCCGGGAACCGCAAAACAACCGCGCATCGATGTGAGGGCGCAAGCCCCTACATTTGCGGTGCTGGGGCGAGGGCGATCCTCGCGCGCCTCCCTCCTCTTCCTGCAGGGGTGAGTCGGGACACGGGCGAGCGATCTGAGAGACCATCGGACGCGTAGCACTCGGTACGACATGCATTTGACTACTCTTGGCCTTTGCTGCACTGGCCGTTGTTCCCTATGATCACGGCACCCACCGTGGTGATTTGCACCAGCCTTGATATCGTTATTTCGTTATCCAGGGTTCCCCGTGTGTCTCCGGGCATTCTCCGTTTATTGGCGGGTTGACCCGCGTCCGCGCTGTGACGGCTTGCATCATCTAAGATCAGCGGACGAGCGCCGATGCCGCCTGGTCGAGCCCTGAGGCTTACGGTGTATAGCGGCCACCGTGAGGCCCATTTTCTTAAATCAGCGAGCGCCGCGTCGGCATACACAGGCGGACGCTACTGCCGCCTGACGGCGGGCTGGGCAGGCGCTGACGGGTATTCACCCCAGGGGCAAGGTGTGTAGTGCAGTGTTGTTTTTGTATCGTGGTTGTCAACGTAATAAACCCCTGTATTATGAAAGTTATCGCGTCCCTCTTGAGTAACTGACGTACGCGTGGCGAGAGCCGTCCTTTCCATGCGGCTTGGCCACTTGAACCCGTCGTGGACAGTTTTTCCGCGGTCTCTCTGCACGATAGCAATGAGAATAATGACGACGAGTTATTCTATACCTAAGACCACTACTCCTATCCTAAATATAGCGTAGTGTAGCAGCAGCAAGTAAGTATGAGCCCACACCGCTTAACACGTTAATAACTCCTGCGGATTTTTCCGTGCTCTGTGATTTGGTAGAATAAATCCCCATGTTGATTCTAATATCTTAACGCTTTTGGTAGGTAGCTTGGAAAATTAGCTACCTCAGTTACTAAAAATAATCTCCCAATCCTCGTTTTTTTACAGTACTCGCTACACTCAGTAGGTAACAATTTTATGCGGCAATTTTGTTCAGCAATCACCTAACCAAATGCGCGTGAATAAGTTACCCGTGCGTGGCTGAACGAATCCCCTGTGCTTCGGATCGGTTGCAGGCACGCTGGAGCCGATGAAAACGGCAGCGATCGCGGTAGTGTTCAACCATGAAATCACTGCCATGGTGTCCGCCTGCGTCATCCTGTTCTACACAGCGCTGGGCAGCCTCTACTCCGTGATGGCCACTGACGTCTTTCAATTGATTAGCACATTAATCGGACTGCGGGCCTGCGTTCCCTTTGCTTTGAGAACAGAGCCGCTGGTCTTATTGGCGCCCCGCACAATGACTGGACGGGAAGCATTGTGAAAAACGATGTGAGTCAACTCCTCGATCAGCTTCTCATGACCACCCTCGGCGGAATCCCGTGGCAGGTCTATTTTCAGAGGGCCCTGAGCTCCCAGGTCCTCTTCGGCGCTAGGATTCTATCGTTTCTTAACCGCCGTTGGTGTCCAAAGTCTCGCTGTTCCTCCGGCCATCATCGGCGAAGTCAGAAAGAGCACAAACTTCGCCGCGCTTGGATACGAGGGCCCATTTAATCTCAAAGAAGACCGAGTGCACGTGCTCCCATACGCCATGTTCAGCATGACGCCGGGATTTGTTTCCACCCTAGGACAGCTGGCAGTCACGGGCTCCGTCATGTCGTCTGTGGATTCTCCCCTGCTAAACGTCTCATCGCTGCTCACGCGAAACGTTTTCCCCTTAATCTGGAGACCTGCTGCGTCGGATTTCGAACTGGTGATGCGCCTCTCGGTGTGCGTGGTGTGCGCTGCCGTGACTGCGATGTCACTTTCCGTTCGTTCGGTGTTCGAGCTTTGGACGTTCTCTTCGGACCTCGTCTACGTCTTCCTATTTCCTCAGTTCGTCGCCTTTTTCTACCTACGTGCCCGCACCAACGCATACGGGGCGGTCATTGGCTTCATCGTGGGCTTCGTAACGAGGGTCCTGTTTGGGTAACCGGACCTGGGCATTCCGTCACTGGTACGACTGCCGATGTATGACGGTGTTCGGGGCCAGCAGTTTCCTTTCCGTACCTTGTGCGTGCTTCTGAGCCTGGTGACCTTGATAGCCACGTTGCAGTCTTCCGGGCTGGAATCCTGCCAGGAAGCTTGTTGTTTGGCTATGTGTCGAAGACCCACTGAGAGAAGCAGCAGAACTGGACATTGAAATAGCGCAACTTGCGGCCGTGGCGCAGCCGGCTTCTTCGAACGCAGCAGGCAGACGCTCCTGGAGCAGTCCTTTCTCCAAATCGGCCAGCGGCTTAAGCCCTACGATGACCAATGCCGGTGGAACGGCTATTGAGTCCAGTGCGTAAAACCAAAATACAGATTTGCACGGCTTATTGGTTGAGATCAGCGAGAGGCTCGTCGGTCCGAGCTCAGGAACGGCGACTTCCATGATGAAGAGCAAGCCATCAAGGGGATCCGTGTCCGCGCGTCTGACGGAACGAACTCAGGAATGGCGACAGCGAACAAGAAAAAAGCCGCCAAGGCGCCAAATTCGGGCGTCGCAGAGAAAGGGACAGGAGACGACAGACAGAAGAGCCTCATCCGGAAGTCGTTTCTCGAACCTGTCGCATTGGCAACGGACAGCGTCGTTTATCCGGCTAGCGCGATGCATGGTACAACCAGGTCAGAGAAAACAACAGGCAAGTGTAATCGACGCCACAAGGCATTGCAGCCCAACCATGAACAGGCTACTGCTATTAGCCGGTCCAAGCTGAGCCACGTGCGCGCTGACACTTTTACGGCCGCTGACTGAGCCCCGCTTACAAAAGAGACAAGGATCGAAACCAGGACATCATTAACAGAAGTTGTGCAAAGACGACAGAATGATTTATTTATTTATTGTTCAAATTTATGCTGTTATTTAAATCAATTTTCAACCCCCTTAATTCTTTTCGCTCTCCCCGTTTTCACCACCCGACTTTTTTTTTAAAAACTTGGTGTTTGTGCTCATGTAGTGACGCCGCATACTTAGGGCTCGTCCTTGTTTTCTACTTCCTTTAGATCTTATATCTGAACTTTCAATACATTATTAATTTAACTGCAGCTTTTCGAGCACGCAACAAGGAAGAAAACCTTCCCGGACATTTCGTTGTAATAGTGGGCTTAAGTAAACGAGAAAGAGAACTTTGTTTTCTGTTACCTAATGTTTGCTTTAATAAGCTCAAGCAAGCAAAGGTATTGATATTGCAAGAAGCCGCTACATCCCGGCCGCACGTGCGCCGTTTCATATATGGCACATTTTCCGGCGCTCCGCTCCATTCTTGGTTAAGAGCAGCGAGGGGCTTGTCGGTCCGAGCTCAGGAACGGCAACATCCATGATGAAGAGCAAGCCATCAAGGGGATCCGTGTCGGCGCGTCCTGATGGAACGAGCTCAGGAATGACGACAACGAACAAGGAAAAAGCCGCCAAGGCGCCAAATTCGGGCGTCGCAGAGAAGGGGCCAAGAGACGACAGACAGAAGAACCTCATCGGAAAGTCGTTTCTCGAACCTGTCGCATTGGCAACGGACGGCGTCGTTGGCAACGGACGGCGGACAGAACCTTGAACTGTATCCTGAACTGAGCGGCCCAATACAAACCGGATTAGACCAAGCAGTACAACCGGGTACTTCGTTTATCCGCGTTAATCGTGTTGTGAGTTCGCATATTCCGATCTACTGCTATTTTCTTGCGTTCCCGCTCTGTCAAACTGGGCAGCATTTGCACCTTCCACGACTACGATATGTACTAATTTTTCCATTGCGACTTTGTTAATGCTGTGGCGCATACGTGGGACGTCGGTGTGCGCCCCACGACAGGCCTCAATAGTGATAGCAAAACGAGAGGCATAACGCGTTGCCGTAAAATAAAAAAAAAATAGTGCTTCATAAATGAACGTGAAACGGCGTTGTATGCTTAACCCCGGTGCACAAAAAACCTATGAGGCGTTGACTGAGAGGATTGATGGCATTAGGGGTGACGGGGGAGGGGGGGGGGGGATTTTACACCGAGCACGATCGAAAGCGGCAAGGCACGGTTTCGGAGTCAAAAAAAAAAAAAAAAAAGAGAGAGAGAGAGAGAGAAGCAGATTTTTTTTTTTTCTTTTTGCGTAGGCTTCGAGCTTACCTAAAGGCAACTGAAGGTCGATTAAGGTTTTCGCGGAATGTTAATGAATGCTGCCCAAGCAAAAATTTTACGTGCATTTTTGCAAAAAAAAAAAAAAAAAAAAACAATCCAGGGCTGGTAAAATGATGCAATAGGGTACTTTGTTTGAAGAAATACATCCTTTGATGCACAAAACTGTTCTTAACCGATCTCTTCACTCGTGTGAGCGTACTTGTGATGATCCGAGGCATTGCATCCCGCACCTCACTCGCGAGGTAAATTGAATGAGGGAATCAAGATCTCTCTTGCAAAACCGGTGTATACGTCGGCGAAAGCGCACATCCAAAATATTTATTTATTTATTTATTTATTTATTTATTTATTTATTTATTTATTTATTTATTTATTTATTTATTTATTTATTTATTTATTTATTTATTTATTTATTTATTTATTTATTTATTTATTTATTTATTTATTTATTTATTTATTTATTTATTTATTTATTTAACTGATTATAGTCGCAACACAGCACGAGAAAGGAATTAGGGTGCCCAGAAAGTATTTTCTTTAACAATTGCACAGCACCGGTGCGGACTTGTCTTCAACACGAGCCCATCTCTTGATATGAATAAATGTTTATTTTCCCTCTCTCGCTCTTTCTCTCTCGCGCGCTCTCTCAGTTTTCGTTTTGCGGCATTGTATTGTGTCGTCTTTATCGTGGATGTGCGCTGCGGGGGTCTTGTCGTCGCACCATCTTAACCTCTGATTGCCTCACCCAAAAAGGATGTCAGCGATGACCCTCTTTTGACATCTATGCCCTCTCTGAAGACAACGCTTCGGTTCATAAGCCTAAGCCCTTCTCCGACTCCACACAATTCGGATGACCCACAGCTAAGGGCAGTTTAGTTCCTTGATCCATCCCGCGCTGAAGAAGGCAGGGGAGACAATTGTGACTATGACGGAATTTTATTTTCCGTACTAAATGGTGGAAAAGCCCGAAACGTTCCTTAAACAGCTCGTGCTGTAGGAACACTGGTAATATAGGACTTCCATTTTACAAGAAAGCTTCCAACACATCCCACCCTTTTGTGTATCTGTGAATATTTTTCAGATAAGTATATCGAGACAGCAGCCTCCACCGACTGTAGAGGAAAAATTCAGGCAAGCAGTAAGTTGGAAAAAGGCTAGAAATAGCTACCCACTTCTGCTGAAATTTACTGGTTTAACTTAGTTACTGCACGCGTGAGGGAACAGTTTCATGTCTGTTTTCCACTTCGTAGTCCAGAAAGTTGGCTTCACCTTTTACTTTGTCGACGAAGGCGAAGCACGCTTTACAGTTACCCAACGATCACGACGTGAGGTACCGCTTCCTAGCAATGTTTTATTGGCAGCATCTTTGATACATATTGCCAAGGTTTTACACAATCCAGGTGATGGAGACCAAGAAAAAAGATCTTTCTTCGTAGTGTTAATTAGTTGTTTTAGACAACTGCTTTCTGGAGAAATTAAACGCCTAAACCCCTCGACTCGAAACCAATTTGTCCGTAATACATAAACATCAGTTATTGGAAGTTGTTATTAATCTGCTTTTTAATGCAAAAGCATTTTCTGACCCACTGAGCGAAATAGTCTGCGTTGGCATCGGTGTTTGATTCGGCGTCGGCGTCGGAATTAGCGAAACGGTTCCTAGACCACGTGTCTGCTAAGCGTTCAATGGCGCGTGCTTAATCTCGGTAGTAGCGAAAGGCGGACTTCCACACCAGTACACCACAGATTAAATAAGGGAACAGACAAACGTCGCCAAATGTTGAAACAGACAGGCTGCAAAATTAACCACCGTCGTCCACTCTGCCAATACAAAGTGGCGGGCAGTGGGGCAACGGGCTATGATACAGAATGAAACATTTCAAACGCGTAAGACAGGAACGGATCTCGAAGCAAAGCATCTCACACGGTAAAAAGACGAAGCCCTCCCAAAACTTGAAGCGCAAGCAACGCATCTCACGCGTTCAAGTGGACATTAGCGCTTTGCATTCAGAAGTCGGAAGAAGTGCTAAGGTGTCCGCGGACTTTTAGGCTCAGGGAGACCATTCGGTAAGAGGGGGGGGGCGTACAAAGCTTCAATTAATAACAGGTTGTTCATCAACGCGTAGGTCTTCGCGAGAAGGGCTGTAAGTAACAAAGTAACTTTGTTTTTAACAAAGTCTGTATAAATCACACCCTTTCAAAATATTGCAGCATTGAAGAATTTATCATGCTGTTTTTATTTGTTAAGCGCAGATAAGGTATAACAGAATTTTGAACTCACATGTGAAATACGTCTGTCGTAAGAAATGGCTTTCACTTCCAATGGTCTTCGCGAGATGTATGTAGGTAAACCGCTGATTTGTTTCAGACTACTGAAATACCTTCTGGTGAAATTTTGCGCCTCCCTGTTCATCTTGTGTTCCATGGTCCCTATTTCTATGCCCTATACATGAATGTTTTCTCGTAAAGCAAGGCAAGGGTAGGTAACCTAGCGTAAGACAAGTCGAGTAAGGTGAAGTAAATTAATATTAAATCACGTAAAATAAGGTGAGATTAAGTAAGGTAACGTAAAGTAAAGGAATGTAAAGCAGAATTAAGTAACATAGGTAAGGTAACTTAAAGCAAGGAGAGAGGAGTAAGGTGAAGAAAGATAAAGTAAAATGCAGTAAGAAAATGTGCAGCAGGGTAACCTAAAGTAATGTAATGTAAGGTAAAGCAGGATAGGGCGGAATAGGTTACCATGAGGTGGCATGAGGTGAGGTAGAGTACAACAGGGTGGATACAAGGTTGTGCGGGGTATGGTTGGATAGGTTGTGTAGGTTGTGTAGGTTGCTAGGATAGGTTGTGTAAGACTGGGCATCGTAAAGTTAAGTAGCGTCAGGTAAGGCTGCGTGAGGCCCGCTAATCTAAGCGAAATGGCACAAGGAAGGGTAAGGTAAGACTCGTGAGGTAGTGTGAGGGAAGGTAGGGCACTGTGGCGCACTGCAACCAGTATATCTCTCTTCACAAACTATGTTCGTGTATGTTGTCAAAATGAGAGCTACTTGCGCACGACTCAACGGTACAACTAGTGTCACTAGATAAGGTTACAGGCTATCGACACTCTTTTCTCCTATTGTTCCGTGCCGCCGCCGTGATCATCGGTCAGTTCGCATCACGCGACATTTGTTAACACTGCGACGGTTCATGGGCACCGCCATTTTGTTGTTTATGCAATTTCTGTCGGTCAGCTACCGTAGTCTCAGCTTGTCCTCCTTGCTCTGCGGTTGTGTGCGACTGGTGTCGTTCCGAACGCGAGTCAAAGATAACGCGCTTCGCAGAATTTCAGCCATTTCAGCAGCAGGAGTGTGTCCAAAGATGCCGTGTTTCTGCGGCTTCGGCAGTGTTGTTTACAAATTACCCCGTCAAAGTTAGCGGTGAGGCCGCGGAAGCGGAAATCTGTCAACACTGATAAACACCAAAATGGTCACCGCTGCTCACTTTTGTGCGTCAATGACGGTACTCAGTATATTATCTAGTGACACTAAGTACAACCTTGTTGATTATCGAATTCGGCCTTGTTGGTTGGGCGGTGATTGGGATTTATAAAAAAGTAGAAACAAAATTATGGGTGCAATCAATTGATATTCAGGCGTAAAGATATGAATCTGTAATGTTCAAGTCAGTCGCTGTAAGTTAAAAAAAATGCGATACTGCCGGACGTTTAAAAAAAAACACCTTTTATTTACCTATAATTATGAACGAACCCTTATGTAACATGAGCAATGAAGGTTGATTCACAGGCGTTCAGCATGAGCTCATTTTCTTCAAAGCAAAGCAAGAAGACAGGAAATGAACCTTTCGAGGAAAAATTAAAACAAAACCCTAATGGCATAATGTCCGGCCTACATTTTTCATTGCATTGTGCACGCAGTGTGTGTCCCTTACAGGCAGGCACAGGTGAAAAGACACTCGGGAACGCAGGTGTTATATAAATTAATCATATATTTTGTTTCTTTCGTACATTTTTTTTATCTTAGTCCTAAACAAAGGAAAACCTCTGTAAGGAAGTGCGTCAGGGCATCTCATCACACATCCGCTTAAGCACCAGTTTTAAACGCTTTCCCATCCTCTGCGACTAAAACTTTCTCATCTCTACCCGCCCCTTCCCCTGCGCCATCTCTTCAGCTTTTTTTTTTCAGCTTGGAAATATGGGAAAACTGAACAAAGGTAGGCTTAATATCCGCTTTCTGGGCTTATCGGTTTTTATTCCACCAGTTTAGAGCCCTTTTTAATGCGCCACAGCAATGGATGTTCTGAAGATCCCTTTGGACTTCCCCTTGCTTCTGTTCCTTCCTTCCTTTCCTCCTTCCTTCCTTCCTTCTTTTTTTTTTATTCGGCGTTGATGACTTGAGCTCCCGCTCAGCGACGTTTCAGGATGTCTACATTTTATTTCAGCTTCTTTTTCGTGGCGTAAAACTATATCGGGCCTCGTGTGAGCACTGAAACACATGGCTCTTTGCATTGCTTCCTACTTTGTTTAACGACCTGGGAAGATCTCACACGAAGCGAAAGGAAAAGGGCGAAAATTTTCAAGCTCTATTTATCATTCGCAAAATTTTGCTACTTCGCGTAGAACGCGCCAGGTTGGGGCATGTTCTTGAGCGAAACCGACAGATACAAAGTTTGCAAGTATGTTTCGAGCGCGGTAGATGTTCGGAAGTTTGAAGGACGAAAGCATGAATCAAGATTTGAGATGATCCCTTGAATATTTTTTTAGCAAGATCAATCACTAAGCACTAGAAAGGCCCGAGTCAGTAGAAGTTATCCGGGAAAGTTTAAAACGTGGCCATCCTTAGAGCCGTTTAACGGCATCTTTTTTTTTTTTTCGAGTTCGTTTCTTTTCTTTTTTTATAGGTGAAGCAAGCCAAGTCAAGGAAATGGCGGGAAACAGCATTTTATATTTACATGGTTATGCGGAGCTTCTCTTTTCTTCGAAGCACAACTTACCTGAATGAATAAATTTCCCAGATGTCTTCGACATTCTCACAGATTCTTGCTATGCACAAAGTGACGTCCAGGAGGTTGCCTTCAACGACACGTAAATTACGCGTGCTGCAAAGCATTGATTAGGATTAGGGTGAAATCAAAAGCATCGGCGAAAATACAAGAGGAGCGCACGTAATATACGGGAATCCCCCCTTTTTGCGCAATTCAACACTTGAAATAATACAGCGGGAAATATCTGGGATTCAGCCCTTACAAAGCAAATAAAGTAAGACTTCTCAATTTTGAGGAAAAAGCATAAAAATGCCAAAGAAGCATTAAAGGCATGAGGTGCATAGAAAATTTGATGTAATTTATGACCTTACGAGCTTCCAAAGTACAACAATTTAGCATTGATTAGAGCGATTGATACCTGACTCACGTGTGTATATATATTTTTTATAATGCTAGATGCATCCAAACTTTTTTGTGCGTGCGTTTGCCCCGGTCACATAGGGGCAGGGATTTCGAGACGGTATAAAATAGTCTACAAGCACGGAATAACCGAGCAGTGTTGTCATTTATCCGCCAAGGCCACATCCACCTCAGAGTTTCCGAGTACTAACACTTTCAATTATTCAAGCGGCATTTTCGCACGTTAAGAATGCTGTTGGTCAGGCCATGCGCAATAAGATTTCTTTTCTTTTTTTCCTGCCCAGTGACGTTCACTAACGGATAACATTGTCATATATGTACAGAAGTTCGTTAATACTCTAACATGCGGTAGACTCGGCGACGTCAGGTTCAAAACCCCTTCTGCGCAATCTCAGCAAACTTCATTGAAAGCCAGCCCCCGAAGCACCGCAGAAAGCAAATAGAATTCACAATGCCGACAACCTGGTTACACCCGCTTCGCCTGAGCTCGTAGCCCTCAGGCGCTGCTAGTCATATCCATTCCCACAGGGTGCGTGCGGTAGAGAACGAGCGAAACAAAAAACAAAAAAAAAAAAACCCTTCTAGGGAGAGCGGGAGAGAGCGCTCGGAGAAATTGAGTTGAGCTGTGTGGCCCTTCGTTAAAGCCTATCGAGTTCGCCTGGCTCTTGAAACGGTTTGCCTTGGCGATTATGGCCCCATCGAGTGCCGGAGTGTGCAGCCCCAGCCTATGCGTGCACTGCCATTTGACCGGATTTGAGGTTTTGTCCGTCTGGAGCCCGAGGCGGCACCGGCCGACGCCATACCGCACATATTCCGGACCATGCACACATACATTGGCGCTATTGTCTGCGCGCCCTCCACTCTCGTTATTGCACGCTCTCATTGACCTCCACGTTCTGATTCATTCGTTATGTTTTCTTCTCTCACCCTCTTTTTTCTTTCGCACCGCGTTTTTCATCGTGGTGTATTATTCTGAGCTTCTAAGCTCAATCAATTTCTTTGCTGTTCTTCTCAGTGGTGCCTGTAATTGGCTGACGAGGTGGGAACTCGGACCCCGCCGTGTTGGGCGCCCGACAAAGAAAAAAGCCACGAAGAGCAGGAGGGTGTGTGTGTAGGGGGGAAGGGGTATTGTCTCGCGCTGCGATTGAATCTGCCTGGCTGGTCCCTGGGGTTAATTAGGGGATACGCCCTGCATATTAATGACCGGGATCTACGTGCTCCGAGCCCTGGTCGAACACTGCGAGAACAGCCGAGAGGCGTTCGATGTTCGACGTGAGGGCTTTCGACTCAGGCTGTGCATTCCTCATGTTGTCTGACTTTCATCTGAATTGAATACGTGAGCGTGCCCGGTGGAATAGCTTTTATGGTATCAACCTCCGCTCTCGATAGAGTAGAGGCAACTTTCGACGGGGTAATTACCGGATGTGAGAGTGAGTCGTTAACGCAGGCCTGTCTGGTGGGTACGCTTCGTGTGAACACGATCTGTGGACCTCGGAGCTTCATCTACAGCGCCAACGTGAGAGCTCACAATCCACGGATGTGAAGCTACTGAACAAGGTTTTGAAGCCTTTCCGCATTTTAGATGACTATGGCGTGGCATAAACCGTGTGGCAGTTAATTGGCTGAAACGACCAAGACAACCTCGGGCAGTATAGAGTGGTACTCGCTATCTTCCCGCGTTTCTGTATAGTTATGTACAGGCGGCCACAGAATAAACCGGACCAAGCGAGCGGTGCGCGAAAACTATCGGCGCGACACCTTCCGGCCCAGCGCCTGCTGTCGAGATAGCGGAGGGCGCATGCGCGTCCCTCCCTATAGTTTGTGCATGTCAGTTTCCTTGATTTCGGCTGCAGCACTTCGTTTCTCTCGAATGCGACGCGCGGCGGCGCCTTCCGAGGCGCGCCTACCGAGCGGCGTCATGCTTGGCAGCAGCCGCCAGCGTGCGCCATGCGCTGATGCCGTGTAACTGTGCGTTCATCTGAGAATGTTTGTTGTGTTTCTTTTATCATTTTATTGACTGTAACGCAAACTGGCATTGAAGAAAGGCTCCGATAAAGATCCGCACATGACTGAACCAGTGCTGGTCGTTATGCGACGAACAAACAGTTGATGCCAAGAACTGAAACAGCGATAGTTTATTCGCTTCGGAAAAATAGACCGAAATTCACAATTGTGCGTTGTAAGTGAATTGCTATTGAAAACCAATGAGGCGTTTCCTTCCGTGTCGCCCATTGGGCAGTGATAGCTATGAAGCGTATAAAGCAAGTAATTCGTCCTGCATGGCCATATTCGTGAAGAATATTGTCCCACGTGCCCATCGAGCAACGGAGGCACATCGTGCGACTTTTCATCGAAGGGACTACTCAGCGGGAAATTTGCCGCCCCATCAAAAGCTCTAGGACTTCCGTAAGCCGCATTATTCAAGCTTAGCGAGATGATCAGGGCAGACTCATTGACGCTGAGCACAGCGGGCGGCCTAAAGTCACCAGTGAGGAGCAGGAACTACGGATTTTCGCCGCCGCTGTGGCATGTCCCTTCCTGTCTGCAAAAGAAATTGGACAGGAGCTGTTATCGAATGTGTCTTGTGCGACAATTGGAAGACAACTGAAGGAGACTGGACTCGGGAGTGGCGTGGCAGCGCAGAGACCGCACCTGACGGACCGCGAGAGGCCGGAAAGGCTGCAGTTCGTAAGGGCGGTGGAGCAGTGGACAACAGGCGAGTGGAAGGAAGTTACATTCACAGACGAATCTAATTTCTCCACTCGCTGGGATCAACAGCGCCGTGTTTGGCGTCCGATGAGCTGCAGGTACGAAACTCAACTGTGAAACGTAGCTGGTAATGCGCATGCTAGACGATACATAAACCACTATAGCGTAAGAGGACAAATTGGGATCACGGTTTAATGTGAAAATTGCTTAGCATTCCTTCGGAGGTCCCGAGTGCAACGCTAAGCGCAATTGTTAAGACTAGGAATGCGTAAGTGCCCGTTAATAACTATATTTCGGAGCAACCTATATACAATGTCCCTGTAATTTTTATTCAGCTGGGTTCATTTGAAACGTTTTAATCGTAGTTTTATAAGCACCATTTTATAAGCGTTTTTTGTCGCTGTTTTTCCGAAACACTTCAGGTAACCCGCATCGGCTATCGGGGCATATTGTAATTCTCGCCGTAGAAAGCGGATGAAATTGAAGCATAGTTTTATACAGGATACTGTTCGCCTACGTGGTAGTGCGGGTGCAGCCTCCCGTTAAAAAATGAGCCAGTAATTTAAATCGATATAAACTATCAATCACGGCGAATGTCCTTTCGTTGATTTAGCTATTATACCCTCCGAATATCTTTTAAGCAACTCTCAAAGATATTTTCCTGAATGTATTTTTGTATTTAGAATAAGAATTCGCTTTAATCATTTTTAGATACCAGCCCGACTACACTCAAAGCGTCCTTTCCAGTGGGCGGTGCTCCGTCAACGTATGGGGCGCAATGAGTGCTGACGGCCTGGGACCCCTCGTCAGAATTTCTGGGCCATTCAATGCTTCCCAGTACTTCAACACCATTGCGATAAGTGTGCTCCCCAAAGTCCTGGACATCCCGTTCATGGACGGGTGCTTCATCCTGCCACAGGACCGAAGCCCTGTCCACACAGCACGAACCGTGAGCGCACTTCTCGAGGACCACGCGGTGCGACAGCTGCAGTGGCCTCCGTGCGGGGCAGACCTAAATCCAATAGAAAATGTGGGAGGGATTATGACAATGAATCTCGGTAAACGAAATGACTGCGGGCGCATGGCGGACGAGTTGTGGCAGGCAGTGGAAGTTGAATGAGGACGCCTGCGCTCCCGTCCCGAAATCGTAAGTTGCTTTATGAGTCGCTCCCCGACGCATTCGTGAAGTTATCCAAAACGACGGAAACTTCACCCACAATTAATCAAGGGACCCACTCCTACAATCACCGATGTTTTTTTGTTCCGAAGCGAATAAACCATGGCTTGTTTCAGTTCTTGGTATCAACTGTGTGTTTGTCACATAACGAGCAGAACGCGTTCAACCATGTGTGAATCTTTATCGTAGCCTTTCTTCAATTCCAGTTTGCGTTGCAGTGAATAAAATGATAAAAAGAGCGCCGAACAAACATTCTCAGATGAACGCACAGTTACGCCGCATCAGCGGATGCCGCACGCTGCCGGCTGCTGCCAAGCATCACGCCACTCGGTAGGCGCGCCGCGCAAGGCGCCGCCGCGCGTCCCATTCGAGAGGAACGAAGTGCTGCGGCCGAAATCAAGGAAACTGACATGCACAAACTATAGGGAGGGACACGCATGCCCCCTCCGCTATATCGACAGCAGGCGCTGGGCTAGAAGGTGTCGCGCCGATAGTTTTCGCGCACCGCTCCCATGGTCCGGTTTACTCGGCGGCCGCCTGTACATGAAAAGGCCTATGTGGGGGAGTTGGAACGCATTCATGTTGAAGCGAAAGCGGAAAAAACCACGCTGGACAAGGAAGAGAAAGAACATGACGGGCGCTTTTTCTTGCTCTTTCGCCTTAATATAAACGCTTAGTTTCATCTTTATTGGGATGACAGGAGAAAAAAATCGCTGCCCCTTGTTGCTGCTGAGAAATATTTAATAGCGAAATCCAGTGAGGATCCCAATTGTGTACGGAACTGCTGCGGTATGTTGTTACTGTAGCAAGTTTGACAATGAAAACACCGCCATTGCGTTCACACAAAATAAATTGCTTCCTGATCACTTATAAGTAACCCTTACGGGTAATGCAAATTCAAAGTGCAGTTGTAAGCCCGGACCAAGGGTCAACCAAACACGGAAAGCTTCGCGTTTCTATTTGCTGTTTTGGAAACGACGACGCATCCCTACGCCAACACTTTCGAAGCAAGCGGCGTTTGTAACTGGTTTTTCAACAGCACGGCTCCTCTGCACATAGAGCCCCTTACTGTATACACTAGGAAAAAATCTGACGGTAGCGTCTATGCGGTTCACACCAAGGCCGTCTGTGTCGTCATGGGCCGCCGTTATATCATGCGCACGCCTTATTTTCATGATTGGCTTGGATTGAAACATTTTAGTGGCCGTAAATCTAAAATTTAGTGGCCGTAAACACAAACGCAAAGAAGAGTGAGGAACTATATAATTATAAAATAAAACCCGCTGTTTTAAAGCCAAAAAAAAAATAAAAAACAAAGCGTGTTCTTTTTATTGAAAATCTGCCAAAGCGGCTATGCCTAATATTCTGCATACCAAATGGGTAGTTACCAATATTGCGAAATTTCGGGAGGAACTCATTAAAGACTATTTTTTGCGAACATTTCAAATAATAAGTTCTCTGACAAGCTCGGAAAGGTTTTATGCGCGTACCTGTTAAAGCATCGCGTTCGCGCTGTTTAAGTTCGTGTTTTCGTAACAGACCGTCGTTACAGACCCTGGAGGTTTTTTTTGTGTGTGTGTGTGCGTGTGCGCGGGTGTGTGCGTGTGCGTGTGTGTGTGTGACCAATGTTGGGAAATCTCCCTAAGTGAGTGTGCTTGGCTTGACGAACGTGCGCTCGAGGAACGCGGCGAACGCTGGAGTATTTTTTTTTTTTTGTCCAACGTTGGCCAATCTTCATGAGTTCGTATATGCTTAGCTTGACGAACGGCTGCTCGACGCACGCGTGCACGAGTGTGCACAAACGATTTGATCAACAGCTTCGCTGTTAAAAAGGACACTGTCGGCTTGGATCTCACAACAAACATTACCGCATGCCGCACTGCTTCAACTTAAACGCAATTGAATTCTAAACAACACTGCCCAGGTGATTGCGTATACAGCTAACATGCGAACGTAGTACGCCTTTACAGTATCTGGCACGAATTGGCAGGCGAAATTCGGAAACATACTGCGGAGTAGAACTTGAATACATCCCAACATCGCAAAAAACGAAGAAGCCCTCAGCGGCGTTTCAGAGAACAATATTTTGCTTCGCATTCACAACTCCTGCAAATGCTTAGGTGTCCGTCATTTTTTTATATTCGTTTAATTACATTAACTTCATATCTTCGTGTCATCAAGATGTTTCAGTCGTCGCTTACCCCCTGTCACTTCGGCAATTCACCATAAACTTTGCATATTTGTTATTCGGGGCAGCACCGAGTCCAACAATATGTCTTTATCTTCCTACTGCGTACACACTTCACGCAGGCAACAGCACGAAAGGTTGCAAGAGGCAGCTTTAACCGTGGTGGAACCAGGCAACCGCGGCTGAATTGGTTCGGATGGCCGCCGAGTGAGTTGCCAAGCAAGAATTTCGACCTGACCTCCTACGGCCTCCCTCAAGCCACACACACACATCCAGCTACGGGAGCTGGGAGAACGTATGTAGATACTCGTAATTGTATGGGCCTCGGGCCAGACGTAAGAAAGAGCAAAAAAAGAAAAAAAAAGAAACCGCCCAGCCCACGTGCGGCACCGTAAAAGGGAGAATACGATCGCCATGACAAATGTGAGCAGCGTATTGCGATTGCCGGCCTTTCTCAATTCCTAATTGCCGTGATCGAGGTTCGGCCAGGGCACGCGCTATTCGAGACCGTTCCAATCGCGGTGCTTTGGGGACGCGTTTGTGCAACCTACCATTTCTCATTTGCCCACTTGAATTTTTGTCCGGTATTTGAGTTGCCATTATTTTTTACACGCGCTCTGGAGGGATCTTTCTTGTTTCATGTCTCTTTTTATGGTATACGATTATATATAAAGGTCAGACTTCGCGTAGAGATCAGGTGCGTTTTCAATGTTCCTTGGGGAAATCAAATCGTCTGCTGGCCCCTCTCTTTTGCGTCCTTTCAAACTATCTCTTGTATGTTTAAAACATGCACGGTGGTTCTACGCATAGGAGCTTCAGCTGACCCATGAATCGTCGTGTTTCTCGCACGCGGCGTTTCTCGCACTTACCTCGTACACCGTGGCAACAGTGCTTTGCTCTGTAACCGCCTTTGTGGGCATGTGTGCTCGCTCCGGCAGTGGCATTGGCTGCCTATCACTCCTTTTATTCTCCATCAGTATCGGCCTTCCGACGCCGCAATTCCCCTCCGCTCCTCAAACTCGGTTCTACAACGTGTACAAGCGGTGGCGGGAGTCAAGGGACCCGTCGAGACGGCGTGCGGCCAAACCGGCGCGTTGGCAGAGGCAAGTGGCAAGCCGCGCTTCCGGTTGTCGTTTCCCTGGCAACGTCATCAGCGTTGCTAAGGCGATGTTTCCCTATCTCGTTGTAAACTCTCTGGTCGCTCGCTCTGTCGGCGGATCTACACAAAAATTTCGCCGGCATGTCCTAATCTATTACGAGCGCAATAAGAAGGGAAGAAAACAAGAGTGCCACCACTTCTCGCCCTTCTGGGGAGTACGGTGTGCTTGCAGCAACGAACAGCTCTTTTCTCTCTCTTTATACTTTATCCTATCACTCCCCCTCTACTTTCCTTCCCCTGCACTGGGTTGTATGCAGGTGAGCTCCCTGCCGAGTTCAAAATATCCCCAGTGAATTTCCTTTCCTTTTCCCGTCGCAAACCACAACCACCACCGCTCCGTAACCTCTCTAAGATCGTCGTGTAGAATGTATAACAGTAAATTACTGCTCCTAATGATTCTGCTCCAGCTTACACGAGCGTGAAAACACGGAGCAGGGTAGATGGCTCACTCCGAGAAGGATAAACACGAGGGGTCAAGATGTTATGCAGGGTCATCAAAACTCTGCCGGAAATGTAACACTGGGGCGACATCAAAATATCTGTTTTGCCTTTGGTTGCAAATTTCCGAGCAGAAAACACCGTTTTAAAGTATAGAAAAGGGCTGGGTGACACAAGAATGCACTGCCAAAAAAGCCGACGACTGGCTCAGTGAGGCAGTCCTGGTCTTTTTTGGCAGTGCGTTTTTGTGTACCCAGAGCTCTTCCATAGTCAAAAATTTTCAAGCACCAACTAGCCCACTCCCAAGCTTTGTCAAACATTAATTTTGCCGAAATGCATTTTCATTCACACGTTTACCTTACCTTAGACACCTTAGCGACTGTCTTTCTGGCCGTACACTGGCGTACTTTCCCTCTAATGTTTGAAACTTCCACGACACCTTACCCCTAAGGGTTGTGATCTCCAGTATAAAGCTACCCGAACGTTGTTGTGTTGTTGTGCCTTACATTTTCTTTGTCATTACATTCCATGATACATCAAAATGGGGAATAAGGGTTATCTGTACACTCCTCCCAATTCTGGTGATGCAGAGAGATAGGAGGGGGTTCTCCAAAACACTGCGAAGATTTAAGAATTCCATAGCGCAGTTACTGTGTGGACTTAAAAATGGCAAAACCTCTAAATGCATGTTATTGGATAAACGCTGAAGCGGCAAGAATTTTTAAAAGTAAGCTTAAAGTAAGCAAGCCTTTTTAAAGTAAGCTTAAGGTACGCTTTTAAAGTAACCTTTTTAAACCAAGCCCTTTTAAAGCCAGCTGACTATTGTACACTCCTGTATTACTTGGTAGACATTACTTTATTGGCAATATTGATACGATGTGAAGCCAATACATCCTATTTACGTATTTACAATGCAGTGGTAGGCACAGCAGCTACCATGGATACAACGGGCGCGAGGCAAGCAGCGGGGACACCAGTGTGTCCTTCCTCAGTTCTACGATCAGAGTTCAGCGGCCTAAAACACATACATTTTGTTCGATCTGATATTCCAATAGCAGCGCGACAATATAAGCTGTCTGTCTGATATCAAAATGTGAAATCCCCAGGTATTATCGTCATTAGACCTCATGTGTTTCTAAGAAAATCTTTGCACTGAGCCATTTCAAGGTCGGCTTTACCACTATACCCAAATTCACTGTTAGGAAGACATTTCTCGGCTGCGTATAAGCGGTCGTATATGAAAATGTCAACTCACTAGAAGGCTGGGCAACACAACAACGCATTGACAAAAGAGACGACGACAGACGAATTTTGAAACAGTCCTCGTCTTTTTTGGTAGTACAGTAGGCTCCGGTTAAGACGAACTCTATGGTTAAGACGACAACAGTTTTCCTTATTTGTAACCTCCACAATGCTTAAACACCCACTTAAAAACGAATTTCTGGTAATGCGAACACATTTTCGCGGTCCCTTCGAGTTCGTCTTAACAGGAGTCTACTGTACATTGTTTTGTTTTTCGGTGCTCTTCAAGACTTCCAAATGCAACGCCTAAACATCTCACAGTATCTGATGCAGGCAATAGTACAGGCAGAGACCTAACGGCCGCCCATTTTTAGCGTTTTCCTAGAAGGCGAAAGAGCGACACATGATGCGTTACAGACGGAGAAACGAGTTTGCTCATTGAGTCCACATAAAAGTGCTTAAGCATTTAAAATGGCATCATAATTTAAGTATCATTGCAACACTAGTATATCAAGGGATGCTTATAGCATTAAGTTGGCAGCTCGGTCACATCTCGCTAAACCAGCACCTCCACAGCCCGCAAGTACGGGAATTTATAACTCCATGCAGAGTGCTCCCCAACAATTATTCTTTTTATTCATTTCTAAGCTGGTGGTATTTCTTTTTGCTCGCATTAGATGACACGTTCGGGACACCCAATACAATTAATCATCTCCAACTTCCTGCCACCGCTTCACGCGCCCTGGCTAATCAATTCGAACTTATTCTCACGTACTTTGTATTTTCCGCTCCATTCTCAGGCATTAACATTAATATCATTTCGTACGGCAGCCGGTATCGCTCCCCCGTCATCGTCACGGGAGATGCGGCGCCCGCTGCGCTCTCGAGACAGCGCCCCATTCGCGCTCTATATTTACGACGGCATGCCGAGAGCGCATTTCGACACCGACGCATAACGACGCCTTCGGAGTAGCACCAGCCCCGCACGACGAGCCGTCGCCGATGGCGGCAGTGCCAGATTCAGCCCATATGATTGGACGGGATCTAAATGACGTCACGAGCAAGAGTCTTCTACAACTAATTGCGCAATCGGCATCCGTAAGGAAGAGTAGGGATTCTCGGAGTGTTTGTGCACCTCCGTGTGCATATAAGCGACGACGCTCTCCTGTAAAGACGCCTCCTGCTTCCGCATGCCTCGTTTGGCGCCCATTTGCAAAGATCATCTTTGTTCTTACCGTCGCGTAGCTTTGAAATGCGCGCCCATAAGATTGGGGAGGGCCGCTGTCCCACTCGGTTGTATGAAGATGAATGCGCCCCGAAGATGGGGGCAGAAAATAATAGTAAAAAGATCACTCGCATTACTGTCTTCTGCTGAACCGTCTTGCTCTGTCCTGCTCGTGATTTTGATTTTTTAATCTTTTGTGTTTGTTTGTTTGTATATTTTCTCGGGGTGGGAGGAGGGTTGCTTAAATATACGCCCGACATCGCGACAAATGAAGATATGTTGCTGCATGATCATATTCGTTTACTGCTTCTCTGCAATGTCGCAGCCAATCGTCCATATCTGCTAATGGCTTTATCACGTTCAGCGAAAACAAACCGGTCTTGTTTGCGTGAACTGAAGCCCCCCTCGGGATGAAATTGTGGGAGCCGATCTTTCTAATTGAGGAAAAAGTAAACATCATGCCCTCCCCTGCAGACGCATCGAAACAAATGCAGTGAGATGTGGATGCTAGAGGCGCACCGAGCAAATACGCCGTTGGGGCTGGATTCTCGTCGTGAAACAATGTTTTTTTTTCAGTATTTTTCGTGATTCATATTTATATTAATTATTTACTTCATAGCTTGAAAGACTGCTCTATTACTCATCCGCAAGAAGTGTTGGTGTATTGTTTACTGTTAGGCTGCTTAGAGTAGTTGGTCGCAGAGGGCCGTGTGACACTTCGCCGGGACGCAGCTGCGCAGATATAGGTGGGAAGAGCTGCTTTTGTTTTTGTATAGAAAGCACAACTTCGCGAACCTCGATAGATTTTTGTAGCGTGAGCTACACTGGCCGAGGTTGAGCAGTTTCGCGTGGCTCCTAGAGAGCTGTGCTGCGCATGCGCGAGGAGCAGTGCCGTCTCACGGCGCACAGCTGGCGCGCCGGAGCCGCCGCTGCCGCGACTGGATTGGATTGGATTGGATTGGATTGGATTGGCTTTGATTGGGTGGGATTGGATTGGAAATTGTTTTAGCAGCAGGAAGAATGATAATCAGCTAATCCTAGACAACCAGGAAACCTAAGAATAACCAGCTGAGCCTTAGCTCACGCTACGTATATCCTGGCATACCGAGCTAAGTCACTGCTAATTTTTTGGCGTCGATGCTTTTGGCGTCGCTTTTTTGGAGTTCATTGCGGCGTATTTTCTACGTGATTCGTGGATGCATTTTCACTGCTTCCTAATATAGTTACGTTGCAATATGTATACCTCTGTAGCGGGGTCGCACCATATTCGCTTAATGCTCGTTTGCTGTGACTTGTCTTGTGTGCATTACATCCTCGCTTCTTCACTGCTCTATGCCTTTTTAGTCGCACCGTAAACTGAAAAGAGCTCTTTCCTCTGTTATCCCTTCTTATCCATTAGGCATCGAAACTGCTAGTGCGCCAACCTCGTCTCAGCGTTTTTCCCACAGGAGATACGGAGATACATTGCGAGGCAGCGCTTCATTTACATGCCTGGCGAAGAAAGCTCCATCCGTGGCAAGAGAAGAGACCAGGGTGAAAGAGCGACACCACCTACCTACCTCGCTTCCTTGCCCAAACATCTTTTCTTATTCCTTCTTTTCTGTTTGTTTATGTTTGGGAGAACTTCTTACCACGCACGCGCAATCGACTTTCGCTCGCAAGCCCCTTCGTTTCTTTTGGCAGCGATCAATGCTATATAAATGAGCGGAGAGCGGGCCTCTGAATAAATTTACCCATCGAGGAAGACATCGAGGCGCGCGTTAGAGCATTACACGCGCTTCGCACGTAATTTGCAAACTGCGCGAGTTTGTACAAGCAACATCAAACCCCCATTTGCAATTCCCTGTGGGAATTGACGGGTAGACGTCTTGCATGTATACGCGGGTAACTTTTTATCTCGGGTTCTTTTTATCTTTTTAGCTTTTCCCTAAGGACAAACACCATCCCGGGCACGTAAATGCATAGGTGGAGGCGCCTTCGTTCGCTCTTTTAACTTCTCCTAACTCAATGTGCGTTCACATGTTTCCGTTTCGCAATAAAGGAGTGTTGCCTGACGTTCAGAAAATCGCGCTGTGGAGAGGTTTGTCCGCAACTTTCAGGGGATTCGCATAATTTGCTTCCAAACGTGAACCGTCGTCAACTGCTTTCATTCGCCTCAATTATCCGCGCCTATAATAGTTTCCACGACCCCACCAGAGGCTGTACCGTCAGCTTTCGATGCACTTTTTACTTATAATATCCACTGTATATTTTACTTATAATATACAGCTTATCTACGGGAGTTATTCGCTCCAATCCACGTTCATCATTTCCTTTTATTACCACAGTCGCCGTTTCAAGATATCGAAGACCCCCCCGGCCCAACTGACCTTAACTCAAGAGATCTCGCGAGATCACGTAACCACACCCTACCGTGAGAATTTATTTTTCTGTCACGTCTTCCTTTCCTGCCAACAATCGCTGCTTTACCCTATCGTTTTTTTCCTTTCTGTCTCCCGCTTCATTCGGCGGGATTAGTTTAAATCTCTCAGCGGCAGCACGGAGGAGGAGGGGAGGTGAATGAACGGGTCGACATTTTACCGGTTCCTCGTGTGGCGCTTCATTCGCCGAGTTCCCTCCCAAGGATCCGCGCAGGCCCAGCGCTGATCGGCCATCTGTCATAATTTTCGACAAACGCCCCGGTCCACGAGAGGCCGCCGCAACGCCTGGGTGTTTATTCTCGCTCTTTTTTCTTTTATCCGACTCCCGTGTGTCTCCTGCTAAGCTCATCGTGCGTTTATCTCGCGTGGCGGCTGTGGCTATAATGGACCTCCTTAGCGTATATATACTGTTTGTGTTTTGCTAGCCAAGCCTTGGTTGTTGTTTTTTTTTTTTTTGCTTCTGTTCTCTTTTAACGGGAACGAAAATGGGTTAGACTTGAGGCGACATTGTGTGGCCAGTCGCTCCCGGCAAATCTAAAAATCACTGCATTTTCTGGCTTGTTGAAACGATGGGGTTTGTTGACTTTTCCACTCAACGGGGAGAGCCTACGGACGGCTTTTTCAGAGTGTATACTCGGAGAAATTTTATGGTAGTTTGTAACAAGCCATGATTGGCTTAAGTACACTCGTTCGTTATACGTTGTCACACGAGGGTAAAACGAAAATAAAAAGAACGTTCTCCTGGGTCGTGAAACACGTCGGCGGAAACTTAAATTTGTGCCTGAGTGGGCGCGTCTTTAATCGCTAATAACCTTTATTAGCTTTTTTTTTAAAGCCGGAAGTCTTAGATGCCTCGTCGAACGCGGAAAATGACCATCTTCGTCGTCCCCAAACGCGAATGGCACCAAATAGGCCGCCGCTCTAAATAGAAAAAAAAATAAATAAAGCTCATTTAGCTTCGTGCGGGACTGAGCCCGGGTCGCCAAAGCAGGAACCAGGCGCCTTATCACTGAGCTAATCAGCCAATCTTATCGATCGTTTCATTAACACATATGATTAATTAATTTGTGCCATTGAAAAATAAATGTTCCAGAGTTTCAAGCCATCAACATGCGTCAGCGGAAGACAAGCAAGAGTATAACGTGTTTAAGTTGTTCTTTCGGGGTGTGAAGCCTCTATATCAATGTAATAGGGGAAAATAATGCCAGGCGTTGTTAGGCAGCACCCATGATAGTCGGCGTGCAGATAGAGTTCGGAGTGCGTCGTCTGCTACTTTACATAACCAAGCGGTGGTCACCCCGCTCGAGCGCTACCGCTCTCATTCGCCTGAGCCGACCGACATTAAAGGGACCCTGCAATACTTTTATCAACTTTTTTTGAAATCTTAAATGCTAGCAGAACGTAGTCACCCAACACACCCAGTACTTAGATTAGGGGGTCGCGAAGTACCTCAGCCAAAAATTACTGCTCTATGCCTATCAGATAACTTGTAAACTCGCTCAAAAGATTTTTCTTTCCATCCCGGTCTTGACGTTCTTCGACGGCTTGAATTACGTCACTAAGGCCGTGTAGCGGCTGTTGGCCGGTTTTCCTTCAGTTGCAGCAATGAACGCTTTTCGATAGCAACTTCAAAAAAAAAAAAAAAACACAAAAACAAAGCAGAAATGGAGGGCGTATCTGGTGCGACGAGCAAATCACGCAGTGCCGCTCCGTGTTAATATATTTCGCAGTGCTTCCGGACGCGAAGGAAAGAGTAAAAGCGTTTATCGAAAGTGTTTCAGGGTCCCTTTAACTTTCGCGCACGAGCATATGCGCCCGAACCTCGAATATTTGCATCGCGGTAGTATGAAGCTCAGCGATAAGAGTTGGTACTGCCCCATGAATTACGTAAGCGGCGCAGCCGGCATGACGGAACAGTGTACGTAATTGCTCTGTCTTGAAGTGGGCTGAAAAAAAAAGATAAATAATTAGAAAAACAACAAAATAGACTATTGTGTAAAGAATAACAGGATAATGAGGTATATAAATAACGACGTCAGGAATGAGAGAAAGGGCTTTCACTCAAAGTTTGGGTTCAAGTCGTTAAACGACCTTCTGTTTTGGCTATTCCAGCTCATGTGCGGCCGCAGAACCTAAACATTATACCTCCGGTTTCTGTTATGGTTGCAGACTGCTACTGTTCGCGAATTAAGTATCGTTAGATAACTGTCGGGATAGCCGACGCTCGGTTATCAAGGTACATTCTGTCTAGTGGCAAGCCCTTTCTATTGGTACTTCGCTGATGCTTTGTCATGCGTCCCGTTACACTATTACGACCCCCTCCCTCCAATCTCCAGCAGCGAGCTATAAAGAGAGGCGTTGAGTAGTTCTAGCCAGGAGATACAGGAGGCCATGGTACGCAGAGCTACCGAAGTCACGGCTGGTCTCTCTCTCTCTCTCTCTCTCTCTCTCTCTCTCTCTCTCTCTCTCTCTCTCTCTCTCTCTCTCTCTCTCTCTCTCTCTCTCTCTCTCTCTCTCTCTCTCTCTCTCTCTCTCTCTCGTTACACTATAAGTCATGCTGTTACCGAGAACGTCTTCAACACGGTTCGCCGCAGACGTTGGTAATGGATACTTCGGTGGCCCGGAAAGCCACGCTGCTGTGATTTTGATGACCTACCAGTTTCCGACTTCACCAAGCTTGAAACTCACTTTTACAAAACTCGGTTTTTCTGATGTCGTCGCTCTACCAATTGCTAAATCTCAACTAAACATTCTTATTCTATTCAAGCGCAGTACGCCAAAACTATCTTGCCTTTGTCGCTTAAACAAATTCTCGACTGAGGGCACAAGCGTTTACCCTTCCCCTATCATGCAGTCAGCGTATCGTGCTTGTCACTTTTAAAAAAATATCCCGATTTGGCCGTCAAGTTTTTATTTATGAAACGTGAGCCAACAAAGTACTGGTTGGCAGTTCCGGCCAGATGCAAAGAATACGCCTTTAATTATTCGTAGCCGCTACGAGAATGCAAAAATCTGCGACATTCATTCTTTTACGTGATCTCAAAACAAGAAATCAAAAGCTCAGCCGCTGCCCTCTGACACGTAAGTAATCGCGACCTTGGTGAGGACGAATTCCTGTCTGCTTGTTTTTAAACACTTCGCTGCCCAGCGCCTTCACGGCGGCATGTGTGATGTCACTTCACGCTATGCAGAACGTTATTTAAACGTGGTCGTAGGGTGCGCCCTGAACCTAAATGAACCTAAATCACCATTTTAACAAAAGCAACACGTATAATTGATCCCAGAACACGTTTGTGAAATTGAAACATTTGTGAAAATGCTAAGGATTGTTATACCCGCTTTGGCTTGAGCCCATGCTGTCAGCGCCGGTATACCCAGAACACAACCTCCAGGCCACGGGGGACGAACGGTGGCCTCCTTGTAACAGTTGCTCAAGAGAATAGCGAGCAAAGGGACATCACTAATGTCACGTGGGGGCGTCGGCAGCGAAGCTCTTGGGAACGTGCTTCCCCGGCTGGTACGAACGAGCACGCGCGATACAAACAAAAAAGTATACAGACTAATTTTACCAGTTGGCTTTAGGAAGAGTAGTCTACCAACGAGCTCAAAATGTATTTGCGGGGTTTGCGAATGCCCTAAGGCCAATTGCGTATCTGCAGCTGCTCTAGCTACGTTTGCGCAGTTTCGGAAGCAACCATTAACGTATAGCTTAGATGTCGCTCCATTTGTGAACGCAAAGGGAAAGATTCCCATACAAAGCTATCTACTTCGACTCGCAACAGATGCCGCTCAGCCTTAATTCCATCCCAATACAAAAACATCGCCGCGTCGTTTACTTAATCGTGATGCTTGGGCATGAACATTTAGCAGACATTCATCGAGCCCCTATCCCGTTACGACACCTGTACTCCACTCAGAAGCATGTAACAATTCGTAGGGGGCAGAGTGGAGCTTAACCGCGGCGGACGCCTTCCCATATCGTTTACCCGAAACACGATCCTGTGACACGCAAGTTGAGTGATCGGGGACACACGGGTTTTCGATCGAATCTCGGCACGTCGTGCACGAATCACCGACCACGCATTCGAGCGTGCGGGCGCAAACCCTTTGGCCGGCCGAGGTTGGGCGCGGAGGCAGCCTGCACAGAGATGTGGCTTGATTAATACATCAATCAATCATGGCCGTCGCCATAACGTGGGGCCGAGCATAGGCCGCAGAATAGACGGGTCTCGCTTCAGGGCCACCGGCGATGGCTAATCGAAAACCGGCCGTCCATGTCAAAGGATAAGACCTGCCCGGTATCGGGATCAAAGTTTCCCCCTATATATAACGCATATAGCCATCCAGCTGTGGCGCTGTATGGTGACGCAACCGCTATGTGAGCTCCCCTTCCCCAAGAAGATATATAGAACTGGACAAGGTGAAAAGTCGCAGGGTGGAATGAACCTGGCTTGGTAGTGAAAGGAACGAAAAATGACGTGGCAGAATTTCGCCTCCGAGAGAGGTGTCCGCCCGAACGGACGGGCGGCGACCATGGGAAAAGGGCGGCGGTTGTATGTACTGAGAAGCCGTGCGCTGTAAGGAGAGCAGGGGAGGGCTACGGCCGGATCGTAAGCCTCGTTTCGAGGGTCAAAGCTCGTGAGTGGCGAAGCTACAGCCCGTGCTCGCAGAGGCAATCGGACCGAAAAACAAGGCGAGAAAGGAAGCGAGCGCTAGGGAAAAGGAGAGGGGACACAGCGCAGCCTTGGCGAACGCCCAGGCTCCCCTCAGCGGCCGCTCGTATATATGTGCGCGGGCCGCGAGGGCCAGCAAGAAAGGTGTCCACTCGCGATTTGTCATCCTCGGTCCATTTGGTGCACGCGTCTCTCGGGTGCCACTCGCTGCCCATTTGTCACAATGGATTGGGCTTGTCCCCAGGACGCCGCAGCTCCGGCCTCCTTTCTTTCCTCTGTTTCCCTTGTCCCCGTCTTCCTGAGCTCACGTTAGTCACTGCCACTCTTTCCCTGTCGGTGTAGAACAGCTACAAGGAAGGTGACGTTAAAAACGGCATGACTTCTGTGGAGCACGCCGGTTAAAATGGCCGCAATATAAACCAGCACTCGGCGTGCTGTCATCGTATTTAACAGGCATCATCATCATCATCATCATCATCATCATCATCATCATCATCATCATCATCATCATCATCATCATCATCATCATCAGCATCACCACCACCACCACCATCATCATCATCATCATCATCAGCCTATCTACGCCCACTGCAGGGCAAAGGCCTCTCCCATTAATCTCGAATCACAGGCATAAAAATGGCTTCAAATTTTTGCGTTGAGAGAACTCAATTTTCTTCTTGTACTGCCGCCACACTTCGAAGACCGAAAAAATAAAACTGCTGTCGTCTTGGCCAACTTCGTACCGACTAGAACTTTTAAGCACCTGTAGTCATTTTTTTTCTTGATGCATTCTATTGCGGTTGTTTTCTTTGACGTTCTATAGCACAGACTCGGCAGACTGAGGAACACCTCGCACGACGCCTCCCCTGTAGTTGTAAGTCACTTTATCAGGCATTTCGTTTGCAACACAATTTTCTCTCACCTTTTACAGAGACCAGTAACAGTACTATCAGTTCGCCGCTTCTTATGCGCAGAAAAAAAAAACGCGTCCCCTTCATTACCGAGATACTCTGCGCCTCATCCCCTGCTTGTTGTCAAATCATCGGCAAACCAAGGCTTTGTACAATGATGAGTTGTTAACCATCACCAACCACGTGAGACAATCCAGGTCGCTACACTTTACACGGTGGCGTACGTTACAGTCTCCGCTCCCGCTGAATGATTGTTGCCCAGCTGCCATCCTCCTCTTCCTCCTCCTTTTTCTCCTCTGCTTCCCGCGGCGCCGTTCCCCCTGCCCATCAGCCGGCGGAGCAACAACTTGGACGTAATGGTCCTAACGACGAACGTATTTTGTCGTGTTTTGTCCGCGCCCTATTCAAGGCACAAATAAAAGCAACGTTGCCGGCAGCTGATGGTTGTGCCCGTCTATGGCTGCGAATAGCGGTCGCCGAACGGTACAGCTCCCCAGGCCGACCCTTTCGGGTCGGTCTGGCGGAAACACGGCCCCTCTGGGGCGGGAGCATTTTCTGTGTCCGAGACCACGCCATTATTTGGCTTCGAAAGGCTACTCGCAGAAGACATATGATGATGCTGGTGGCGACGACAGTGTGCCCTGCGGGGCCGCTAACGGAACCTTGCCGGGTTGTGTGTGTGTCACGAAATTGAAGGCGTACACACACGCAGCATGCATGGCGACCTTCGGTTATACGAGCGTGCTTTCAAGGGTAAAAGAAATGAATAAATACGCGGCATCAACGAGTCGCTCCTTGGGGCTTAAGTGCACGAAGTGGTGGAAAGCGAGCATTAAGTGCATGTTGGGCTATTTATTATTAGAGAACGATATGTTTCGGTGATTCTATCCGTCAAGCAGGGTTCCCAACGGCAGCATATGGATGATGGCAATCTGCCTTTTTCTATAAAAGTTAGATATTTTTAAACTATGTTGTTCACACTTATTACCATGAACGTTACAAGTCGTCTTGTCCTTTTCTGTGCGCGTAAACGTCCAGGGAAAAAAAAGTTGTTTCTGTTAAGAAATAGACGAGGATCGGTTACGAACAAGCCCGAGTCCTTTCGTTTTTGTTCTTTTTTTTTCTAATTTTTGGAGCGAACAAACAGGAATCATTGATTGCTATAAGTCACAGAGAGAAAGAGAGAGAGAGAGAGAGAGAGAGAGAGAGAGAGAGAGAGAGAGAGAGAGAGAGAGAGAGAGAGAGAGAGAGAGAGAGAGAGAGAGAGAGAGAGAGAGAGAGAGAGAGAGAGAGAGAGAGCATAAACGTTTCTTTGACATTCGAAACCTTCTAGGTGCAGCCCTTTACTCAGCTACCAATCCCCTGCCCTTTGAGAGTGTCAACACATACAGGCCGGAATATATGACCCGACGTGGCTCTGTCATAACCCCGCAATGACGCTGGGGGTCGGGTCGTCCCATTGTGATAGGGTAGATTTGTTGGTTTCAAAATTGCATTGTTGCGTGCATTGTGGTGGAACTGAACCGCAGGACTTTTTTAGGGTATAGGCGCTCATCGGCTTCACCAGCAACCATCTGCGCCGTTAATTGGTAATACGCCCGAGGTTAGAGTAAGCGTCCGAACCTCAATGTCGTAACTTCAACGAGAAACCCGCCTGTCTGTCTACAACGATCGATATGTTACGCTAGCTTTTGCCCCGCAGCAAGATATTATCAATAGAAGGCATTCATAATTTTCCTTACGTCGGTTATACCCCTGCCACACGCACACAAAAAAGTGACATTAAGTGTTTGAGGCCTTAAGATACCGAATGACAATATTTGCGCGGGCCGTGCTGCACGCGAGAATGCGAACGCATTAAATGTGCTAGGCATGATGGTGATAATGACCAGAAAGAGAAATGCACCCATATCTTCTAAGTTTTTAACGTAGCGAAAAACGTCATACAAGGGTTACAAAGTTTTTCTTGTGAAAAAAAAAACGTTATGAGAATTAGCGTTCTAAAAAAAATGGCGTGAGCCGTTTCTTAAAGTGTCTTCAGCAGCTGTCGTCATCTGCCAGCGTAGCCAAATCCGAAAAATTCAAAATGACGATGTTTTGCCGTTTTCTGCTGTTTTAGTGAACTTTGTATTCTTCAGAACTTTGCCACTAAGAGTGCCCAAATGTTGTATTATTTCGATTTTCAGCTACGTTTCCGCGTCAACACTCTGGTGCTGAGAGTTTCGTTGGTTTCATTTGGTGTTCATCGCGTCTGACAGTAGGCAGATTTAAGGCGTTTGTGAAGGCGAATGAGTTGTGCGCGGAACTCCTTGAAGCAGAAATGACATTAGAGCGAATGGAATTAAATTTTTGCATGTAGAAGCAAATTAATGGCCTTAAAATATGTCATTAGACACTTAATGTCATTTTTCGTTTAAGTTTGGCACAGGTATTAGTAATTTCCCTATAAATTAGTTCTCAGCAAAGCATTTGTGATGGTAGTGAAGCTGATATTAAACAAGCTCGGTGTTCAGCATTTATAAGACGCATGGAGGTGCTTGGAGATGTTTAATACAAGGCGCCACACCATCTCGTTCCCCCCCCCCCCCCCCCTTTCTACCGCCACACCAAAGTTTTTCTAGCAACTCAGTTCTGCATAGCAGTGAAGTCGGCTTTAAAAAAAGGCTCAGTAAACAACGTTTCATAGATGCACGAGTGGCTTATAGAGGTATTTAATAGAGGTCGTTGGGTCATCATATCGTCATATCAGCCTTCTTATACTGCGTTCGAAAAAATGTTGAGCAAATATTTTGTTGTAGGAGTGAACGCATTCTTCTGGGCTCGCTACATAGCGCTTCGTAGGCATACATGGGGTCTCATGGTCTCATGGAGGTATTTAAGACTTCATCGGGCACATACTCGCAGTGGGGGATTGGCCAACCAAATAATTCATCACGACAAAGCTTCGCGTTCAACCATCGTTGTCGTTAGACCGAGGGGTGCATGATTTTTAGGGGCGAAGCTCTTTAGGGGCTCGGGCTGTCGGCGTCCCCTGTCGTCACCGTATTCTCATGTGGTCACGGTACTAAAACACCGGGACACTCGTTTTCCAACGCCTCGCGCTAGAACGCTTCGTGCTTGAAAGACTCGAGACTTTTACAGCAGAGCTGTATACCTCTACCCACCAGCTATTTCATCTCCGTGGGCAAAAACGCCAAGGCTCCAATAAATACACATATACACTGCATGCTTCGCCCCTCCCCAGGTTTCACGTTAGTGGAGATGGCCCCGTTTTTTATTTGATAATGAAGGCAACGATAAAAAAAAAAGAAGATGGCGATTATAATTGTGCGTTCATTTATTCCTTACCAGCTCCGGTTAGTGTGGGTCCTCGCGAGATCCGGTTAGTGTGGGTCCCTGGTCACGCAGGGATAATCTTCAATGAAATGGCAGACCAATTAGCCAATTTGGCTCTTGGGGGTCCTGCCATCGTGAATTGCCCAATTGACAGTTTTCTTTTGGGGGCGAGGTTCAGGCGCCTTCAAGTTTTACAAATTAATCGGCAAGATGCCCTTCGTTCATGCTCCGACTATATTCACCTCTCTCACTTATGGAAGCCTAAATTCTGCGAATCTCGTAAATGTGAGGTCGCAATCACAAAATTTCGTTGCAGAATCCCCCCTTTAAATTTTTATCTACACAAAGCTGGTCAGGCGTTATCTCATCAATGCCCTTTCTGCAAGGCCCCTGAAACAATAGAACACTTTCTTTTAAATTGCCGCAACTTTTCCTCGATGCGACGCACGCACCTTGAATACACGTTTAATCGGCTGAATCTCCCTTTATCTTTAACCGTTATTCTTTCCTTGGGTGCTTCCGTCATAGGATATTGCCACAGAGATGTCGTGATCGCCTTTCATTCCTTTGTTGCGGCGACAGGCCGGATGCCCTGCTAGATAGCTATGCCTTCATTCGCAAGTCTTTTTTTTTTCCTGACAATCCTGTTCTATCCAGAGATTTATTTTTCTACTCTCAATGTTTTTTCTCGTACTTCTTTTTTTTCTTTCTCTCTAAAATAAACCGGGTCACAGCCTAATTATTACAGGCAGCTTCTTGGCCAATCCCCCGCGTGGGTACGCGCCATGACATAAGGAACCAACCAACCAACCAACCAGCCGCAGCGAAAGTGGCGTTTCCACGCACTTTCTTAAGTTCGGGCCCATTTTGCGTGGAATTTAGCCTACACCGCAATCTATGACGAAGCAAAACACAACTCCAGAGAACAGCCTCCGAACTTCCTCACGCAAAGAGCTGCTGCACTGCGCACAGGTGCCGTCAGTTCTCGTTGACTAATCTCCGAAATAGAAACCGCTGCAACCGAAAGGGGGCAGGAGGCTCACTCCCTGTATACACTCGCCCTTGCAACCAACGCGCGGCGGTCGACACACAGAAGGGGTTTATACATACACACAGCCTAATGCGAGGTGAGTTCCCCCCGTGCCACTCGCACAAGTATACACCGGAAGAATATGTACACGTAACCGCGCTTGACATACACAAAAGGAAGTGCGTAGCAGTAGCTGGGGCGGCTGTGCACCGTTCGCCATCCCGCGCTGAGCGTTTACCGCCGCTTGATCGCGGACACCCTGCGGCCTTATAAACTCGGCGAAGCGGGGTCCCGCGTTTAGTGATTGGCCCCCGTCGGCTTATCACTCGCTCCGCAGCAATCTCCTCGATGGCCCCCGCGAGTCCTAATCCGCCTGTTGGCACGCAGGGAGAAGCAATTGCGTCTGGCCACAGCGCTCGGACGATGCAAACGCAAGAGGAGGGATAACCCCGCCCTGGTCATCCCGCCTAATCCACGGGAGGATCATGCGCACCCAGCTTACGGGTTAGGCCTAGGCTTCCAGCAACCCCGCCTGTGTGCGCAACAACTACAATCCGATGGGAACAAATCAATTCGCCGATAGGGCCACGCCGCAAGTTGGGCGTTGATGGCGCGGATCCAAGGCATATACGTTTGTGCGTATAGAGTATCAGTTTCGGCGGGCTATGATTGTTGGCATTGCATGCCTCCGCATTGCTTGTGAATATTCCTTGCTTCTGGGAGAATCACTTGGTGCGCCGATACCATCAAGGTTCTTGTGTGGAATGAGCGATCACAGAAGAAACTTTCCGTCTTTCTTTTTCTGCGTCAACAAGATGCGAAAGAAGAGAGTTGGGGATTCATCTGTCATGGGTGCGTCACGTTATTTCCTTTTTTCCTTTTTTTTCTAGTCCTGAGGTACTTCCCAAACTTATACATCCCAAACTTATACTGAGATACTTCCCAAAGCGATGCCACTGGAAGTTTTTCCGGACATCCTACCTCATTCTGCAAAACGCTGTCAGCTTCCAGTACATGCGCGCGATGTGGAAGGAGGAGAAATAAACGTGTATTGTTCCCAGAAAGTGGGCAGAAATGAGCGGGAATGGTTGTCGGTCATCCATGGATGGTGGCGTTCCCAGTCCGAAACGTCATGGCCAGCAGCAGCTCGATTGGCCCGGGTCACCAAGTGGCAAAAATTCAGCAGGGCAATAAAATTTTCACGTCGCTTTCTTTCGATGTCAAGTTTACTACATTCATTCTCTGACTCTTGTGGATTGAATGATCCTTAAAATGCTATAAGCGCCATTTATTTTTTCGTATATATTCCGCGTGATTTCGTTTTTTTCGTTCGTCGCTTCACTGCATGGCGTGAGAACTCTGGTCATTGAAATGCCTAATATCCTCGCTTTCCTGACAAATTTCTTCGGACCGCATCCATCACTTGTAAAGCGAAGCTATCACTCCAGCAAAATATTTAATTACAACAATAATTTCCTCCAATACTGCATCATGCTGCACAAAACGTGAAGTAAGCACTGTTGGGCGGGTATAAATGGAATCGAGGCTGTCGCAGAATCAGCGACCCTAGCTTATGTCTGTATCAAAAGTTTCGCGCACAAATGATACCCCGAAACGTGGCCTGAGCATCCGCTATCTCATTACCCACATAAATGTACCCCGTCTCTTGAGACCATAGCCCCGGCTTGTCTGAGGCTGCCGCCTCTGTAGCTGTTTAATGAAGCCGCCCTGCGCGCATTTTTGTGCGGACGTACGAGGCGTCTGCTATTGTTTACCCTAGCCGCTCGCGGATGGCGTGACGAAGGGTTTTTCCAATATGCCGTATGACCTTCTCGCGCTCTTCTTAATTACGACGTCTCGGAATATTAATTAGCTCCGGGGCAGTGATTGTTAATTGAGTCGCTATTAATTCTCTCAGCTCATTAATGCGCGGCCCGGTGTGGACTACAACGTCGGCCCCTCCTTCGCGGAAGATTAACAAGACGAGATAAAAAACGAACCCATTAGAAAAGCAATAGGAAGGGATGGCAATAAAAAAAGCGAAAAGTGAAAATAGCTGGGCCGGACGCCGCTAAAACAACAAATCAAATGTGAGAAGGACGGTAAACTGTCTGGGCGTTCCCGATCGCACACGTCGCGTAGTATATATAATATGCATACGTAGCTCCCCTCTCTCTCTCTCTTTCTTTTTCTTTATAGCAAACGCATTCTCCCTTTCCGGCTGTCTCTTATCTTTCCATCTCCCTCCGTTGCGTCTCGCTGCCTTTTGTTTTTCCCGCTTTTTTTCTCGCACCGCTTTAATTGTTCCGCCCTGCACCGCCATTGGCCAACTCCTTCGGCTCCGACTGCGACCGGCTGCGCTGATTGGCTGAGACGCCGTCTCTCTTCCGCTTAGCTCCCACGCACCCTTTCATTCCTTCTCTTAACTAAAGATAGCCATCTCCTCAATCTGCCGCGAGCCGCGACCCGGCAGAGTCCTCACCATACGGCGTTATTCTCGGTAAGGAGGCAAGAACGCCCCTTGACGCTGCGGGCGTGGAGTCGCAGCATCGTCGCGAGCGCGCTCGTGCAATGTCATGCGTGCCGTCGCCGCGACGTGTGACGTTACGCGTGGTGGGGGCGGCGTCTAGCTATCCTTCTCGGAAGGAGAACATCTGGCGGAGGCTGTTGTTCGCGGGCGCGGGTGGGTAGGCGTCGTTGTTTTTTGCAACAACAGCGTGACCCGGCGACCGTGACTCCGACGACGGTGTCATCCGGGGCGTAATTATCTCTTCTCCCCTCCCACAGAGCGATAGGGGGCGAGTAATGTCGACAGGCCGAGCCATTTAGCGACGCTAGCAAAAGCAAAACAGCCACAACGCCCACAGCTTCGGTGTATACACTCTACGGCGAACAAAGTAATTTCAAGGTGGTCCCTCGGCGAATATGCATCCGTGGGGGAGAAACAGGCAACGCGTATTCTGGACCGACGCCGCCGCCGGCTAGGTATACTGAGCGCGTGGGATGCGTGATGGGAAATTAATGAGGGCCTTTAGCTAGGCCTACTCGTTTCGTTTTTTTGTCCTCCCCTTGTGCCGCGAGGCGGAGCCGAACATAACTTCCACCTTGTTTTGTTCCTGATGGATGAAGTCCCCGCGCCGCGACGGCTGCCGGCTCCGAGACCAGCTGCGCTGGTTATCCTTTTTGTTATCCTTATTATTTTAATTCTCCTTTACCTCGAAACGCACCGCCGACTACCGCACGTTCCTGCCTAAAAGGGGGCCCCATTAAAATAAAGTGCGTCATTCAATATGCCCCCTCATTTGGCGCAGCGCGCGCCTTCCGGCAAAAAGTCGCTGGGCGTTTGCAGAACGAATCGCGGGTTCTACGTTGCCTTGGTCGCAGACGGGGAAGCTCGCATTACCCCGTCTTAGGCATCGATAACCCTTTTCTCTGAGGTTCCCATCCGTGGATCTGTTTAACGAGAGCGAGCGTACATTCCCGACAGGGATCATTGGATTCCAGTGATATCCCTTATGAAAATTTCTATGTCCAGTCAAAAGACAGTCTGCGTCCCGAAGGAAACAGACTGCGTGCGTCCTGTGTGTTTCCTCTGTGTTGGAATTTCGCCACCGACTTTCTGCGTACTCCAAGTGTCCCGTGTGTTTCCGTCCTCCATGCGTCCAGTCTATCTCCCAAAGGCAACACAGACACCATACGGCCTTTGTGTGTCCCCTATATGTCTTGAAGGCAACAGACCGCATTCGTCCCTTGTGTGTCCCCTGTATTGAAATTTCGCCACCGACTTTCTGCATCCTCCAAGAATCCTTTATGTTTCCGTCCTCTAAGTATCCCACAAGCTTCCACCTTTTGAGTGCCCTTTGCATGCTGTCAAATAACAGCGCCCAACAGCCAGCTGCATGTAGAAAATGTCAGCCAGCTCCACAGTCACTGTTTCATGCTGCAGCTGTTTCTGTAAGAGCAAGCTGACGAAAATCACATGAATCACACGACTCTTGCAAACCTGACTATTTTATTCAGGTTGGATCCATACGTGCTGCTGCCGCCTGCCACACCAGGTGCCGCCTCATCTTCACCCCTCACAGGACGGGATAGCCACTGCCACGCTTGAACCTGAAATGACAAACGCATTGATAGCATATGAAGGGGTTTAAACAAACACGTCTCAAACATTTGCTGGTTATGCTTATAAATATAAAGGAGTGCTCCCATACAAAACTGAACCAAGTATCCTGAAAGAGAAGGTACAACTTCTAGGTTGCAAAATTAGCCACAAAATTTAGACCACATAAATTAACTAATGAGCTTACGAACATCAAATATGACATACTGTTACATAGGCAACACAACCCAGAACTAAGTACTGTTTAGATTCATGGCCTCATGACGGGCATTTATACAGCCTCGCAAGAACATTTGAGATGAGATTATTGCAGCAGCACTGTGGGAACAAAGCAATATGGGGGGGGGGGCAGGGAAGGCAACATAAAATTGCATGAACATGCTAAGACAGGCATTGATCAGTCGTCATCATTAGTAGTTGCTTGTGTCTACGCGTTCTTTGGAACCTATAAAGGCAGCAGTTTTATTGTGCATTTCGTTTACGAGACAGCACTTGCATTGTCTAGTTTGTTTGTCTGTGCTTGCTTACAAAAAGCAAAATGTACATCACCATGAACTGACCAACCTCTAGGTTGGCTCCTCACTTCTTATATTTCCTTGTGTCGATGGGTAGCAGACACAGGAACAGAAATAAAAAACAACCCTAGAAAAACATGGTGGATAGCACACTTGCACCCATCATTGCACGCGTGCCACGTGGTCACTCATCCCAACAGATGTACAGTGCACGGAGTGACCCCCAAGCAGCGAAAGCTGGGCGTGGTCGCTCTGTACTTTGTGAAAATACAAGCTACCAGAAAGATTTGACAGATAGCACAAACAGTGCAGGTGCGCCAACTTTGCACCATGGCACGAATTTTTCAACGCACAACAGAAAACGCACCGGTATGTCAGTGACACCGTGGAGGAGAAATTCGAAGACAAACCAGGACATCAGTGACAGTGAAAGGGTTAAAGCGGTCGAATACAGCAAATTTAATTTCAGGGTTTATGCTTACCAGCAATGAGGAAAGCTACCGCAGTAACTTGAGCCGACTACTCTGTAACATGCACTCAAATGCTAAAAACACACAAGCATTTTTGCATATGTTTGCACACAGAGGATTCATACTGTTCGGAAATAATGCAGGTTTTTCCTACTATAAACATCATAATATTGCCCCCAACCACGCCATTTGATTTGTTTACAAAATGTTTTGTTACAAGCACCTGGCCACACCCTGCAATCTTATCTTTTTTTAAGGGAACCGTCTTTTTCCCCTTTTTCCTTTGTATGCTGCACCAGCAGTCCTGTTTGATATGGAAAGGGTGTTGCTTTGCGATCCCTATCCTAGCTTTTCCTGTTTTTTATTGAAAATGTTCTCGATCTAAATGAATGAGTGCAAAAGAAACCCTGCAGCATTCAATTCGCCAACGCTCATCCATGCACGTCCCTTTGCTGACTCCTTCGAGGTTTGTGTTTTTTTATGTTTACTGCGGAGCACAAGTTTGCTCCGATAATCTATATTTTTACAAAAACCCTGCATTATCCGTGGCTACATAACAATATTCCAAACAAAGTCTGATACACAAACCAGAACCCCCCACAGCTCTTTCTTCAATTGCTGAGTACCCTTCTACAATTGATTGATTGTAGGGTTTAACGCGCCGACGCAACGCAGGCGATGAGGTGCGCCGTAGTGGAGGGCTCCGGATTAATTTTGACCACCTGGGGATCTTTATCGTGCGCCGAAATCTCGTACACACGGGCGTTTTTGCTTTTCGCCTCCATCAGAAAAGCAGCCGCCGCGGCCGGGAATCGAACCCGCGACCTCGTGCTCAGCAGCGCAACGCCTTAGCCACTGAGCCACCGCGGAGGGTACCCTTCTACAATTAGGACCATCATTATATTTGCTAGAGTAAATAGCTGTTCGGGGGAAGGGGGGGGGGGGGGCTACGATGGCCAGTGAGACTCATTACACTACATGAAACACAGTGGCAAAAAGGCACGCAATACACCCTTTTCACTGCTAGGCACAAGTTGCATCTAGGGCATTGAAGTGAATTCACCTAAATTCTATTTCTGGGTGCATGGAATTGTTTCACTCATGTAATGTAATCCATAATATGACTTTTGAGTAGAAGTCTAAAGATCTAGTTCATCTGTAATAGGCGGTAGAAGAAAAATCCCCACACACTGTCTGTGGGTACCACGCAACTACCACAGTGAACAAGGGTGACAAAGTCGTTATTAATTAATTCATGGAGCAAGGACGCAGCCCTGATGCGACAAAAAAAATAAGAAAGGTACCAGGAAGTTTCTCACCCTCATCTGTTCCTTATTTTTTGCCCCATCTCTGCAATGTTCTTATGTCTTAATATCACTAAGGTACCACAAGAATGCCACAATGGTTTTCTATGTTTTCATGTTCTCTCAGCCTTCAAAATGGTGATTTTCATGCATTTCACAGCCGTAATGAACTCCACTTACAGGTCGTGCAGGATAGAAACAGGAGGCAGCCAATTCTTCTGGTAGCTCACAACGTACATCCTCCATGTCAAACACCTGGCCCTGTAAAAAATGGAAGTTCAAGTAGTAAACAAGCCATAAATATGCGGTATAATGCCGTGAAATACTCGCTCTGACAGGGCATGACAGAATTTCTTTTTTGTAGGTGCAAAAAAGGCACCTTCAGTTCTTTCAAGCTAAAAAATAAGTACAGTGCTCACTGATTGAAACGCAACACTGCGAGCGCGTGGCCGCCAATACATGCAGCGCCGTCCATGGACGCCGCTGTCGCTGACAGCGCACCGCTGTCGCTGCGGGGAACCACTGCCCCGCTTATTGGCAACCGGAAGCAGCAAGCTTATGGTCAAAACACTCTCATCCTCGTGGTATACCACAATGCAACACCTAGCTTCCACGGGCGTCCACTGGCGGCGCTGCATGTAGCGCAGGCCACGCGCTTGCAGTGTCGCGTTTCAATCCGTGAGCACTGTACATACATTACAATCCTTACAAGGCTTTCAGCCATACTTTAAAGGAACAGAAGCATCCTTACACTGAATTAATGTTAAACTAAGCCTATTAAATATCCCTAGGTGGTAGAAATCTGTGGCCCCAGATTTCCACTGTGCAAGCATATTCTCTGGTCCAGAGGGTACGAAACCTGGTTACGGCTTTTAAAGGAGCCATGAAGAGAAAACACAAGTTTGGTTCATTCAAAGGATTCCGTTGCTAGAATCATGCTGACACCATTTTTAACACAAACTCCACTCAAATAAGCTACAAATTAGGAACAAAGGAAATGGCCATGCGACCCACTAGCTCATTTCCCGCAACAGAACTTATGTCATACCAGCCAGCTCTGCAGTTAGCGGAGGGCGGCAACAGCAAACACAAATTAGGCAGAGGCTATAAGCTTGCCGAACGAACTATTTGCGCTTAAATTTAGGGCACATTCTTTTTACAGTAGTAAGAATGGTGGGGCCAACAGTAAAGGTTAGGAAAGCACACGTAAGCATAGAAGTACCGATGCGTACTGCTGTTGGTACTGCGCGCACTATGCTTGGTTTAGCTGCACAGGACTGCGGGGCTTTGGGGTTGTCTCGGACAACAATGGCCAATTGACACAAGCAACAGTGTCTTACGTGACCATATTTGTGGAGCGAGCACTATGTTTCACGAAACGATTATTTTCTCGCTGAACAAAAACAAGCCACGTTTAAATACGGTAAAAACAAAACAAAAGCAGAAAGTGGCTTGCCACGGTATGGTGGCACCATCTAGGTTAACTAACGGTAAAGAAGGTTTCCCAATCGGCTGCAGAGCGGTCGGTTCCTGTGATGCAGACCCTGAAAATGCACGATTTAGCGGGAAAACCAAAATTTTAGCTTCAATTAATGAATTTCTGAGTGAATAAAGCATCGTTTGCATTTGGACAAGTGCTGGGGGCACCATACCACACGAAATCTTTCGAATAACACAAACTTGTATTTTGTCTTCATGGCGCCATTACAATTCTCTCCGAGGCACATGGTGAACGTCTCGGCGTGCCAATACCTCCAAGGGGTAGGCAAGTTGAAATGCTGACGAAACGAAAAAACAGGATGGCGAAGGAGCACGGTGGCAAGCCCACGCCCTGTTTAATCTTTTTCGCACCGTGATTGTATCCCCATCACATGCATATTTGTAAGAATCAACACGTTTAACCCATGGTCAACATGTTACGGTCAACACAATTTATGCAAGCCAGCTACAAATAATGTCACACCAAACAAGAATTTCTGTCTGATCATGACGATGCTGGATGAGCTTAGGAAGGTGGAAAAATTTCTTGCATTAAAACAGTGAAAGCTGCCCTGTGACTGCACCAGCAATGCAGGCTGGAACAGCATGTTTTCAAGGTGCGACGTCTAAACAACTATCTGGTCAAATGTTCACTGCCTAAAGACCTTGTGCATGTGGTACTACTTATAAAGTTGCTAGCAATGCTTAAATGTCGAAAATTCAACGTATATGCAACTCTTACGTATTATAACTACAAATGTAATGCAGCCTCCTTGCATTTCTTTACCCGTTAACGAAAACAACCCGTTAGAACAATGCTAAGCTGCCTACGTCCTGTAAAAAAATATACTGTGGGTCTACTGCCTCCTAAAAAAAAAAAATCGGGGAGTGGGCGTTTTGTTTTACAACCATTAACGCAGTTGTCTTTTTCTTTTTTTTTCTTTTTTTTCATGCAACAAGCTTTAGCGTCGAATCCACCCAAGCCAAGCGGCGGCCGCTGGGCCGTCAGCATAATATTTTCGTTGCCGGCAATGGCAAGGGGGTCGATCACTCACACAGCATACTGGCCGCCGCTTCTGGAAGCTCATTATGACCGCGCCGACGCAGCCGGTAATTTACAATAAAAGAAGAGCGGCGAGCCGAACACCAAGGAATATACTCAACACGTTTAACAAAACAGCACTGCGGCAACGCGTAATAAAATTTTAACATGCACCACGATAAACAATCACTTACGGCAGAACACGCAGCATTTTTCCCACGTCGCGTCGACAGACTGGAACTTGCAGTAGAGACTCTTGATTCACGTAGGCACGCACAACTTGTCAGGTATTTTGTCAAATGGCGACCTCGATGTGCGTTTGCTACAGCAGCGCAGTACGGCGACGACACAGACGCTTTGCCAGCACTCACGATGTTTCAGGTGGCACAAGAGCACTAACACGTAATATTACGGCAGGAGGAGCACGTAGTAATTCACGTAACACCAGCAAATCGAAAACAAACCACCAAAACCACGCACAACGAACAAACCACGTCCTTTCTTGCGCACCTATTCGCCGCGAGCTCGACATGTAGGTGGCGACAGCGTCGCGCTGCTAGTGTGGATGCTCCGCTGAGCGGCCCGTAAGAATGCACACTATGGGCGCGCTTCGTGCCTTTTTCTCGCCGTATGTGCGCGCGACAGGTGCAAACAAGAGTGGTATGCTGTAGTTCGGTTACTCAACGTTCAATGTATAGCATGGAAGCGGCAGTCAGTTTTCATTATTACGCCAAAAAACGCGACGACTCATCGGGAATCTCAGAATGGCCGTAATTGTGACAATGAACTTGTACGCTATGGCTCGTAGCAAGCTCGATCTTTCCAGACTATGGCTTTGAGCCTTCAATAAAAGCATAAATAGAAACAAATCAGGAAGCCTCGATCTCTGAAATTCAGTTTACAACGCAATCTCAGTCGCTTTCACTGGTAGCATGACGCATTCTTGCATTTGTGGGATGCTCTGAAATTGTAACACTACTTAACTACCCCGAAATTCCTTCTAAGAGCTTACGATATTTTTTGTGTGTTCAAAAGGCAACATAAAATTACTGAATTTTGATCAGCGCAGAGATATAAATGTAACCGCTCTAACTGGTCTTTTAAATGAAATTTTAGCGACTCTGAAGGAAGGTTTCATGAATAACGGTTTCGGATCACTCATTTACGGCTTTCGTCGCAAGTGAACTTGCGAATTGAATTGTCAACGCACGCAGTACAATCAACATCTCATGTTTAGCTAGGTTTTCGCAAAGTGACAAGCAGGCTTACAGTGTGCAAACCAAGCTTCTGGGACCTCACAGTGAGCGCAAATTTTCTGTGACGGCTGCTCTGTTGACGATTTGCGTTCCTTTTAAGATCTAACAGGTACCTGCAACAGCGAGACGTGTTTGCATTCTTGCGTATAAGGTCGCTTACGAACCCTAAAGGCGCAATAAATGAAGTTGCGCTGTTGCAGATGTAGTAAAACATTTCCTTTTTATTTCTCGTTGCAAATCAGCGTAACGGGTTCCCGGTAACTACTTTGTTTTGTAAACTGAATATCGCCTTTGTCTTGGCATTTAATTCTTGAGGATTGGTTAAAAAATGAAATTCTGCGCATTTCATTTTTTTTTTCGGGAAGGGGGAGGGGGGGGGGGGGTCCTGCCAACGTTGCAAGAGCAGCGAGAAGAGAACGCATGTAACACGCGCGAAAAGCCAAACTATGGTTATCAGTATTATTTACAATCGAAACTACATTAGGCGTCGTGTTCTGTAGCGGTGAAAAAGCAGTACACGTATTTTCCAAATTGATTAACCCCCCTTTGGTCCGAGATTGTCCAGGAATTGTGGGACGCCTTTTTCAAAATTGTATTGAAAGCAACCATTGTGGGAAAAAATTAAAAAAAACAGCGAGTCATGGCACACACCCCACACACATGTGGGCAACAACGTGCATTATATATTACGCGTTTTCTTCTCTTTCTTTAAACTTAGGTCCACCTTAAGAGGTTAAGACGTGACCAAATTAGGCATTTGGTTATGCTGAGTGAGACACGTTTCTGGACAAGGTGATTCATGTCGGATTTGAAAATGATGTATATGAAAATGACTTACGAAATGCCACATGACTGACGCAGACTCACAACTGCTTAATTTTACCGAAACATTCCCCCTAAATACTCTTGCGCATGCATAGAAACGTATTTTAAATAATATGTAAAATTAGCAACTCGATACAGTTGAATAAATGTCTATTCCTCCTCCTGAGTATAACCAACGACTGTCCAAAAATGGTATTTATTTTAAAAAAGGTACGGGAAGGACACGATCACACAGACGCTTGCGGGTGTAAAATACGTGTCCGGTAATGTATGGGCGATAGCGCACGGGTCGTGTGCAGTGTAAATGTTTTTGTTTGTTTCTTCTTTCTATAAGGACACGGCGCAATTTTACAAGGGTGTGGAATTTCCACGCGTATGCACAGGTGTTGTCGCTTCTTACCCGTTTCGCGTACTAAACTTTTATCCTTTAAATAATCGCCACGCCACCTTCCAAAAGCACCCTTCGACGTTCCCGAAACGGCAGACGACTGCACTTAACAATAAGAAAAGTGCAATGTGTGGAAGCAATGTTTATAACACGTTTCACACTCAAGCGGTGACCACGGCGAAGATGTTTCGTGGAACTAAACCAGCGCATTAACCCGCAACGGCCGCTGATTCTTGCGTTTCTAGAGGAAACGAGCACGCAGAGGTTACTATGTCATTGCTTACCGCCACACGAGTACACATATTGGTTGTTTTGTCGTGTGCAGCACGCGTCTTGCGCCGCACGCAACGTGAAAAAGCAGACGACGCGAGAGCGCCATCCACACTAGGAGCGGTTCGTCCCGCCGCCGCCAGGGGCCGACTGTGTTCGCGCTCGGGGCGAATAACAATGACTGCATATATGCTAGCCTAGACTAGACTTATTACTACAGTTGGCTATCTAGCAGTCATAGAGTTTTAGCAGTTACTTTCTTCCTTCATCATCACCCCTGAAGCAAACTAGGCAAACGCCATTATAGTATTTTGTTAAAGTTGATAATAGCAAACATATATATAATGGCAGTATATTTTCTTGATGCGAGCAACGTCTTTTGTTGTCGTAAGTTGTTGCTACTCAAAAGCGAATAAAAATGTATTAACAAACGAAGTTATTATCATCGTCATCTACATCTAGATTGACTGTTTTGTGTTTTGTTCAGCGTCCAAGCATTCACCATTCACTGTTTGTGGGCTTTTCACAAACAGAACGGCCGGATAAAAAAATTATTCCCCGCAGACATACGCAAACACACGCGCACACGCATACGCGCGCGCGCGCGCGCGCGTGCACACGCACGCACGCACGCACGCACGCACGCACACGCACACGCACGCGCACGCGCACGCGCACGCGCACACACACACACACACACACACACACACACACACACACACACGCACACGCACACGCGCACGCGCACGCGCACGCGCACACGCACACGCACACACGCGCGCGCGCGCACAAAAGCACCGTGCGTCAAATCCACGCAGGCAAACAATTCACTCAAATGGAGGCTTAGCAAGACTATGTGAGCTCAAGTATTTAGACCTAGGTTTACGACGTGATCGTGTACTATTTTGGTGGCTTGGAGGTTAAAGGAGTACTGACACGAAATTTTTATGTTATCTTTTTTTCGCTGCTATGCGTGCCTACCAGCCCACTAATCATAGAATGACAGATTAGACGGTTGAGCGCAGCGTAAACATTCATTTACGGCGTCGTTTATTCGTGCCAGTTTCGGTTTCGACAAAAAAACGCCGAGCGGCCGCCATGACAGCATGTATGACATGGCGTCACCATTCTTGCCGTATCGCTGCCTCTCTGGAAGCGCGCGCGAGCGAGCGCACGCGCGCGCCCAGACCGGCCGAGGTCTTCGCCGTCCCCACAGGCCCGGGCAGCATGACGTCAGTCCCAAAACCATGACGTGTACACACGCCCGAGCAGCGCGCGCCAACCACAGCCAGCGCGTCGGCTTCGTCACGGGAGCCCCGACGTCGGCAGTTTGGGGCACGTAGCAGATGATGTCACGTCGGCCCGCTCTGGGCTTTCTCGTGCGGGTGAAGATTAAAATGGATTTTAAATATGTTTCGCTGAACGGTTGCTGTTAAAACTTGCTGGGAGATATCTCCTGATAAAAAGGAAGCGTTTTACATAGTTATCTCAGCTTTGAAATTTCGTGTCAGTACTCCTTTAAGTACTCGCCTACTGATTCAAAGGGCGGAGGTTCGAAACCCGCTCAGTGGCCTTTTTTTTTTTTTAACCATGTTTTAATTGAAGTTTTTCTGCCTTGGGTTATATATTGATATTGTTGTTGCTCTTGTTGCTCTCGTCTGGCTGTGTCCCTTTTTTTTCTGTCGCAATATATTTCTACCGCAAGCTCTGCCCCAAAAAACAGTACACCGCTTCAGCATTTAGTTGCAAGGATAAGCCATTTTACAACGACCCTGAAGGAAAACACAGACTAGGACAATCGGAAGCCACTTTTTAGGTTGTTTTTGTTTTCATTGCTTCGTTTTCTATTCGGCTTTTTGTGTTCTTTTTACTTTTTCTGGTCTGTATATTCTTCTCCCTCCCACTTTTTTTTCGTAATGGGAGGGACGAGGCTCTTCGAACAGCCTCGTTCAATATGTATCCTTCTTACGCCACTGTTTCATACAAACGTACCAGTTGGTAATATTAATTCTGCGAATTTATCAGACCTCACTAGCACGAAATAACGTATACAGTGCTGCAGAATTTCCACAAACCATCGGCATTGTTTCTTACCATCTCTAGCCAAGCCAAAAAACTTAACCTTTCGAGTATAATTAAGGCTTACATGCTCGACTTTATGTTTACTAGAGGAAGCACAATCTTCAGAAAAAGAATGTAAGGCAACAAATAGTTATCCTTCCTCCCAGTGTCCTAGAGGCAACACAAAAGACATAAGTCAGTCTTTTTACTTCATTTTGCCTTCAGTACATACATAAGCAACAGCATTACGGCACATGGAAGAATTAAGACAGCAAATTCAAGTTCTATCTTACAGCCTTTGTCCTAGAGGCAACACAGGGGAAACAGGCCAAAGTCTTTTGACTTCATTTTGCCTTGAGTACACACATGGGCAATAGCATTGCGGAACTCAGAAAGAGAAGAAAGCAAGTCATTTTTAAAGTTTTATACCTCTCATCCGAAATAAAATCTTTGTATAGAAATTTAAACTTTGTCTTTACCATAGTACATATAAAGGTAAAACATCATGGCTGTTTATCCGGCAGTCTATAAAAAGTACACAGCCTGCTTATGTCCTAGAGGTAACACAAAGGAAAAGTCAAAAGAAAGGCCACACAGTCAACATGCAGGAGACACAAAGTAAACAGAAAGGAAAAGTTCATTTTCATAAGGGATGGTTGTCGATGGGACGTTCACATACCACCGTCATTGCGCGTCCTTTCGTGGCATGCGCTGCTATTTCTTCAACCCGATATTCTTCCTATAGGACACGAGTGGATAGTTCTATACGAAGGGTGTTTGCAATGGCCTAAGTTGTGTAACCGTCGTGATGTATGGAAGATCGTCACCATTGCTCTGACCGAAACAGATAACACGTTTGAGTTTCGTTAGTTCCGTTCATCCCTGGAGAGTTCTTTAAATTTTCATCTATAGCGAACGTGTTTTCAGGAAATATTTATTTCGGAATATATATTTCCGGAAATGTTTTTCGGCAAGTATATTCAGCATCTTGATGTACCGTCTGAACAACAAGCTCACCGGCCCCGAAGACATAAAGAGCGGGGGGTCAGTTCGATCTAGAGAGGGTGTGCGTGTGTGTGTGGGGGGGGGGGGGGGGGGAGATAGAGAGAAAAATGGAAACAAAGCAGAGAGACTACCTTATTGTACAAGTTTGCTTGTCAGATTATTTTCTGACACTGTCAGTTCCCGGAGCCAAGTGTTCATTCAACCTCTTGGGCTCAAACAGCTACAGGTGCCATCTGTACTGCTTATCCTGCGATTGTATACTCTTCCTTTTAAACTAATACATGCCACTGAGACTGAGGACCCCGCCTATGCGAAACATTTACTGTTTCAATTAAGTTTTCTCCTCCACATACATGCGAAGTCACCTCCAAATTAGATTGGAGTTTCCGTACCGGGCAGGTCCGAGTTCGACTTCAGCGGCCTCTTAACTGATCTGTTTACGTTTAGGCCGGAAATCAGAGTCAGGATTTTGCTCCGCTGGCCTCCCGAATCAAACACTGAATATTTCTCTTCCCTACCACTCTTCATTCTCTACCCAGCTTCGCCTGTAGACCCGAAGGTGCGTTCTGCGGCCTAAATTACAGGCACTATCTAAGCTGGGGCCGCCAACCAAAGCCTGTGCACGCCTATATACGCTACCCGGTAATAAACTCCCCTCACTTTCATCGTGAAGTTGATGCGTGAGCGCGGATGCTGCTATTTCCGGTAACAACACAGATACTACGGGCAGAACTCATTACGAAACACTCGTTTAGGCTTATCACAGCTGACGCAGTTACAGCAGAACAAAGAAGGAGCGTGGCTAATTGTATGAAGAAAAATAACGCATCACTTTATGCTTATCAGACAAAAAAGGACCGTTTGCTGCATGCAGTGTGCTTTAGAAAAGTGGCAGGCCCGAGCGCCAGCGTTGATCGCCGCGCAACCTGACGCTCGCGTTCACAATAGCCTACAGGCTACAACGCATTGTTCGGGACCCCGAGCAGCATAAAGCACGCTTCTACGGCGCAAGCGGCTAGCAGACGACGCCAGAGTTTCGGCGTCGTCTGCGTAACTATCGAGCGCTCCGGCTAAATAGCGACGTCCGGCTTTGAAGAAGCCTGCTCTCTCGCTCGCTCACGCCGCTTTGCTGGGGAAACATCCTTTCGGTAAGAAAGCCTTGTAAAGTTTTCCTATTAGCCTCGACGGCAGACTGTTAAGTGTTTTCTACGGTCTGGATCAGAGGCGTCGCTGATGTATACTGTCGGGCCAGCATGTCACGTGACGAAAAGTAGAAAGGGAGGAGTAGGGGTTTCAGGGCAGAGCGCGGGCTTGTATCTTTTCTTGGAAGCGTTGGCCGAAGGGACGGCAGTTCGTGGCTCTCTGAGCGCGCTTTTGTTCGCCCGCTTGTGACGGAGGGCGAGAGAAAGCCATCCAGTCGAAGTGGCGGCAGCTGCGGGTCCAATATGGTGCCGTCTCGCTCGGCGAACTCCTCTTAATTAACCGATTCGGCTCGCACTTGTCAAAGTGTGCGCTTCCGAAGCCGGCCAGCGCTTCGAACAGTGCTCTTCCGCTGCAACGCATGGCGCAGCTCTCTCGTGCCCGAATCGCGGGCGCCAGCAGTTCATGAAAGCTCGATCAGCGAGACGAGAGGAGAAACGTTGGCCGTGCTCTGCTGCTCTGCCGTATGCACGCATCCTCCTCCCCTTCGCGCAGCCCTAATGTGCCGAGAAGCAAATTCGGGACGCTATTTCTTAAGTATGTCTCGAACAATCTTGAGCCATGGATGCGTGGAGACAGGTTTCTGCTTTCTCCTCGTAGTAGCTAGGCGTTGGCGGGTAGGCTGTAACGTACGTCACATACAGAAAGTGTGGATCAGTGCACCACGATGAAACTGAATGACTACTCAATACCACAAATGGGGAAGGACACTCTAAAAGAGGGATGGAGAGGAAGAGATGGAGGTAACGCTTTAACGATCCCAAAAGTGGGGGTGGAACCCTAGTCAGGGCAATACATGTGTTGCGCTAGCCGTCTTCGCCCAAATTCCCAAGAGGTTATGGTGAACCAGTCGACAGCTGGTCAAGTGAATCTCCCACAGCTCACGGGAGCAACGGGAGGAGAGGAATGGTAGGGCTGGGCTATCACCTAATTGTTGCCAAAATTGCTGTTTGTCAGTGTGCTATGTGGGGGAAAATAAATTTATTGGGACTGTTGAGTTGAATTTGAGTTGATTTTGTTAAAATGGTGCATAAATGGGCAAGAAAGTGTTGGACCAATAGCAGAAGCTAGTGGAGGCCCATATACAAATGCATTGGCCGCAAAAAATATAAACACAAGCTTTACGCGAGTAAATTTAAAGCGAGTAAATACACATCAGCATATGTGTACAGACCCACATACGTACACATTCTTTCATTTTATAGACATATATGCACACAGTGCACACATCTATTTATTCACACATAAATTTACCCATGCATGAAATTTCACATGAATATGCTAGTATCTGTGTACACACACGCACGCATATTCTCTGTGTGAGCATACATATCGAATACTGGATAAATGGTTCCCATGTACACATGAAGTTGCACGTGAATATGCTAGTATATTTGTGTACACACAGGCATATTCTCTGGATGTAACGTGCTCGTTTGCAGTCGTCTAAGTGTTATTTCGTGATTCTTGCTGAGGGTTGGCTGAGGGCTCGAGAATTTTTGTCTAGTGGTCGGGTAAAATTGAGTAATGTCTTGATACGTGAGGAGTAGTGTCGGAGCTGCAGTGGCCTC
>NW_027526422.1:48402967-48606946 GCF_048455015.1 Haemaphysalis longicornis | reverse complement strand
GATACGTGAGGAGCAGTGTCGGAGCTGCAGTGACCTGGGCCTCGGTAGGCCAGTTCGCGAGCCTGTTGATGAGCGAAGTTTTTTGTTGCCCTTTACACGGGCAAGAGCAGGTGTCCACTCTAACCCTACTCGGTGAGTTAGATTGAAGTGTTGAATAACCTGAGCTGTCGTTGTTGTCCCTCTGACAGAAAACCACCACCGCAGGATTCGTCTTGAGGTATGGGGTCTAAGCTGTGACGTTACGTAAGAAGTTAGCAGGAACTTTGCATTGCTTTGTATAGCAACGATCATGTTCTTGAGCCGAATTGCATCGCGAACATCGTTCTTCGCCGTATTTCCCCCTCGAACGCTGTCAACAACTCATTAAGATGCATTGAAGTGCAGCGTACCCACAAAATAAAGTACACATGCAGTGTAGGAGGAGAAGCTCAGCCGACAAGTCTTTGTGATAAAATCACAGATTTGCCGGAAGTTGAAATAGCGAAATACATGCTTTCAACCACAGTGCCAGAAACTCAAGCTTGAACGGGGCGCTTGACTCCGTAATAAAGCATTCGATAAAAGAACGTCGTGAGTAAACAGCCGCCGGCAGTCATCAGAGATGAAAAAGTAGCAAAACGTTTGCTGACACGCAATTTTGTACTAAAATTGGGACTGGAAAAACAAGGGACATTCTTTAAGCCTATCGAACCAGGAATCCCGTCATGCGTCAGACAAGCCTCTTGCTCCTTTATTGTAATAAAAGCTGTGGTTGATTCCTCTGTCATAGGAATCGGTAAAACAAAAGTAAAATGTGCAGCGAAATCTGCAGCTGAGCATGATTTGCGGGTCGGCGGCTGTCTTGTGGGTGGGCTTGGCCAGTGACGTCCTGCTGGTGGGTCGCTTCGGCAAAGGTGTACTGCTTCATTTCCGTGACGGATAAGGCGTCAGCGAAATCTTGGTGTATCCCGGCATAAAACACTTTCGTGTTAAAATATAAAACCCGAAAACGAACAACCCTAAGTATAACGTGCTCTTTAGCACTAAAGGTTGCTTCCCCGCAAGAAGGCGCTGTGTGCAGGGGTGTACCCTTTACAGGCCACTTGCTTCGCTGTACTGGCGTCACTTCCGTGACCGATATGACGTATCTGAACTCCTCGTGTACCCGGGAATAAAACACTTTCATGTTAAAATAAATTGTTGCACTCAGCATGAACCCTCTATATAGAGGAAAACTAGGAATGAGTGGACACTCGTTGAATGCATCGTAATGATGAGCGTCATCATCTGTGTGTGAGGGCAAGAACCAAACCGACCAATAAGCCATGCGCCAACCATACTGGGTACCTCAGCAGCCGGTCTTCGAGCTGGAGGGCCGATGTCAGCCAATCAAAGCCTGGGACCTTCGACCTGTTCTAACATTTTCACATTTTTGAACCAGTGCTCTGGGAGTCTTCAGCTACTGCGCCGCCTTTATTTCAGCTGTTGTTCGGAGTGTACAGGTGATAGAAAGTCACTTCCCGGGTAACGCCTATAAGCGTGACGAAGTCTGAATCCCGTGATATATGCGGCTCTGGCAGACACATTCTTCGAGATGAAACCGGGAGTGTAGTAATGATCAGTGCTCTTACAACCGTTCGTTCGTGTCGTTTTGGTGGCTAGGCTCTACTGCTTCCGGTAAGTTTTTAAAGACCTCAAAAGTCGAAATTAGCACCGTGGATACTGGCACCATGGAAAATATGAATCACAATTCCTGGAATCAGCAAAAAGTCGGTCATCTCCGTGGCCGCGCTCAAGTTCTTTCAGAACTTTCGGGCAAAATAAACTCACTACTACTACTACATTTGAGTATATCTTCAGCACTTACAGACGCTACACACACGTTTATGCGAATGGCTTGGTTCTCCCGGGCTCATCCGCTATCGACGTGTGGATCCCATTGGCCCGGTGCACTATCGATAGAAAACTAAACCACGAAACATTTTCGACTGCTACCGAACTGGCTTCTGTAAGGGCTGTACTTCATTACATCAGCGGACATCGTGTCCAGCATGGGGTAATATTCCTGGGCTCACGTAGCGCCTTACAAGCCCTCAGAAAGCTTCTCAACAACTCCAGCCAGTGTTGCGACCGGGCGGGGGCACCCGATCCGAGCTCCGTGGCCTCCGACATACGAGTGGTAGCGTGTATGATGCGAGCGGCCAGCCGCTGTTGCAGCCGTGAAGAAGTCCAAAAGCCGTAGCCTAACGTAACTGTTTACTTCATAGCGAGAGGTGAGCCGATGCCAAAAAAACAATGCCCCGACGGGCGAGGTTACAATACAGGACTCGAGCAGAGCGACTGCATGGATTCGCTGCTCAAACAGGAATGATTTTCAGCGCTTGGGCGGCTTCTATTTTATACCCAAAAGCCGCAATGGTCAAAACACCCAACAAGTAGCAACACGTCACGAACGTCACAGACACACACAACGCTCTTTCCACAGTTCGTGAGTCATCGGTAGCCTCGGCGCATGTTTAGTCCGAGAGAGGGGAGAGAGTGTCCTTTAAACATGCTGAGGCATGCCTCGCCGGGCCGGCAACCGTCGAAGTTTGAAGCGCGTTGAAAGCGAGGCGACTGGGCCGGGCATGTCGAGACGTGAATGTATGACTGACTGACGTGCTGGCACCTGACAGCTGTGGGGCGCACGTCCGTGAAGCATGCCTGGGCGTGCCGCTGGCAGCCGCCGGAGGCGCGTTGCAAAGCGAGGCGTCTGGCCCGGCATGTCGAGACACGAAACTATGATTCACCGACACGCTGGCGCCTGACGGCAGAAAGGCGCACGTGGTGGCTTCGCCGCCCAGCCGTGGAGTGATGCGGGAAAATACGGCGGCGTTGGCCGATTCGTAACACCAGCTTGTATGTGAAATTGCCGAAATTCGCACAATGGCAGTGCGCGAAGACCATGACATCATTATTCAGTGGCTTCCGGGTCACTCGGGCACACAAGACCACATTAGATCCGACGCAGCCGCCATCGCAGGCCACTTGCTGTGCAATACGATCCAGCATCCTTTCTCCCGATAGGACAGCAACGCCCTTATCCTCGCAAGTGGAAGGACTGCACAAATGTTGGAGTGGCAGGACACTCACCGCAGGTATATACACATCTCTGAAGGCTGTGAATGCCACTGTGACTCCCACTTTCCACGCGGCCTCAACAAGTGTTGTGAAGGAGTGCTGCGCCGACTACTCCTGAGTGTAGCGTTTACTCGAAGTTTTAAGTTTAAGATAGGTTGGGACGATTCACCCCCGTTCCCGACTTGCGCCGTGCGTGAGACTGTAAAACATTTGTGCGTCTGCCCTCGATTTGCTGCTGCGCGAAAAACTGCAGCGAGCTCCCTCCCTGTCTCGTGTACGACACGGAGGCAGGCCCGACCTTTGTCATTTTCTTGGGCCCTGGGCCAATAGTGTTGATATTACCTTGGGAACAATAGTTCTGCTCAGGCTCCTAGGAGACTCTGAACTGAACAAATCTGGTTAGATCATAGACAGTACAAGTGCCTCAAGATATGTTCTCTTTCGCGCTATGGTGTTTATCTATTTCTTTTTCTTGAGTTGGTGTACTTCCTTATTTTTTGCACCGTTCACTTTGTATTTTGATTCACTAACAATTTCCTTTTCAAATTTATTTGTTTGCCCGGAGTCTGCTAGCACTATTCCTTTGTTTCTTGTTTTTAACGTTTCTTGTTTATCTTCTCGCTGCTGTACCCCGAAGGCCCAACGTTCGCCACATCCTCCACCTGGTGTAGAAAGCCTTGTCATTAGCAGGGATGACCTCACCAGTTCACATTAAAGAGCTCTCTCTCTCTCTCTCTCTCTCTCTCTCTCTCTCTCTCTCTCTCTCTCTCTCTCTCTCTCTCTCTCTCTCTCTCTCTCTCTCTCTCTCTCTCTCTCTCTCTCTCTCTCTCTTTGCTGCGACATTCCCGAACCGTTTACCACCATAAAACGTTACTCACGTTTGATCTCACGGCGATCGCTTTACCGATTGCACGCGAGGGCATGATGTCGCCTACATCGGACGTACCGATGACCACGCGATTTTCCCGACACCATCCGTCATGATACATAGCTCCCTCCCCGGTTGGCCAAAGTTGCCACGCGCCCGTCCGTCAGCGAGTGGTGTGCCTGCCCGTGTTGCCGTCTTCCGGTCTGTATATATGTATACCCCTGCACGCGCCGACGCAGGATGCGCGCACGCAACAACCCACGCGGAGGTATATCCATCGGGGGCCGGCCGCTAACTCATATTCCGGGCTACCATAAGAGGACGAGGCCTAACTCCGAAAACTGAAGGTGGCTGTCCTCCATTTGGCCTCGATCATCGCTCAACGCCCGCAGGTCAGGCCAGGATGAAACGCGTGTACGGTATACACGCACCGCACATGGGCGCGCAGGGATCGACAAAACAGGGCGAGCAACACGCTTTGTTCTCGTTTCCGGCTGCTCCGTCAGGAGATGCCGCATGCGGTGGTGGCGTCTCGCAGAGGATCATACCTTTGTGCTGGTTGTTGTTGTTTTGTTTGCTGCTCCTCTAAGCCGAATGCGTTTTAGCGCAGATCCGGTTGCAAGGTATAATGCACGGGGTGGCTCGGTCTATACGTGCCCTGGAAGACAAAGAGCACGCGACCCGCGGTGATTCGCACGTGGCAGAATTCGTTGCTCTGGCGTCGGCGCTGTCTTTCCGACTGGATGCCTCGATGGACGCGCCAGGAGGGAGAGCGAGAGGAGGAGGAGGAGCAGGGGAATATTTTAGCGGCTATGTTCTCAGTGGCGGAGGTTAATTTCAACCAAGTGCAGCTTCATATACGCCAAGATAAAATATCTGCAATTCGCCCGTGCTAAAATTACAGACTTGATTTATTAGGAGGTTTAACGCGCCGACGCTAAACAGGCGATGAGACGCGCCGCAGTCCACTGCAGTGCTCTGGATTAAGTTTGACCACCTGGGGATTTTAAACGTACGCCGAAATTTCGAATACACGGGCTTTTTCGCTTTTCGCCTCCAACAGAAAAACGGCCGCCGCGGCCTGGAATCGAACCCACGTCCTTGGGCCGAGCAGCACAACGGCCTTAGCCACTGAGCCACCGCGGCGGGTCACATCTGAAAATGATATTCGAAAAACCTAAAAGATTCGAAAAACCTAAATTACTCCCCCCTCCGCCCCTTTTTTTCGCTGCGGTATCTTATCTTGACGAAATGCGCGCAGAGAATGACGTTTCATTTGGCGAACATTTTATGGTGAACGTATGATGGCGAACGTTTCATGGCTAACGTATGATACTCAGTCACCCTCACTGCCATTCGAGTCCGTTTGCCGCTTGGGCCGCCGCTTTCAATATCTCCCAGGAGGTCGTCTTCTGTTCTGTTAAGTGGTTTTTAATTGGACACTTCATAAATGACTTGGCTACAATGTCAACTCGGACTTATTCGCACGCGTCCGGAATCCACCTAGCGATGGATGCCTAGAAAAGGGGGTGCCGAGGTTCGCACAAATACAATATATATATATATATATATATATATATATATATATATATATATATATATATATATATATATATATATATATATATATATATATATATATATATATATATATATATATATATATATATATATATATATATATATATATATATATATATTGCTCTATCTATCTATCACTCTCACTCGTCGCGCCATAACGGGGAATACAGGCGCAAAACTAAGTTTGCTGACACCCAACTTTGTACTGAAACCGGGACTGGAAAAACAAGGGACAATAATTAAACCTATCAAATCAAGCACCCCATAATGCGTCAGACAGGCATCTTGTTTCTTTATTGTAAAAAAACTGTCGCAGCTTGCGCTAGTGGTGGCAAGGCTGGAGAAACAGCGCCGCTGCAGCTGCTTCGTCCCCACTGGGATCCCCTGTCAGTGTGGGGGAGCAACCTGAATGGTCTTGTAAAATCTGGATAAACTTGGCCTCAACACTTAGCCTAGCCCACCAAGAACCTCGCAAAACCTAACAAAACTGAGCGAAGCCTATAGCAAAACCTAGGCGCCTGAGCACTCTTAACAAAAAAGCTCGTAAAAGCGTAGCAACGGCTGTATTCACGAACTTCTTACGAACTTTACTACCCGTCAGAACGGTACGTTGGTCCTGCCACTAAATGTGAAACCGTTACTAGACTTATGAATTATTGAACGTAATAGCTACAGCACTTTTGCCACTTCCAAACACGATTAAAACGTTTTTCCGAATCCGCGTGCTGACTTGTATATGCTCACATTAAAATACGTAATTCTAAAATTATCGCCAAAATATTTGATTTTTGCGACAAGCCCACCAACTCTATCAAATGACTTCGCGCTGCTAGCTATGAAAGCAAGAAGGGCAGATGTATTTCTAATATAACTAAGTTGTGCTCGCTGTCCTCGTGCATTCCTTTGGTTTTTCTTGCTCAATTTATTTGTTGGTTGTCTAAGTGTGGTATGTGCGTGTTAAATGTGTCTATGTCGCGCCGAATGCTCAGCCGATACACATTGTCGTGCGTAGCTCTTTATAAGGTTATGCATGGAAACCCACTAGCTACCTAATTTATACTGGCACAAGTAACTGGCTAGTAGTCTGTTAGTAAGTGACACAAGCTTTTTTTAGGTGCGGAGTACCTTAGGACCGAACAATATCCGTCCGCGTCCGTGCACATAGCATTTACAATCGCAAAAAATCCCACAGGCACCGGTAGGATTCGAGCCTGCGTCTGGTAGACCAGACAGAGTTAGGGTCAGTCATCTTACCCATTGGGCTACGACCGCGAGTTAGTACCCGAGAGTGAAACGGCTTACTCCCTGGCCTGTAATGGTGCGGAGTACCTTAGGACCTCCCAATGTCCGTCCGCGTCCATCCGTGCGCACACCACCATCAGGCGAAAACAAAGCGAAATTCCATTTGAGCCGTGAGCTGCAGTTTCATTTAGGGAATAATCAAGGTGCAACTCACGGCTCAAATCGAATGACGGTCGGGGCGCAAATCGGATGTCACTCGAGGCGCAACTTGGATGTCATTTCGAGTCCCCGTACTCCGCACCTTTGCCATCATCGACGTAGTGGAGATGCTGCCATTTTTAAGAGTGAGCCCCGCTATTTATCTTCTTGCGCTAGTCGACCTTCTTTTATGCCGCGCGTTCCCCGAGTAGAGTTGAGGCCGTATGCGAGGCTAGCTCTTGACTCTGCTGGAAGCTGGGCCTTGAGCTGAGCCCTTCTGGCAGGCCATAGGCCGGGAGGCTATAGCGCATGCCCTCTGTTCTTTTCTGACAAGCACTGCTTTCGCGCCGACCTTCATCGGCGGGAGGCACCGCATGCATCTCTTTCCTTGGTATTTTTTTTCTTACGCCACCGGACCAAGCTCAAGGTTTAACAGCTCCGCTGTTAAAAGGCGACCTATTTGAACATAGCTACCACATTCCGAGACAAATCCTCGGCCCAGCTTCACTGCAATGCACTCAGTTGAACAATTCGCGCAGCAAACAATAAAATTTCGGCCATTGACAACGTCAATTATACAATTTGTCGCCAATGTTTGATCTGTGCTATGGCATCGTGCAATTCAAGCGTGGCGTTCTGCACTGCACAGTGCAAATCTAATTTCTTGGTCAAATGGTATGCATGTTGCTGCCATTTGCCGATTTCGTTGCGTTGTCGGGATGAGTTGTTCACTCAAACTTGTAGTGAAGCTAACCACTGTATTTCCTTCGAGAGCCGTGTCCCTGAATGCCTCGTCTTGTTCCTAGTTCATTTCTAAAGCGAAAGCTTTTTTTAGCTAGACCGATGGCGTCCTGTAAAAAAACATGCATTTCCCCATAGACCGGTTGGTCGACCCAGAAGCTCTGATAAGGTCTCGGGACACACGGCGCGTGCGTGAAACCGGGCTTTTATTGGGTCAAAACATTGCGGGAAAAGAATGGTTCTAGATGAGACAATGGCACGCATCGATCACGAAGAAGGAGTACAATAGTATACGTTTATCTCATGAACCACGTATCGGTATGCATTAAGACCGTTCCTAGGTGCATTTAGTTATTGCGCGAAAAATCGTCGCACGGGTTCCGTCTTCGTTCTCGATTTGGGTCTTTGAAGGTTTGACAAGTGATCGGACGCACTTCCAGCGAAGGTTGGACGCACTACTAGCTTCCGCGAAGGGATGATAAGTTTCATTGTCCAGCTAGAACCTTCGTATTCTTGACCGGCGGGTATATCTTTTGTGTTTTCCGTGTTCGGATACGTGATTTCTTGTCCCTCGGTACCCTTACCTTACCCGTCGTTGCGTCGCTTCTTTGAAAGAAAAAAAAACACAAAAACAGACAATCGGATCCTCGGCGCCATCGCAGGGAAGGCCGACTCCGTTAAGAAGCGAGCCTCGCCCTAAGAATGCTGTCAGCGGCGGCGGCCCGCGGGCCGTCTCCGCCCGCGCACAGCTCACTTACCGCGCTCAGACGGGACCTTTGCTCGTTACGCCAAGCATGGGGGCGGAATATACGGCGGCCCGTCGCGGCGGAATTTCGTGGGTGTTGCCGCGCTCGACCAGAGTCATGCGAGCCCCGCAGCCATTTGAAGTGCCATTGGGTTTACTTTTATTTTTCCACCTCGAGCGACTCACCCGCAGCACCGCCCAAACTCCCACGCGCGCGCATAATGTCCGCCCAGTTTTCAGCCGTTTTCCGTCCCCCTCACGTCGTCCCAAGTGGCCTCTCAACCGCTGCGCTATTTTTTACTGCTTCTATGGTTGCAAACACATTTAAGTCTGGAGAAGGACGTACGCCATGTATACGGTGGGTGATCGCTCCGTTATGACTAGTCGCCGCATCCTAATGACTCCTAGCGCTAAGCCTACTTTTCCCATTTTAAATCGCTCAAGTGCAGCATCGTGCTAAAGAGCCGACAGTAAAGCAATCATGTTGTATAGCTTCACCACAATGCCCTCGACTGACCAATCAAAGCCGCCAGAAAAGCAAATTTGGTGAATGACAACAACAAACGCAACATCTGACTCGGAAACTTACCATCCCTTCCTCAAGAAGGTTGAGAAAGGCGCGAAAGCTAAAAGTGCGTCCAAGCATCGCTCAAAGTGAGTGCAGTCGATCGCCAAACCTTCAAACACCGAAATCGCAAACGAAGATGGAACCGATGCGACGATTTTTCGTGCAATAAGTAAACACATCCACGAACGACCTAATTGTGCACCGATACGTGGTTTATGAGATAAGGGTATATACTACTGTATTCCTTTTTCCTGATCGATGTGTGTATTGCCTTATCAAGAAACGTTCCTTTTAGCGATTTTCAAGTAACCATTTTGACACAATGGAAGCCCGGATTCACGCACGCGCTGTGTGTATAGACAGGTTTTGGGTCGACCAACCGGTCTATGGGGAAATGCATTAGCTTAGTGTTTTGACAGTACGCAATTTTGCTTTAAAAATGTGCCCTGCACTGTGGCATTACGCAATGCGCGACGTCATGCTTGCATTGTGTAGCGCAGGGCGAAGGTTTCACCCAAATGGTATGCTCGACATCGCCATTCACCGAGGTTCTATGGTTGATTGATTGATTGTGGGGTTAACGCGCCGACGCTACACAGGCAGGAGGCGTGCTGTAGTGGATGGCTCCGGATTAATTTTGACCCTCGGTCTGCCTCCACACACGGAGTCAGATTGGGCCTGAATAAAAGTTTATTCCTCCTCCTCCTCTGGGGATCTTTAACGTGCGCCGAAATCTGGAACACACGGGCGCTTTTGCTTTTCGCCTCCATCAGAAAAGCGGCCGCAGCGGCCGGGAATCGAACCCGCGTCCTTGGGCTCAGCAGCACAACGCCTTAGCCACTCAGCCCCCGCGGAGGGCCGAAATTTTATGGTTGGCTGCAGGGGTTGCATGGTCAACTGAATGCGCAGCAGTAAATGTGAGCCAAATGATTGCCTTATAGTGTATTGTCCGAACTCTTTTCAGTTGCGAGAGCTCAAGAGCTTCACCGATGAACATGTCAGGCAACAGACATTACAAGTGCACAAGGAATCTCAAAGACTTGCTTTTCCGTGTGACGTCCTTTTCACCACTTTTTTTTTTACAGTATTTCTCTAAACCATACTTTTGGCTTGTAATTTACTTTTAGGGAGTTATTCTTTATACTCACGCCAATGAGCGGAAACTGGAGGTGGAGAGCATGTTTCGTCATCCAGCGTCCACGGGAACACAGGGAACACAGTGGGAAAACACTCAGCCGAAGGCGCAGTCATGCGTTGCACTCATTGGGCGAGGCCGCATGGGGTCTTGTCGCGGATTTCCGTGGTTAATGCGAGTATGTACGAAGGGCAGCCGGAAATGGGGGAAAAGGGAGCACCCATCTGGCTTCGGGCGGACGAGGGCCAAAAACCGGCTGTGCTTTGCGTACACGTTCCGGCTCATTAGCGAAAAACGGTACGATTCGTTGTGCCCTTTGCAGAAAATCGTTAAGCCAATGAATGAAGATCGGTACGCGTTTTTAAACGCAGATTAATAGCAGAATAAGAAAGATTGTTTGAGCCTTTGCGTCAACTCCCTTGAAGCGATAAAAAATGCGAATCCATTATTTTTCTATTCTTCTTCCTGCTGTCGACAAAATTAGGAAAGAAGTTAGGCCGAACATAGAAAAAAGGTCTGCTATTCCCTAAACTGTGACAAAAATAGGAATAATACAGCTGCCATTGCAGCTGAGTGATAGAAACAATGGACAAATTACAGTTTTGCCTGGTAGGGCTCCGACCACATTTGATTTCTTGATGTTTGTCTCGTAAGCATTGAAGTGGCTTCCAGCGTCAAAAAGAATGCTTCCCTGGCATGCACTAACGACGCGAGTGCTCTATATTGCATTTGGTATTGAACGATTGTTGAAACCAAAGCGATGTATCATACGTAGAGGCACCCTTCCCCTTTTAGATGTTGCAAGAGGACGATGATAATCGAAGGCAAAAAAGAACTATATCTTGTTCCTGTAAAGTGTCACCAAGGCTGGTGAAAACAAGTGAAGCGTCTTGGGAAAGGTTTTGGACAAGTGGTACTCAAAAGATGATGGGAAAAGGTAAACGTGATGATGTTGAAGCCACTTGGACACGTTAATTATCAAGTGATGCCGGACATCGAGCACTAGAACGATTCCAGTTGGTAGAAAAAGGAACCGCGCTTTCTTGCTACAACGCATTCACAGTTGCTAGTGGATTTCAAAATGTGCTTTGCGGAAAAGTAATGCGGGATCCTGTTTGTTGATTATGAGGTTTTAACGCGCCGACGCTGCATAGGCGATGAGGCGAGCCGTAGTGGAGGGCTCCGGGTCAACTTTGACCACCTGGGGATCTTTACGTGCTCCGAAGTCTCGAATTCACAGGCGTTTTCGTTTTTCGTCTCCGTAAAAAAAGCGGCCGCCGCCACCGGGAATCGAACCGCGTCCTTGGGCTCAGCAGCACAACGCCTTAGCCACTGAGCCATCCCGAGGGGTCGGACTTCCTGTTCAGCGTCTCCGTTTGTTTATCTTCACGTTTGTTTCAATTTGACGACAATAGTTAGTGCAAGCTGCACGATTTGGCGCAGTCTACCGTGCTCTATGTCGATGCTGGCGGCCATTTTCAGCTCTCTGCCAAAACACTTCACGGGCCGCTCAAGAGCGAGAAGAAGCATGCCAAGCAGATTGGACAGAGGTGCCTGAAATACTAATGAGACCTGGAAAAGCATGCCTGGGACAAACGGGAAAATGCATAAGTGACAGACGTAAAGAACGTGCGGCTGTGTGTGTTAAAATGAGTGGTAAGTGTTAAACGTCTTTCCGGTTTTTCTTGTTGGGTCAGTGGCGATAGACGCTAAGTGGAATAGGGTCGTCCTTCGTCAGGTCAAGTGCAACCGGCGAAGCCCATGGGCTTTGAGGAGGCCGAGAAATGCCACGTCGGGACATTTGATTAACTTGGCTTTTGATAACGCGAATGTATGTGGCTGAAAAGAGATATCCGTTTGCCTCAATGATGCCGCTTGGACCTAGCGGTAATTCGATGACTGACCGTTAAAATAGTTTAAGCGTATTCGGCAAAGGAAGTTTCATTTCTACGCCTGCGGTATATTCCCGCTTGTAACTGGCCATAAATCATTGGAAGTGATTTTCGGCTTGAAAGCGGGCACTCTCGCCGTGACAACTACGCTCATGCAGCGGTGGGCATTGACGTTGTCAGCCTGCAACGATGCCATTCGCTTCAAGAAATCTGCCGATTATGCAAAAGCAGACTGCCTGTCACTGTTACGCTCGACAGGGGTGACAGGAATTAGTAGAACATAGCGAGACCGTAGAGGTTGATTGATTGTATACGGTTTAACGAGCCGACGAAACGCGGGTGATGAGGCGCGCCGTAGTGGTGAACTCCGGATTAATTTTGACCACCTGGGGATCTTTAACATACGCCAAAACCTCGCACACACGGGCGTTTTTGCCTTTCGCCTCCATCAGAAAAGCGGCCGCCGCGGCCGGGAATCGAACCCGCGTCCTCGTGCTCAGCAGCACAACGCCTTAGCCACTGAACCACCGCGACGTGTGAGACAGTATACCCCGCGGTCTCGTACCATACCGTTCATTCTGTCCATCTGGCAGCTACGACGTCCCACCTGAACTGTTGTTCTGTTTTCCCATCACGGGTTGGTTAAGTGTCCGCAGTTTTTGCGTTAATATACGCCGTTTGCTTAATGATAGCGGTACAGCCTCGTTGTGCAGCCGTTGTTACAAATGATTTTCTTCTTCCAGCGCAGGTACCTGATTCATCTCAGGCCACAGCGTATTTGTTAATGATGTGTTTTAACAGGCTTCATCTCTGCACTGAACTGGTGTTTTGTACACGCATAACATAAAAGCGCTCAGTGGTACTAAACTATTCCAGACCATTTAACAATGTCGCACCCTTAATCTGAGCGTTCTTTAGGCGCTTTACGCATCAGGAAAGTACAGCTGTATATAGGCGCGAAAAAATTTCCTGATTTTACGGCAAAGTTTACCAACCCCTTATTTAATTAGTTCACAAGAAACAACGCAAACGGCAACCTCCAGCAACAAAACACAACGTACCACTGTCTTTTTAAAAAAACACAAGTAATTCAACTCAGAACATCACACTTTTAGCATGGTGCTTCCGGCACATTCCAATCAGCGATTGCATTTCATCCAAAGTGCACGAGCAAGGAGGCCATCTCTCCAAGGAAGAATTGCCGATTCCTTCATTAGCGCTCATTGCAGAGGGCAATCCAGGCTTGTTAACTGCAATGATTCCGGTTATTGGTCATTTGATGGAGTGGCGCTGCCGTAAAAATGAAATTGACGCTCCTGTGCTCAAACGGAACGGTCGCTCGTTGTTATACGGCTTCGCTTTTGCAATTATTTCACCTCATTTTCCGCAACTCCTTCTCCATTAGAACTTCGGAGAAAGTTACGAGTAAAAAAAAACTTGTCCGGCTAGCGGTTTCTGGGTGTGTATGGGCGGGCTATGCTCGTACTGCGACAGCGCGTGCGCACACCTCGTATTTATTAAGCCAATTCTGCGTGATTTTGTCATAACTGAATTATGCTTCAATTTTCATTTCACGCTTACAAACCAGAGTTGTATCAGCATGCCTGCACACTTCAGCCGATGAAATTTACGTCGCATGAGCTTCGACTAAACTTTACCACGAGGCCATTATCGAAGGCCTGCAATCGACCAATAATGGAGCACGCACTTATAACTACATCAAAGACTTTCTCTCGGACAGGACGGCTATCATACACGTGGGTGACCTCGTCACCCCCCACTCTCGGTTGGAGGAAGGGGTACTCCTCAAGGGGCCGTTTTTTCGCCACTCCTGTTTAATTTGGCCATCTTAGAAATCCCGAGCAGACTAGAAGAAATTCCGGGTCTCTATCATAACCTATACGCGGATGACATCACTCTGTGGGCCACCAGAGGTAGCGATGCCCAAATTGAGGAAATCCTGCAGATGAGCATCGACATCGTCACAGAGGAAGCTGGCAAAGCGGGACTCTCTTGCTCTCCATCTAAATTCGAGCTTCTTTTACTTCCGTCGCAGGCTCAAAGACCACCTCAAAAACCGAGCATCAGGCTCCTCATAAACGGCAAACCATTCCCAGAGGTCCCGATAACCCGTATCTTAGGACAAAGAATATCAAACAACCACAAAAGGGGCAGCTTCATAAACCTAATGAACCGAGCCGCGGACCAGACGGCCTGACTTCTCCGCAGGGTCACCAAGCGCCATAAGGGTCTTACCGAAAGCGAGAAAGTTCGCTTTCTCCAATCCTTTGTCATAAGGCGGCTAGTTTACTCCCTCCCTTATCTCCACCTAACTAAAGACGACCTCGATAAAGTAGACGTGCTAATTAGGCGAACATATAAATTAGCTCTTCGACTCATTCCCGGCGCTTCCAATGCTTGATTGGACGGGATGGGTCTCCACAATAGAGCTGATAGAAGCCCACTTAACGAGTCGGTATGAGCGACTGCCCGAACTAGCACGGGGAGGCATGTCCTTCAAGAACTGGGTATCGGTCACCATACAAACTTCGTGGAACTACATTCCATCCCCGCGTCAATCCATTCCCAACTGGTAATCAAACCGTTACCACGCAATATGCTCCCCCAGCACAGCGTCGCTAGGAGACTGAAGCGAGAGGAAGCACTCCACAAGATGTACGGCAACAATCCCCGAGTTGTGTATGTGGACGCGTCGGAATACAGATTCCACAACGCATACACTATTGTACACACAAACTACCCCAAGGAACTTCTTAATTCGGCCACCGTTCGATCTAACCGCCAGCCATAGCCCTAGCTCTAATCCTCGGCCCCGCTCCCAGCACGATTATTTCTGATTCCAAAACTGCACTTTAAAATTTCTCCACCAGACGCACCTCAAAGCCGGCAATCAAAATTTTGACAGGAAGCTTTGCCCGACCCCTAAGAAAACCAGTTCTGACCTGGACGCCTGTGCATTCCGGCCTCGGAGGGAACGAGGCGGCCCACGGACACGTCCGAGAACTCACGGTCCGGGCTTGGGCCAGCCTCTATCCCTACCACGGGGCGCCGCGCGGGATCGCCTGGTCTCTTTTCACGACAGAACTATGCACTACCGCAACTCCCGCTTGATCTATCCTCCGGCGGACAAAACTTTAGACATTTCTAAGGCCCACACAAGGCGACTTCTTCAGACAGGCACTTTCCAAACCGCGCCATCCTGACGCACATCCACCCAACTTTGTACACTACTTCGACCTGCTGCTTATGTGGCTGTCATGCCACACCATCCCACCACATCATCTGGGCTTGCCCCAAAAAACCCTTCCCCGAAATACCCTCCGAGGAATGGTGGGAGGCCGCGCTGCGTAGCTTGGACCCGGACCTACAGGCCCGCCTGGTCGCCAGGGCTGCCGAGGTCGCTGATTAGTTCACTCTGACAGCATCGACCCGATCCAACCACCAACATCACTTTCAAGATGCATCGTGACTGATATTCCTCAAAATAAAGTTTATTCCCTTTCCTCTCTTGACCCTGTTCGTGCACCTTCGAGGACGATTGTATGGCGGCCATCTAGGTTCACTGGTACACTTCGGTTTCGGTGTTCCTTGTTGGAACAATATCAAATTAGTTGCAGTCATAGTACCAGCAAGGTATTCTGTTCTCTTTTACCCCCCCCCCCCCCCATCCCTCTCTTTTACATTCACGGGCAGGCTTCACACGCGCTTTTTTACGCTCGTAGCTGATCTTTGACTGCACCCGAGGAACATCTGCTCTACGTCGAAGCGCTTTGCGACGACTACAGGTCGTGCCTCGTCCATGACGGCTTCTGCTCGGCGGCCTTGTCGTAATTTGCAGGGGCGTGCGCCGCTGTGTGTGTTTATACGACGGGCGGCGTCGACTTAGGCGCTTTCGGAGGCGCCCTGTAATCGCGCGTGCGACGCTCACCGCCCCCTTGTAGGGACGGGGCAATTCCGACGGGCAAGGAGGAGGCAGCCAGACGGCGAATTAACCGAGCCCCCCAGGGGGGGACGGTGCGTAAGGAGGGTGTAGACGAAAGGAGATGATGGCGACGACACGGCGGAACGAGATGCTCGACGCCCTTCTCGTTAACGCGACCTCACGTCATCGTGGTGGTCACGTATACCGAGAATCTGTCGTGCGTGTACGTGAACGCGTGGATGGGAACACGGCGAGCGCACAACCATGACCGAGGCACATTTTTCATTCTCGTGTTACCGGACTGCCGGCCCTTCTTGGGCGCTCAGCTCCTCGCACCGTCACCCCCTCCCCCCGACCGGTGTCGTCCAGGAGGCCGAAAACGGAAGTCGTTGCTCTTGAGGTCGAAGAGTAGGGCTTTCCGCTCGTCCCAGGCGAAGTTTGCCATATGAACGCTGTTTAAAGTGGAACATCCTATGCCTCATTCATACAGCTAGTGAGAAACTCTATGGTCTCATTGATGGCGACATTAGTCGGAGTTAAACGCGCTGCAGGAAAGCTAACTTCACACAACGAGTTTCACAAAACGATGATGACGATAAGTGAAGGCACATCAAGCGCCACAAGAAAAGAACTCCTCCTGTGGTCGGAATCTAACTTGGATCCGATGTCTACTTGATTGTTCCATTCCAACACGGTCGAAGAGGTTTGGATTTTGGACTTTGGCTTTCAGGTTGGATGGAGAAAGCTTCGTGTTTTAACCATCTTTCTTTATTTGATTTTTTTCCTGGCAACACCCGTTTGTCGAGACTTCAGCGCATCTTGAAGATCCCCAGGTGGTCGAAACTAATCCGGAGCCATCCACTACGGCGCGCCTCGCAGCCCAGGGGAAGCTTCGGGGCATTAAACCCCATAATAAAATGTGAACGCTTTGGTTGAGTGTTGCGTTGGGCCTCACAAGCCGTGTTACTTAGTGGCGAATACGAGGCAGAACAGATAAAGATATTGAAAAGCGTTTAATTATTAATACACTTTTTCTTTCGCTGAAGATATTTTCCTGTAAGCGCAGAAGCTAATTAGAACACTTCCAGCATTAAAATATGCTTCACAACTTTGTTTTTGCGATGCCGTAAAGTTACGCAGGCGCGCAAGTCGCTTCGGCAAGTCGCTTCGTCAATTGTCGCTTCGTCAACCAATCGCTTCTTATCGGCGCCGTGTATCTATTCTGACTCGTATTTTCATCAAAGAATTCAATATGCATGGTCTCTATATACGATGTATAGCTTGTATTCACTGGCGAGGCACGCATGCAGGCAACCATGTGAGTGCACTGTCGCTGATTACATCGGGCTCCGCGGGATGGCGGTACTTGTCCGTGTTGAGCACATGATTTGTGTTGGACGTTCCAAACTTTACCCCACCGAACGCAAAATAATGCCTCGAGTCCAATGTGACTGTGAATAACAATGACACCAACGTTGGTAATCGGGTTGAAAAGGAGCAGCCGACGCGCGCCGGTGTTTTTTTCTTCGGCGTGCGGGCGCAGTGGCACAAGCCGCGCCATGTCCGTGGCGCATCGGCCATGTCAGTGGCCATTTCCAGTGTTGCCAAGCAAAGAAATTGACAGCTAAACTTTTCAATGAATACCACCTATACGATGCATACAACTGGCTGCATCGGAATTTTTGTCCGACCGGACGCTCGTCTGCCCGTACGTATTATGCGCGTACGTCACTACCTCTTTTGCACCCCTATCCATCTCCACAAACTATGCTGAGCACGAGGTCGCGGGTTCGATTCCCGGCCGCGGCGGCCGCTTTTCTTATGGAGGCGAAAACCAAAAACGCCCGTGTGTACGAGATTTCGGCGCACGTTAAAGATCCCCAGGTGGCCAAAATTAATCCGGAGCCCTCCACTACGGCGCGCCTCATCACCTGCGTTGCGTCGGCGCGTTAAACCCTTCAATCAATCAATCAATCATCAATCAATCATCAATCAATCCACAAACCATCCTGTCAACGCCTAGAGGCCACGACAGTAAAGCATTAAAAGCTGTTGATTATTTATGTGGTTGCCAAATCCATTAGTACTTGCCAAATGCTGTTACCGGTTGAGAATGGCGATCTGCCTCAGAAAAAATGCCGCTGTCACTCCTCAGACCTTCGACCAACTATATCGAGTCCGACTAGTCCTCGTATACAAGCTTTTCCTTAAAAGGCAAACTACCTTTGTTTCAATCGTGGTACTTTTAGCTCCTCTATGCTGCGAGAATCACTAATCATCCAGTCAACACAAGGTACGATGAACCGGACAGAAGGGACTATGCCGGCCGTCTACGCACGCTCGTGACATGACGTGCTGGGACACACAAGTGCCAACGATTTCTTGTCTAACTCAGTGGACAAGGAACCCGTTAGTGATTCCGAAATGCCGTATACAGTTTCATAGTTGGTCCGCGTTCGTGATTCGTGTCTCCTTTACTTTGGCTGGGCGAAAAGTGTGCTCTATCACTCCATCACAAAATGGGTTGTGTCAACCCACCAAGAAAGTCTACGGGTTGACACAACTTCCACACCCGATTAATTTTTCCCCACGAAATTAGCAAAATTAAGCGCTTAGCTAACTTCAAAAAATCGTTTCCCTTCCTTGTGCGAGTACCTTTCAGCCTCGAGCCGCTCCTGCGCTCTCCACCTTGGTTTAGTCGATCTTTTAGTGGCACTTTTCTATCTCGTTGCATACGCTTTACTCGCGCGGAGCTACCACTCGTCGCTCAGCTGTTTTCGCGAAAGTTCTTGCCGAAGGCTCCATCTATCACGCTCCATCGCGGGCTGCTTTTTAAAGCGCGCAGCGACGGGTCCACGGGCAATGATTAACGCCGCAACTCCGCCCCCCCCCCCCCCCCCCCCTACAAACTCTCCTTCTTTAGCCGAATTTCGACGAGTGCGCGAAACGGCCTCACGTCTTGGAAAGGAAGCCTAAGTAGCTCGACGAAGAAGTATAGGCTTTACTTGGCAAGCAATGAGCGAAGAGGTTTTCTCGGTGAAAAGTTCACGGGACTCAGGAAACCAAGCAACTTAAGGAATTTAAAAAGGAAGGTATAGAAAATTTCCCCGGCTGCCTCCTTTCTTCTTGCGAAAACGGAATGTAAATCTAGTGAGTAGCCAAGAAACTTTACACGGTTAACATGCGTTTCCATTTCCTTGGTGTCATACTTGTTTTTGGCATCTATATTTGTCGTTCGCAACTCTTGCCTTTAAAACAATTGCTTATTTTAGTTCACCGTACGACATCCGCCCACTAAGGGCAGGTGCGTGCGGCAACATTTCAAAATCAGGGCCCTTCCACACTGTGTAGAGCAGAGCGAAGATGGCGGTCTGATGAGATTTGCTGTGTTGGGGTTTAGCTAGATCGGGGATTTGCTATGTTGAATTGTAGAAACAGTGGCGCCAATCTCTACATCACAGAATAATGACACATACGAATGGTGGGCAGAGTCAATGGCATTTTATTATAGTGCGGCTACGCCAATCATGGCACAGGCTGTCGCCGAAGAGCGCGCGCGGCATTGCGCAATGTCCGGGGGAGAGAGTTGCCGCGCGTGGCGAGGAGCATACAACAATCGGGAAAGAGGCGGAAGCGGTAGAGAGGAGTACAGGGCGGTGTGGCGATAATTGGAACACTTTAAAATTTTCTACAGCGAACCGCCCCTGTGTTCGCGCTCAAACTTCACACGAAGGTCGCATTTTGTGGTGAATTTTGTTTGACCCCGGGAACAACGACGGTACTTACCTGGTCGTTCTGAAAATAAATAAAAACGATTTTCGCCCATGGAAAAATTGTGGCCGACTTGGACGTGCGAGGCAGCGCAAGCTGATCTTGGAACGACACCGCCACCTAGGGCATGCAGAGCGAAATGCATGTTTGGGATCAGAAAAAGTTAGTTGATGGCGCCACTGGACAAGCGTGACGCCCAGTCGGGTGTCACGCAGTCGGGTGACACCCACTGCTCCCAGTCGGGTGCCTCGCTGCCAGCGCTGCCGTACGGCGGAGACGCGCGTGAATCGAGGCGCCGGACTAGAACCACGTTGCGCCACTCCGCGAGCGTTCCAAGCGGAACGCGGAACCTACCTAGTGGAACCTTTCGTTGCTGTTGCCATTTGATTTTTTTCAAATTCCTCCAGGTAGCGCGGGCAACAGCAGGCAACAGTTTTCTGCCGTCGATGTAGTATTTTATTTGCTATCACAAAAATCAAGCATCCATGAATTCATTAATAAAGGAACACTGCAAATATCACTCATATATTGATTTTCTGCCTTGCATTTGCGTAATGACTTGTTCTTGTTCAACAATGTTGCCAAGTGTGAGCATTAACACCGGAAGTAGACGTTTAGATTTGGCAGTGAGCATATAAGACTAATGTGCAGCTTCTCTTTCACTTTGGCCAGCTGGCTGAATCGAATGACAGACGGATAGACATACAGACAGACAGGCCAAAATTTTCCCGTTCAAGTAGCCCAAGAAAGACTATCGTCTTAAAAGCATTGCTTAGAAGACAGTTTTTTCAGTTGTGATATACGCCCTCTTATAGCAATGCATGAAGCGCCGTAGGCGAACAGGTGGCCGAAGAGAGAGGGTGGGCATACGGCGCGAGGGCAGAACGCATGCGATCAGCCACCAGCCCGGGAGCAAGAACGAGCAGCTTTTCTCGTCTTACGGACGCTAAAAAACGTGTCAGTTAGCCTATAACAGCTCCACTGTAAAAAATTGCGCCCACCTCCCCGCGAGGGGAACCCTGTGTAGATGCGACGCATCGTGGATTTCACTTGGTGTTTCCGTTTGATTGATTCTGAAATTGCGTGAAACGTGTCGGGAACGCGTATGATTATCATGTTTTATTATTATTATTATGTTTTATTGACCAGTCTTGGTCAATCTCTCTAAGTGGTATGCTTGGGGCTTTGCTGTCGCAACGACCTTTACTCCATCATTGTTGCTGTAGGTGGGAGCTTCTTTTCTTTTATTGCAAGTGTTAATCATTGCCCCATCATGCGTTGTATCAGTAGCTTTTTGACGTAGTTTGAATGAGTCAAGGATATAAGGCGCGTTCGTAGCATTTCATTCTGTCTCGGTTTTGTGGCGCAGTGGGAAGAGCACCATGTTACGTCGCGTTCCGCCCTTAGGGTCGTCGGATCGAAACCGGGCGCCGCTAACTATTATTTCTTTGTATAGTGTAGGGGGAGGGGTGTGGACGGACAACAACGCCGTATGGAGGGACAAGGTGAGTGAATGAGATGCAGTCGCATCTAAAACACGCACGCACGCACATACAGGCACGCATATACAGGTATACAATTGGGTTAGTTAAATTACCGAGTCAGTGGAGGTGGACAAACTTGTTCGAATTACCATTTCCTAACGGAACCAGTTATAGCGCGGCTGCCAGTGTCGCTCTCGTTCGTCTGCGTGAGTAATTGAAAACGTTACGTTTGCTTGGTCGGCAAGCTCGTGTTCTCCTGCTGTATGAGGAGCTTCTAGTTACGGACACCAGTGCTGGAAAGCTTAAAACCGATTAATTATATTGAAAGCGAAACCCTGACCGCGTTATTCTGAAGTTGTAAGCGCCATAGCTTTGACAGGTGGCATGAACAGTGTGGACAGAATGAGGAAGAGGAAGCGACATATGAAAGAGATTGAATTAGTTGTTGTTTTGGAGATGATGATGATGATGATGATGATGATGATGATGATTAGGATGAGGAGGAGGAGGAGGAGGAGGAGGAGGAGGAGGAGGAGGAGGAGGAGGACGACGACGACGACATCTTGTGTCATTTACATAGTCACCCTAGTGCTCCCACTACACTGCTTTTGAACGTAAGTTGCGCTTGTTGTGAAACTTAGACGGACACGGGAAAAAAAAACGTAGGCTTTCACGAGAAGACGGCGCAACTTACGTTCAAAAGTATGTTAGACCAACTAGCCCTACATCAAGCTTTTTACTACACTGTCGCCTGCGCTTAGAGGAGCCGGAGTAGGTTAAAGGTTGCGGTGCAACTGGCGACCACACACACCTTAAACGCCTGAGGCTCACCTCATTACTGCCGTCTAATTTAATGTGTCGCTAACTAAGCACTCTTAAGGTTAATTTGGGGTTAGTAAGGGTTCATGTGCATGCACTGGCGCCCCTTTATTACTGCGTGCTATGCAAGCCGCCTGGGCCTTTTGCACTTGGAAAGCCCACGGCTCAATCAAGCAGAAGCCACCTGAAAGGCCAGCGAAAGTAAAAAAAAATGAAAACCTTAGACGGCAAAGGAAGAACCCTTGAAACAAGTCGCTTACAACGTATGTTACCAGCCCTCGCCTCCTCTTAGCGCCGGAATACAGCTGTATCAGCCTAGCTTAACGAGAAAAGCGACCTGCTAAACGAATGCTTTCTACGCGCACAGGATGACCTCGGAGAAGGCTATCTATCGTTCAGTGCCCAACCTCCTTCAATTTCCTGATTCATGTTTTCCTGTCGTAAGGCCTATCAATGATGCTTTGTACGACCTTCCTCTCGCGATTGCGAAGAACGCCTAACTAGAAAAAAAAATCGTTCTGCGCATCGGCACGCGCTGCTGTTTCACCTTGAGCTAAGCATTCAGCCGGGATGTAACAAACGGGCGCTTTCACCGGAGAGCCCGTTGCCAACCGCAAGCTCAGTGTGCGCCTTCAGAACGGGCCCGATAAATTGATGAAGCCACTGCCTGACCGAAAACCGCTTAAGCCTGGGAGGCAAACAATTCTGCGAGCGAGAAAAGAATCGACAAAAAAAGGAGAGTGTATCTTCGATGAGAGTGCACAGGTGCCCGCAGGAATCGCACAGACGGCAAAAAGTCAGAGCCTTAACGAGGGGAAGAAACCCACTAACGTAAGCAAGCACGTCCCAGGGCCTGCTTTCATCGGGCCAGCGAGCAGCGTCCGGGCGGAAGAGAACGGTGTCCGATGTAGTTCCTCTCCCCTGCTTCGTCGGGCACGCCAGTGGCTGAGTTAAGCCTCCCGAGTGTGACGTCATGTGACGTCCACCAGACAGAAAAGCATTGAGGGGTTTGCTTAATGACGCCTGCACAAAGCCATCGCTCCGGTATTAAAGCTAACACTGCGTGAACAAACTGGGCGAGCCCACAACGCTTGGGGGAGCGGCACAGCGCTGGTCGGTGCACCCCCCTCGCCCCCTTGTACCCCCCTCCCCCCCCCCCCCCCCCCCCCCTCTGTTTTGGAAGTTCGTAAACAGGGCCGTTGTGCGCTGCTCCGCGGAGAGAAGCCCCCTCCCTCTAAATTAATGAGCGACCGGGCTAGAAAGGTAAATGCTCCCCCAAAGGTCACCCACGGGGTTGAAGAAGCCTGCTGCATGCAGAGCGGAGCACGATGCATCGAGAAGCAGCGATAACTCGGCCTCCAGCGGACGTCCCGGAGCGTGCTGCCTGCCCCCTGTTTGTATATGCTTGCACACTGCGCGCGCACACTTACTCGAGGGGCATTATGTGCGCGAACGAAAGCGCTGTGCGCTGAATAGAAGATGGCTCGTCCAGCAAAGAGCATCAGCGAGCTTTTGTTGCGCCGTGGTCTTCAGTTCGAAAGATAAATGCGCACGCTTAGCATCACAGAGAGTGAACCCTGGTCGTGAGCATCGGAAAAGCGTGGTTGAACGAGAATGTATCTTCAGTTTCGCCTCCCGCTTCCCGCTCTAACTTTTCTCTTTCGTCTTTCAACGACTTTTTCACTCTCTTGAGCAAGAACGGAAACGGATACGCGAGCGTGCTAGAATAACTATATTCATTGTGCTCACGGAATGCGTGGGCGAGTTTTGTGGGGTCAGTCATTGTAATTTCAGGCGGCGGCCGTTTCTGTAAAAGCCTCTCATTTGCCAGATCTCGATTTTAGAGATTTATGTGCCTATTTTGGAGCAATTATTTGTGTCATTCTTGTGTTGGCTTTGTGTTACTGTTCCAAAGCCACAGCGAGCGAATTATCTCGAAGAACAGTAGTAGCGCGTAGTCCGGACACGAACGTTCTCTATCCACCGCTGTTAGGCATAGGCGCGCCTGATTAATGAGGAGGTCAAGGTGGGATGCGCACTCATTAGTTTCAAGGTGGTGGCGTCTATAAGCGGCTGTGGTAAGTTCGCGGCATAGCAGCTTTATTCGTTACTTTGTTTTACTTTGGGTACCTAATTTTTTTCAGCCAGGGAATTAGCGCGCTAAGGTTGCGTGGGTCGTGCAGCGATGTTAGAATTTAGACGTTGCAACTCAATTTTGGTCACTTGTACAGCTTTGCCTTTCGCTTTCCCATCAGTTGAGCGTGCTTTTTTTTTTTACTCGACTGCTGTAATCGTTTTCCCCGGTGAGTAATGAACAAGTTTCATGTTCCACTAGACAGGGGAACCCACGTGCCCACCACCCCCTAAGCATTTGAGGTTCACACACCGTTGTTTCACGTACGCCTTGTAATTGGCGGGGTTCGACCTGGGCAAATAGCACCCTAAATTTAAACAGAGGAGGTCGTAAAAGGGTACCATATTTTTTGTGTGTACATTGGTGAACACTGTTCTAAGTTGCCTTTTTTGCATTTCATTCGTCCTTTAACGATGTTGTACTCAAGGGTACATCTTCACCATCGACGTGCTAAAGCAACACAGTCTTCAAAACATATATACTCTAGCCTCAACATGATGCTTTTTCTCGAAGCTAGAAATTTAAGCTCACGCCTTTAGAGTCGGGAAAAGAATTCCTCGATATCTGAACTCAGAGGTGGGAATTCGAGAACGTGTAATTGTGTCCGTTAACAAACACCTTCTGCTGAATGCTGTGCAGCGGCCTCACTTACCGAACGCTCTCGAATCCCTATTCCTAGCATAAGCTGGTGCTTCTGCGTTAACGCACCGTACTTGAAATACTAAAGTGACTACAACGCACGCCAGCCCCTACACAGCTAAACGTGTATCTTTCTCTAAAAAAAAAAAAATGCCCAGATCGTCACTCCGTCTTCGCTGTCGTCGCCGGCGTGGAGGTGGCGTCGATGCCAGCAGCTCGCTCGGAGTCTGCTGCTGCAACAAAGCTGGCGAGCGCGGCAGAGGCATAGCAGGGCGAGGAGGAAGAAGGGGAGGTGGAGGAGGAGGAGGAGGTAGGAGCCGGCGAGCGATCTCGAGAACAGTCCTGTAATTAGCGTCACTTTGCGCTTGATTTATTGCCTAATTAGTCGACGAACGCTCCGGCGTGCCCAAGAGCCCCCATCCCGCCTCTCAACTCCATCGCCCTCCGCTTTCTTCGCCATTGTCGTTTGGTATATAGCTTCCTCCCCCCTGGTTCGTGCCGCTGGCAACCTTGGCGGCGTCGCTGGTTCAGGTACACAAACACGCACGCACGCACTGTGTCCGCTTCGCTGTAGCTTCGCAGCTCGCGCGTGCATCCCGCGCTGGGACCTCGCTGGGCGGCAAACGGCGACGACGACAGGTGCCGGCTAGCTTGCTCGCCTCTTTCCCTCGTTGGTGGCCACTTTAGGCTCCCATCAACACCACCTCAGTGACGATGCCTGGGGTGTTAACCACTCTCCGTTCTTTTCTCCGTATCCAGTTGGCAACGTCGGACCATTGTAGGTGGCGTTCCTTAATATCAGTCTCACGGTGGAATTACGAAGAGGCATCGTGCCATTAAAGTGAAGCAGCAGGCAAGGCTTTGATACCTGGGAGGTGTTGAACGCTTGTGTAAGCTTTTTAGTTCACGCTACGAGTAAGGGAGAAGGGTGCAGGAAGGGAAGATGCAGCTCATTCTCGCGCTCCTTCTTGACCCAGAATCTGCCCGAGGATGATGGGTTGAGGATAACAGTTTGGAAAGACCTGTGGAGGAGAAAAGGGGAGAATAGAAAGGCACCTTGCGCGGGAGCATTGCGTGGGTGGCAAAATCGAGCTGGTTAAGGATGGGTGTTTGATAGCAAGATGGTTGAGAGAAAGGCTTTACGGTTGGGTGTGGGATTTTCCAGAACCGGTCCTTGCATGTTTTTGTACTCAATACCGCAAGGCTCGATTTCTGTGCGATAAAAATTTTCTTGTTAAAAACACATGCCATGCAAAGACCTAAACTTCTGATTCCGTCTTTAAAAAATGCCTACTAAGCTGCATTTATGTATTCAGCAATAAAATCCGTGTGGTTTCCCGCGGTGTAAGCCTGAGGGCAGAAAATATTGTGGTTTCCTTTCTGTCTTTTGGAAAAAAATGAATGTTGGTTTGCATTCAGGGTTCCTTCTTTCTGAGTTTGCTATTATTTCCCTCCAAATCAGGCCGCGCTGCTCAACACAGACCCTTTGATTTTGGCCTCGCTAGCCCAGGTGGCCGAAGACACTAACCTGATATCCTGATCCAACCCAGGGCAACAATAAAGTTTTAGGGGTGAAGCCCCTTAGGGTCTCGGGATGTCGTCGTCTCCTGTCATCATCTCCTGTAGTCACGGTACTAAAACACCGGGGCACTCGTTTTCCAATGTCTCGCGCTAGAACGTAACCCGTACAAATAGAAAAGTGTATAACGAATAAAACCGGTTCAAAATAAACTAACATGATTTAAACATTTGCGGAACGCTCCGTGTTCACTTCAGCAATCGTCAAGCACAAGACGAGACTGTTTGTAGGCGGGTTATAATTTATGTTAACTCAAATACCCACCGGCTGTCGACGCTAGGCCTGATCTGGTCGGGTGGTTCGTCGAAGCAAGCAAATTCATACTTACCTTGAAAAGCCATGAGGATTGCGCAAAAGGATGACACACATAGGGAAGACAACAGGACGAGCGCACTACCTGGTGCTTACCTTATACTTACCTCATACTTACCTGGTGCCGGAGACACTTTGATCACCGAGGACGAGCCCCCAAGACGAGGCGCGGCATTGCTCTCTGTCACGTTGGCCCCTGCCACTACCCCAACTTGGGCAGACGGGGCATGCAGATTGCTTAACATCGGTTCCACGCAAGAGAGGGCGCCACCGCCTCAGCAAGCGCGCGATTGCCCCTCCCACCAGCGCCTCTTCGGCGCCCAGTCAGCGCGTGCCGTGTGGCGAGAGAGAGACTTACAATCTTTGAATACACCTATACACCACATGCTTCACCCCTCCCTAGGTTTCACGTTAGTGGAAATGGACCTTCTTTTTTTTGGTCTTATCTAGTCCCGCTCTAGGTGCAATTGCGGGGCAGAGGGTTAAAATAAATTGCGTAATGTAAGCTATCAATTGTTTTTTTTTCTAAATAAGCGTTTCTTATTTTAATGTGTAACCATCCTTTATCGGGTACCTCAACGCGAACAGTCCAATGTTTTGAATGCACACAAAAAATTAATTTGGAGAATTAAGACATTTAATTTTTATACTAGTGTAAAGTTAAATAATTCTGCGCTTTCATCGCGCTGTTCCTTCCAGCGTTTTCGAAATATATTGCTGCAGCAGGAAAGAGGGGGGGGGGGGGGGGGGTTGCTGTCAGTTGCAGCGATATGGTCTCCGTGGTAACTCACAGGACAACAAATAGTGACCTAAGTTTGAAGACCGTACCAAAGAAGGGGAGCGTTTTGACCCAGTTTTCAAGTTGTACGCTGCGCGTATAGAGCTTTGATAATCGGCGTGAATGCCTCGTGGCCACGTAATCTAACGAGTTGGCGCTCCTGCTCAAGGTGTTCTAAAAAACATCTGCCGTGTTGAAAACATGTGCATGCATCAGGTTGAGGTTGGACTGCACAGGACCCAGCTCATGTTCACAGAAGCATGGCGGAGGCTTTTAGCAATGGGCCGAATCCAACGCGAGTGTTAGGTCCTTTTTGAGGCCCAGTGTGTGGTGCCTCGCCGCTCTGATCGCCCTCGTGGGACCCTTTCGGTGTGTTGCGTGCCTTCCCAGCCCTGCCACGAAGCCGCCCATCCGTGCAGCTGCGTGCTCCGACGTCGCCATCGTAGTTCCTTCGAACGCGCGTTAAATATACAAGAACGCCGTGGAGCACGTCCGTGCGCTCTGCTCCATTGACTTCGGGGCAGTTAGTGCTGCGCACGTAGCGGAGAAAGTCATCTCCCGGAGCGCCCGTAAACAACTGCGGGTTGGGGCTCTAGACGTTGCGCATTTACCATCCAAACAGCAAGGCAAACAGCGCGTTGTAGCTGTTCTTTTTTTTTTTACGTAACCGCGTTTCTATCGTGTAACGGGTTTGTCGATCCGTTTACATCTTTTTCAGATCCACACGCTTGTAGAGTAGTGCCTTTGAAGCCATAACCCGCTCTTCAAGGACACCTATAACAAATCTTTTACAACTTTTACAGGGATGTCCTTACGTTAAGAGATTTCATCTGGAAGTTATGCTTTTTTTTACGGCAGTGAGAATCGTGCAAAGCATCCTTTATGGGGCAGGTAATAAAGTAATGCAATGAAGCATCTTCGCAAGTAAGTAAGTAATACTTTATTCATTACTTTTTAATACGTAGCAGCCGTGTCAGTTCTCAAAAACCCGGTGGTGTGGCGTCTCGTATGGGTGAAGCATTGGCGGGAGCGGACATAACCGAATGTGGGGAGAGTGAAGGAGCGTTGGTCTGGTAGCAGGGAATGGAAAGGTGATGATGGAGTGAATGGACTGGAAGAAAGAAGAGGAGGAGGGGAAGGGGGTAAGCGAATTCAGTTCGCTAACATAACTCTGTCACACAACCAAGATCCCAGTCAAGACTTCGACGAAAGTTCGTCTGGTCAGGTATCATGATGAGGACGAAGATGCGGTCACTGACCAAGTCACGGTGAAAACACAGAGACGTTTCGGGATCCGTGACTGCATCTTCGTCCTAACCAAGATACCACTGCCAGTGCAGACACCCCCCAACCACATCAATCCGGGAAGTCATCCGTAAACATCAGCGCGAGGGCGCAGGGCTTCCTACCTCGTAAAAGCGCGTGTGTTGCTCTGTCGGGGTAGGGTGCTCGCCAGTCAAAATCAAAGAGGAAAAGAATACCACTATGCAACACACTGTCCAGGCATCAACCATGCTATAGGCACAGCGTATGCTGTATCCTATACGCACCAATGGACAGAGCGATATCTGCACAGGATTCACGTAGTACAATGGCATGAAAAGGGGGTTGGCGAAAAAATAGCCGGGTTGCAGTTTACGCGGCGTTATCTCAGCGTGTTTGGGCATGGTATCGCATCTATTGTCTTTAAATAGATTCCTAAAATGAACAGAATAGCGACACTCAGCGTCGCGATCGTCTAACTGAACAAAACCTCCAGCGGCGTCCAGAAGTTCAGAATTCTAAGAACGAAATAATAAATATACAACAACAAACCAGCGAGATAATCGAGAGTAATCATGCGGTGTCCTCCAGCTCGAGCGCGACCACTCGCATTCATTACAGTAAAATGACTTCGACAGTTTGGTAGCGTCAGCTACACTGGCCGAGGTTGAGCAGTTTCGCCTGGCCCCTGGAGAGCCGTGCTGCGCATGCGCGGGGGACAGTTCCGTCTAAGGCGCACAGCTGGCGCGCCGGAGCCGCCGCCGCCACCGCGACTGGACTGGGCTACACTGAACTGAACTGAACTGAACTGAACTGAACTGAACTGAACTGAACTGAACTGGACTGGACTGGACTGGACTGAACTGAACTGAACTGAACTGAACTGAACTGAACTGAACTGAACTGAACTGAACTGAACTGAACTGAACTGAACTGAACTGAACTGAACTGAACTGAACTGAACTGAACTGAACTGAACTGAACTGAACTGAACTGAACTGAACTGAACTGAACTGAACTGAACTGAACTGAACTGAACTGAACTGAACTGGACTGGACTGGACTGGACTGGACTGGACTGGACTGGACTGGACTGGACTGGACTGGACTGGACTGGACTGGACTGGACTGGACTGGACTGGACTGGACTGGACTGGACTGGACTGGACTGGACTGGACTGGACTGGACTGGACTGGACTGGACTGGACTGGACTGGACTGGACTGGACTGGACTGGACTGAACTGGACTGAACTGAACTGGACTGAACTGAACTGAACTGAACTGAACTGAACTGAACTGAACTGAACTGAACTGAACTGAACTGAACTGAACTGAACTGAACTGAACTGAACTGAACTGAACTGAACTGAACTGAACTGAACTGAACTGAACTGAACTGAACTGAACTGAACTGAACTGAACTGAACTGAACTGAACTGAACTGAACTGAACTGAACTGAACTGAACTGAACTGAACTGAACTGAACTGAACTGAACTGAACTGAACTGAACTGAACTGAACTGAACTGAACTGAACTGAACTGAACTGAACTGAACTGAACTGAACTGAACTGAACTGAACTGAACTGAACTGAACTGAACTGAACTGAACTGAACTGAACTGAACTGAACTGAACTGAACTGAACTGAACTGAACTGAACTGAACTGAACTGAACTGAACTGAACTGAACTGAACTGAACTGAACTGAACTGAACTGAACTGAACTGAACTGAACTGAACTGAACTGAACTGAACTGAACTGAACTGAACTGAACTGAACTGAACTGAACTGAACTGAACTGAACTGAACTGAACTGAACTGAACTGAACTGAACTGAACTGGACTGGACTGGACTGGACTGGACTGGACTGGATTGGACTGGACTGGATTGGATTGGATTGGATTGGATTGGATTGGATTTGAAATCGTTTTAGCATCAGTAAGACAGCCAGGAAACCTAAGAATAACCAGCTGAACCTTAGCTCACGCTACGTATATCCTGGCATAGCCGAGCTAAGCCATGCACTGCTAATTTTTTGCTGAGTGTTCTCCACTTTTCTTTGGCCCCTTCCTTCAATCAACGATCAGCTTAGCCTTGAATCACATTGCTTCGAAATTCCTGTCGATGTTATGCTGGAACACTGAGTTTGGTCAGCGCTCTATTTTTCTCAACTCAGCATCCAATTTTATTACGCTCCCGATACAGGCGTCTTCTTCGGTTCTGATTGTTGTGAAGGTTGAAGGGAGGTTCTTGGTTGTGTGTGCGAGGGAAAGGAAAGGAAACTGCACGGTACTCAAGGCTCAGAGAGGAAACAACGCCAGCTTATTTACACTGTCAGGAAAGGAATCGGGAAGTCAACTATGCAAAATATTTACACCAACGCGAAGCTACGAAGAGAAAATTGCATTGCGATGTCCTCCGCAATCAATCCAGCGTTCGATGCATATACTTGCGTAAACTAGTCCAAGAGACCCTCACAGTTCCGCGGAAACAAAATGAAACGTTCTCACGAGTGGTCGGGGTGCAACATCAGTCGCATGTCTGCGATACGGAGCAGGAGCAATCCCTGACGCAGGAGCGCAGAGGGTAGGCAGGAGAGATGCGTACAGGAGAGATGCAGGGTAAGTAGGAGTGAGGTCCAGGCACGGACGCAGTGGCATGCCCAGGCGCCCCTGAGGCGCTATAGCGTGCGATGTGGCTAGGCCTCGGTCTGTGGCGGTGGGCCTTCCACAAGGGACGAAGCCTGAAGGTTCGACGGAAAGCTGGAGCCGCACGCGATGGCGAATTCCAGGTGTCTTCCCGAGGCCACACGTGGTGCGCGCTGGTTCCAGGCCTCGCCCCGCAACGTCGGGCCTTCCACAAGGGATGGAGGGCTGATGATTTTATGGAGGGCTGGTGGTTCTATGGTTCCATGGATGGTACCACGAGGCAAACGCACCTTGAATTTTCTGCTAATTTGATGACGGCGTTACGAACAAAATATGAAAGAACTCGTTTGCAACTTCACAATAACGGGGCTAGAAAACGCTGCTGAGCGCACCATGTGAACTTACAAACAGCTTATCTTCATTCCCGAGGTGTCGCTACATGCAGAGCTCCAGAGTAACACGTCTCAGCGTCAGTTTTTATAACACTGTTACGCGATTTTGACACTGCGGCGGTATTATTCGTTAAAATGCTCTTAACTTTTCCTCGGCCTCAAGTTCAATTACTTGGCCATGCTGTCCCTAGCGAAACTATGTGTCATAAAAATTTCCTGTTTACTAACAACACCGACAAGTTTTTGTGTGAATATACTATTATACAGATTTTTCTTGGTTAACATCCATCTCCAGCCTATCCTGCTTCATAGAGTCGGCTTTCTTTCACTATAAACATACCTGAGGTCAAGCTTTCTTTACAGGCAGTTCATCTTATTAATTAAGCGCACAAAAAACCCACGGACACAGAAGACAAGGACAAGCGCTACTTCCAACTGGGGTTTATTGAATCATAGTGAAGTATATACCAGCAAAAAGACAAGAGATATAAAAAAGGTTAAGATTAAACAGAGATTGGAATAACGCAATCACTTGACACTGTCCCACACGTGTCAGTCCCCACGACCATTTCTTTTTTAAGAACGCAGCCTCCTTATCTGAGAAAGCTACTGATGTTGTACTGACACACTCGAAATCGCCTAGTTGCATTTCAGCTTCCTGCACTATCTCACGTGCGCTGATCAGAGTTCTCAAACAATATCACAGAGTTCTGGAGGTACGGCTCACACTGGAGCCATTCACCGCAGTGAGTTGACAGGTTCCCATCCTTTCTTTGGTGTACGCTATTTTGATGTTCGCGGAGTTGACGCACCGTGCCGTCTGTCCTATATAGCCTTCCTACATATACAAACTAGCCCGAACGCAAGCTCTTCTTTTACAGGGAGCTTTTGGATCGCACGGCGGAAGACGCAAAACTGGGGTATACTTTAATATGCGGTTCTTGCTGTTAAAAACAAACGCAGCTTTCATACTGCGCCAAAATCGGTTAATGCGTTAGCTTCTCCTGGATGCTGAACAAGTTGTTTTTAGAGGAAGTAACAAAGAAAGCAGTGAAGAAAGGGACCAAGCAACTACGCTAGCAAGCAAACAGGGGTCGAGTCATTGAAAAACCGTAAGTAAGCAAATGGTACAAACCCGCATCATGTCACCAGGCAAGTGAATAACCAGCCGAGTCCGCGATGAAGCGGCGAGGGAGCTCAATACTGCCTTCTCCCCAACCCAGCATGTCGGGGGTATACAGACATAGCAGCATGCGGATTAGGATACCTACACCTACACGGGTTAAAACGTTTAGAAGACCTCTAACGCCAACGCTTTAAAACCACTGACTTGTGTATTGCCTCTGCGTGCGATAGTCAATTTTCGCCACTACATATAACACGTACCGTACTGGACAAACATACAACTGACGTGGAAGCTCGGAGTAGTTGGTGAAGCATCTTGGGAAATAAAACAGCGCAAAGGACATAGACGAGATAGGAAACACAGCAACGCTGTGGGTAAACTTCTCTCGTCCTTGCCTTCCGCGTTGTTTTATTTTTCATGATATAATTAGCATGAGTGCTCGACGCATGTTGTTCATATGAAGGACTTCTCATTGAATAGCTTGAGGTATGGTCATTTCTGAAGGCTGAACAAGCTGCAGTATCGTACTTTCTTTCTCTCTATCTAAGAATTGCTATCTGCAGGAAGTGATGTACATGAAGGAGAAACTCGTATAGTTCCCGTGAGCATGGCTTTCATATTATCATTTTCACCTTACAACTCAGGCTTCATAGCTTCTAGGGAAAACAGTTCGCAGCGCCTTGAAGAAATTTTGCCCTGGTACCTATGCGAGCAGACATGTTTCGCGGCTGACGCCGCAGCGCTGGCCGCCCCAGCCCACGGTGCGGATCGATGGGCGCTGCGTGTCTGGCCTTCCCGAGAAGCCGGAGGCCACCTCGCGATCCATTAGAGGCCAGCAAGACGCCCGCTTTGTGTGCGCGCACACAGCGGGGAATCCCAACCCGGCTCGTTCCCTCCATGGCCGACCGAGTTCGCCCCGACCTGTCCCGCTTCCACGCGCGCGCGGGTCAAATTAAATTACGACCGGTGCTTCGCTGTCGTCGTCGTGCTCGTCGCAGCAGCCACCGCCGCTTGCCAACATCGCCTCTTCTGTCGTCTACGTGCCTCTGAACAGAATCCGCTAACAGCCCGGCCTGAACGCAGGCAGGAAGGCCTAATAAAAGTCCTACTCCCCCATTTCACCGTGTGGTCGCAATACGCGTGGCATGAGTGTTTTGCTGTGAAGCTTGCCGCTCCCTAAACTTCCGCAATGCGTGCCTGTGGAGATGGCATTGTCGGCGTCGACAGTGTTGGGCCACTATGGCTTAGTAACGCTTTTTCGTGTAACAAACATTTGATGCCCTGTCCTGTAACCTGAAAAGTAGCAGTGCCAACATCAACTCACACCGCAGACAGTGGGAAACGCCGCAAAACATGCCCAACGCCTTTTAGAGCGCAGTGGCCGGGGAGAAAGAAACGTTTTGAGCCACACCCGAGCCTTCGAAAATATGCCGGTGAACTTACACGTTATTCAGGCACAGGTGCGGCGATGGGCACTGAAATCCCCACAATATCCTAAATGCGAACCAACTCCAGGTAACGTAACCCAGTATGGTGCGACCAACTTTGACAGGGAAACCAGAAGGAGTCAGCTCTACTATGAACCGAAGAGGGGAGCGATTGATTGAACACGCTGCGCATATAGCGAATTCTACACTGGGGTGTGAACGAGTAATATGAAATTATGGCGAAAAATGAGGCTCCTTCCGTTACTCACGGGGAACAACGTCGGCCCATACCCTTCTCGGAAGTGCAAGGTACAGGGTCAGCGCTAGTGTAACACGTACTTTTTTTTTAATGGTAGATAGATTCCTGGCCCAGAGGGAGAGAGAAACACACCTTAATGAAAGAAAAGACAGAGAGGTCGTTTAAAGAAAACTTCAGGGAGATAGGCGGACGGCGAAAAGTTAACCCCTTGGTACACCCCCCCTGCTTTCGATGCAGTGCAGGTTCCAAAGGGGGTTGGTGGAGGGGAAGGCATGTTAAGGCACACCAGCCTCTTTCGCCCCCCCGCCCCCTCCATTTTCCAACACTGGCTACGATTTTTGGTTCCGCGGCCACGATGAAACAGCCACGTATCTCTTCTAACGACACGGCTGTCTTTTAAAGGACCATGTAAACAGGCAGAAACTTTGTTTGATTCGTAAGATCGGGCAGTTCATACCTCACTACCATTTCTCTTGAGCGAGAAACATTGCTGCCGTTACCCGCTTTTCCTGCATCATACGGTGAGCCGTGTTCGGGGAACAGCCATAAACGGGCATTCAGTACACACGACGCTCGAAGTGTTCATTTCCAAATAATGTTGGTGTTCGTACATTTGTGCACTGTAGACGCGGTTGTGCATCGCTTTATTGCCGCAACATAGCGTTATTTTCAGTTCCCACCAGATAGTTCAAACTGCAAACCCGCGATACTACTTTAATTTTTAATTTTCTTAAAATGCCATAGATGACAGTCCTTGGAGAATCATCTTAATCGCATAGCTGTATACCTTCCACTGTCTTTTGAGCCATATCCGATCACGGGCAATTTTTTTTAATTTTAGAACAGCCTACAGGCGTCCACTGGCGCATTGGATGAAAGGGTCGGTACAAAAAAATGAAAGTGAGGGAATAAAATGAACAATACACGGGGAGTGCGAAGGGATCGAGGCTGATTGTTCCAACATCGTTATTCCTTTGATAGGGCGATATCACCACTGAATATCTGATACCATGAACAATCCAACCGAAGGCCAAATGAAAAAAAATCTCACCATCTTCCAGTGGGGGGAACCCTGAGGAGGATGCGAAGCAGCAGTGGGGGTTGGTTGGTGTGTAAGTAGAGTGGAAGTAAATAGTGTGAGTAGAGTTGGTGTGTGGTGCTAGAGTAAGGAGACGCGTGGGTAGGGTGAGGAGGAGAATGGAGGAGAGACGCGCATGCGCAGTGGAGTAGCGCGCAGCGCGTGTGCACGCCTGGTTTATACGGCTGTGAGGAGGAGGCTGGCGGAGAGACACGCATGCGCAGTGGAGGTGTGGACGGCGCAACAAGGGAGGGAACAGGCTCGACCATAAGCATCCTACGGGAAGATGCTGTAATCTCTCTGTCTTTAAGTGGAGAGGCATTAAAGACAGAGAGAGAGAGAGAGAGAGAGAGAGAGAGAGAGAGAGAGAGAGAGAGAGACGTTGTACGTGGTATGAGTTTGTCTTTATTTAGGCATTATCATCACCATGTTCAACGTAGGTGACGTCGAGCTGTGGATGGCATTCTGCTTTGATTATAACCGCCGTTGCAACGTTGTCATCCCACCGCTGACAACCCGTTGCTGCCTACGGAAGGGCCGACCCGAGCCGAGCTCCGTCGCCTCCGACATACGTATGGTAGCGTGGTGAGAAGCGAGCGGCCAGCCGATGTTGCAGCCGTGAAGAAGTCCAGAAGCCGTAGGCAAAACGTAACTTGTTTACTTCATAGCGAGAGATGAGCCGAAGCCAAAGAACAATGCCCCGACGGGCGAGGTTACAGTACAGGACTCGAGCAGAGTGACAGCATTGATTCACTGCTTTAACAGGAATGAACTACAGCGCTTGGAGGGGTCTTATTTATACCCAAAGCGCTAACGAACGAAACAAGAGTTCCCTCTAGATTGTGCACACGTTACGAACGGCACAGACAGACACAACACTCTTTCCAGAGTTCGTGAGCAGTAGCGGCGCACGCTGAGTCCGAGAGAGGGGAGAGAGGAGAACTCCGCTGCGGACGCGGGGCTTCTGTGTCCTTGGGGCAGGTCTCTACGTGTTGCTTCGGCACGCCATCGAAGGTTGATCGCGCCGATAGATGGGCGCCAGCGATCCAGACAAGTCGAGACGTGCAAGCGTGAGTCACCGACAGGGGGGGGGGGGGTGCTGCTTGAAAGGCGCATGCAATGGAGGCCTCGCCGCACAGCCGAGGAGTATTGAAACAAAGCCCAGCGGCGGGCTCATTCGTAACACCGCCTTATGGTCTGTGAAATGTAAAGTCAAGGGCTGTTGTAGGGGATGAACCCTAAATTTGCTGAAGATGAGGTCGGCGCACGTTCCTAGGATGGTTGTGGGCTGCTTGTAATCACGGCCCACTGAGACTCGCCGAAGCACGCCGCTGCCTACGACGATGAAACGTCGAAGGCGCGTGAGGCGTGCTCGTCTCGTGCCGGCCCAGGAAGACACACCGGCAACACTATCGCTCTAGGAGCCCTTAAAAGGGAAGCGTGCTCGTCTCGTGCCGGCCCAGGAAGACACCGGCAACACTGTCGTTAAGGGTAAGACACCACCTGGCGTTCAGGAAGCCGAGCATGCGCAGTGGGGGTGTTGACGGTGCAACAACAACAACAACAAGGGAGGGACATAGCCCCGACCATGAGATGCTTCGCATCTAAAAAAAATTACACCATCTTCCCGTAGGGGAACCCTGAGTAGTATGCGAAGCAGCCATGGGGTCGATTCAAGTGCCCATTAGTTTTAAGTTCGTCGTTTCCGTTAGGTTGAGGTACGTAGCTACCGTTATATTTACCGTTCGGTTTCCATGGTAACTACCCCACTTTTCACTTACCGGAACTACGAAATGGGAAATTGCGTTGACCTCATGGCTGCTTCGCATAGTACTCAGGGTTCCCCTACGGGAAGATGGCGTAATTTTATTGGAGGGGGGGGGGTAGTTAGAGTGGAGAGGCATTAAAGAGAGAGAGAGACAGACAGACACACAGAGAGAGAGAGAGAGAGAGAGAGAGAGAGAGAGATAGAGAGAGAGAGAGAGAGAGAGAGAGACGTTGTACGTGGTATGAGTTTGTCTTTATTTAGGCATTATTATCATCATGTTCAACGTAGGTGACGTCGAGCTGTGGTTGGCGTTCTGCTTTGATTATGACCGCCTTATGGTCCGTGGGCTGTTGTAGTGAATGAACCCTAAAGTTGCTGAAGATGAGGTCGATGCACGTTCCCCGGATGGTTGCGGGCTGCTTGTAATCACGGCCCGCCGAGACACGCCGACGCGCGCCGCCGCCGACGACGACGAAACGTCGAAGGCGCGTGAAGCGTGCTCGTCTCGTGCCGGCCCAGGAAAACACCGGCAACACTGTCGCTCCAGGAGCCCTTAAAGGGGAAGCGTACTCGTCTCGTACCGGCACAGGAAGACACTCGCAACACTGTCGCTCCAGGAGCCATTAAAGGGTAAGACACCACCGGGCGTTCAGGAAGCCGAGCATGCGCTGTGGGGGTGTGGATGGCGCAACACAACAAGGGAGGGACATAGCCCCGACGATGAGATGCTTCGCATCTAAAAGAGGTGATAAGATACATGAGATACATGAGATAGTTAGTTTCCAAACGTGTCGCAAGTACAGATTTACAAGAAACTATTATGAATAACGTTCACTCGCTTGCTCGCAATATATTTCGCTGTTCGATATGGAAGCGATGTCTTAAGGTTATTGCAATGTGACATGGCACGAGATAGAGACGATGAATTGAAGGGGTGTGGTTCTAGAGATATTGTAGAGATGTTGTTCAAGCGTATACGCTTGAAGGGGAATCGATTACGTAGCCGTAAAGGAATGCGTGTTGAGGCTTCGAGGGAAGCCAGGGTAGGCTATCATGTGAATGCACTTGTGTGATGGACGCCTGGAAGAGCGTCCACGCGGCGAAATCCTAATGGTTGCATTGGCACGGTGGTTTATTTGCGGTATGCTTATATGTATTGCGACTGTAATTGAGATAGCGGCTCTTTTTTAATGAATTTAGGGAATATTATAAAATAAGTTTGAGGAGGTGAAACTATTAAGGAAACGCATTCCAGCTGTGGATGAGCGAAAGCTAAGTAAGTAAATAAGCGAAGCGAAGCGGACAAGCGAAGTAAGATAATTTATGTACGGCAGTCAAAGAGGAGTGGTGGGCAGGGAAAGTTTGAACGTTGCAGTTCATATATACCAAGAATTTAGAGGGGGGGGGGGGGGGTGAGAGGGAAAGCACAGCGTTTACGTCATGCTTCAGAAACAGCCAGCTGTGGATTTTTCGCCAAACCGCAAATTACTTTGAACCAACCTGTAAATCTATCTGCTTTGCCGCACAATGTTTTCTTCATTGCTGCGGGGTTTGTCAGCTTACGCAAAATACTATTCCCAGCAGCGAAACTCCCACGTTTAGAGCGCGGAATCAACTCTTGGACGCTTTTTACATTTGGGCTTGTCACGCTGCATGCTCCCCTGCACAGCCTGTTTCGAGCACGTAAAACACCGACCTGATCCAAGAATGAGTTGCGGGAAAACCGCCTTCACTAGCCATGAAACAGCTCAACTGACGCGTGCACAAAGCAAGCTGCGCTTTCAGCCCCCGTTCAGGTTTTGTGGGCAACGAACAACTCCGTGGGTGTTGTTGCTTTTTCTCGAAATACGGAATTATTATATCCGTGTCATGCACCTTGCTTTTAGCGGTACAGCCATTGTCATTACTGAAGGTGTTATTCAAACATTCCTCTGCACCTCTTTCGGCCTTCAATCTTGGTTTTGAAGCTTTTTCCAAGAACTCAGAAACCCTCTTGGTTCCTTGGCTTTTAGTTTTCATTGAAGGGACTCAAAACTGTTAATGGGGCAAAGCTATCTCGTCAGTTTACATGTAAGCATAAATTTTAACTTCCGCCGCGAAGTATACTGTTAGCCTGACTTTATGAGTCCGAAAAGAAGCTCTGGAACTGGGTTGAAAGCGTTTCGACAAGTCGAAAGGCTTCCGCTGAGGTTGATCGCGCGTTCAGGCCACTTTGAAAGCCAGGAACGTCATCAAAAGTGCCGATTTAATAAAATGTAAGTTTACTCCTGTAAACTATAACATTAGAGCAGCGCCGTTTTGTAGCCCCTAGCTGCTACTGTGCTCGTAACGATTGATGCTGAGGTCGTGTTTCGTAGCTTAACGGAAATTACGGCTCCCGAATATTTATAGCAGTTTCTCAAGACGACCAGATTGCCGGACCGGTTTCCCTAATTTTATGACGACACTCGCGATACAGTGTTTTTCCGGAGATGGTATAATAAACGTTCCTTTTTTTTTTTTTTTTGCGGGTTTCATTGGTAGCCTCTGGGCAGCTTTAATTTGGCTCTAGTTGCGGCGTAAATCAGTCATGGTCTGATGAATCAGCCCAGTTCTGCGTCTGCCATTTCCTGCGAGTATCGTGGGGTTATTCTTCACGATTTTGTTGGCACAAGGGAGTGACGGCACTGGGTGGTCCCATGACCACCGTAAGCATGTGCTGTGCAGGCCCACGGGCTTAATCTGCAGCGCGGATTGATTGGCTTAGTGATCGATCGCCTTGTTGGAAACGAGCCCGGCCCGATCAGGAAAGAATAAAACTCGTTCGCGGCCCGTGTATGCACTCACACCACCCAGCGTTACTTGTCGTGCACGGACGCTTACACGGAGGATAGCGTTGCGGTCGCGCACGGAACGCTTGCTGTATTTTCAGGGGTTTAACAAGCGCTCTTTTATGCGCGAGGCATATATATCTTCTCGATGAACCCGTTCATGGTGTCCCTTTTCAGCCGCTGTTTTATTCAGCTTACGGATGACCGCAGGGTGGCAATATACGCGTTTACCACATGTTTGAACGCGAGCTATGTACAGTACGCCCTCATGAGTGTACTCGCACACCACCCGCTTACCACTCATGAGTGAGTGGTGAGTGAGCTTCCCAATCATTTCGGGCTGACAAGTACGAGTGCGAATGTGTGAGGGCCACTCGCGGTGAGCTCCGCTCACCACTCAGCAAAATATCTGAAAGAATCTTTAGTACACGTCTGCGAGAAAAGTAAATAAAATAAAGAGGATGGAGCGACAACCTTTAATAAGTACTTACCGGAGAAATAGTTTCAATAAATATGCGGAACAATAATTGCACAAAAGTAATCATAATAAGAACACACACCCACACACTATTTAGAAGAATTGTTTTTAAAGAGCTTGAAGAAAAATAAGTCAATAAAATGGGATGGAGAACCATCCTTAACACATAATTTCAGAAAAAAAATCGTTTTCAGGAAAATCAGTTTATTTATGGTTAGGCGCAATAGAAACAATAATAGCAACATCGACAAACCTGTAAGTGATTTCAGCTGTTCACTGTGTTATTTGAATTGCTCGCCAGGATCTGTCTTTGTACCGAAATCGCCCTGCAGTAAAGCGTTCGGACGCCTAACTGATATATGCTCACCGAAAGTCCACGTGTGAACAACCCAATAAAAATGTGTTGTTCTATTTGTTACGTTCCGCATATTTTGGATTGTGTTATCAATTTGATTGTTTTGCTTTCTTCAACAGTTCGTCATCGCAATTTTCGAAAATTTGGTGGCAGTGACGTTATTTTTTGCTCGTTTGCAGTCACTTCTTCTTGTCGTGGTCCGTCAGCGGGACTGTTCATAAGAATTTGAGTTGCACCAAAGCGAAATTTCGCCGAATCACGACTCATTGGCTTTCTGATTTTTCCCTGGCGTAAGAGAGAGAGAGAGAGAGAGAGAGTAAAAGTTTATTGAATGGAGAAGAGGCCAGCCTGAGAAACTGATCTTGGGACTGCTACTTCCTCCTGGGGCAAGGGTACGGGGTACAAAAACAGAAAGGAATGAACATGGAATGTATGAGAATAGACACCGAAATCGACCAATGAACTATAAGAAAACGGCCGCAGCGGCCGGGATGAAATCAGCGCGCTTGGGATCAGCAGCACAGCGCCTTAATTACTGCGCTACTGCTGCGGGTTAACCACGAAACCTAATTAATACGGTTCGATTATAATTATTCGTCAGCCACAGCAGCTTTTTAGCACTCCTTCTCTACCGATGAGCATCGTACACAACGGCTTCCATCGTTATCCAGCGATGCCAGTTTTTTTTTTTTTTTTTTCTGTCGTCCTCAGTCACTGCGTCCGGGGTTTCACCAAACGCGGGCCAAGAGCCGTGCATTTGTTGTTCTTTCCAACGAGGAGGTGGCTGCCGTGGTCGGTAATTGTAATGACTTGCGATGCTTGCATTTCTTTTAAGGCTCAAGCGCTCGCGAGATCCCTGCGACAAAGCCAGCGATACCACGACGTCACCACGTCGTCTTCTACCCGGCGCCGGTGCTAGCGGGCCGCCGGCGGCGCAAAAACGCTTCGTCACGTCTGTCTGGACAGACGAGTGAAGCATCGTCTGCGAGCCGGCACTCGCAGACGATGCTTCCGCTGCAGAGCCTCAGGGACACACGGAGTGCCCTCATTCCCGTGCTTGGATTTCGGGCCGTTTTACGTAGTTGCCTTCGTGAAAACGCCATGTAAAATGTGAGCATACTTTCCGCGGTGAGTGTGCCGGATGTGCGCATATGTGCAGCAGTGACAGAGACATGGTTCAGGCCGTTCCCTATATATGGACCAGTCGACGATTGATATCCGTTGGTATTCACTGCCCTAAACTGCGGCAAAAAAAAAAGAAAAATGTTTTCCTGCTGTTCGCGCCCTTGGAAGGGTGACAACTGGTTAGGTTTACCATTCCCAAACCATGCAGATGTTGGGTGGCATGCTGGCCACAACGAAAATTTTCCGCGTCGGGGCTGCAGTGCGCGTAAGGTGCGCTTTTGTGCCAGTCACAGTGGTAACGAAAGAGACTGCAGGCGAGGAGCAACTTAAAGGACATGTTTGGCTGACGATTCAACGAGTTTCCTGAAGAAGTTGAGGGCCGCCGGCTGGCTCGAAGGATGGATCAGCAAGGAACCAAGATTTCCGGTAAGCTTACTATTTAAGCCGTCATTTTTCTCTGGGTGGAAATAGTGTATAATCCGCTCACGGGAACGTAATGATAGCCACAATAGCTGCGGCAAGCGGGTTAGGGAAATAGCAAGATTCTTCTGGCCTTCTGATGGAGGCGAAAAGCAAAAACGCCCGAGTGTACGAAATTTCGGCGCACGTTAAAGATCCCGAGTGGTGGTCAAAATTAATCCTGAACCATCCACTACGACCCGCTTGATCACCTGCGTTGCGTCGGCGCGTTAAACCCCACAATCAATCAATCAATCAAGATTCTTCTGCACCCCCCTCCCCCCCCCCCCCTCTTTTTGCACGTTGTTACGCTTTCTGTTCCGTGACAGCGTTTGTGAACTAGGCGAACATATTTCAACAAAACAGCAATATCAGCCCTTCGGAACATCTTGCAACGGCAGTAGAGCCCTCTGTATTTTTTGCCATTCGGAAAACGGTTACTGTGGTCGAAAATGGCTCTCACAAAATCTCGCCGAAACTTCTAGTGTCTGCATATACAGATATATAAAGCATATACTATACATCATGAATTGCATGAACTGCGTGAACGGTGACGCCGGGACATGGCGAAGTTGGGATTTGAGTGCAACGTCATGGCGCCAGGGGAAGTGCTTCGTGAGAGGTGCGCAAACGCTTCATCACAGCAGACACCCGGTCGCTTTGCGTGCCTTCGTTTAAGAGCTGCTCTTTTATTAGCAGCACCACGCTTTGCGAACGCCAGCGCTCCTGCACGAAAGCTTTTAAACACGGTGGTCTTTCTTGGGCTACTTAAACCCGAAAAGTTGGCTCCGTCTGTCTGTCTGTCACTCTCACCACTCGTGCCTCACCAGTGAGCGCGAGTGCGTGCTCGATGGAAAACATATTTCTTTAGTGAGTGCGGAATAGTGACGTCCAGTTTTGCCGAAGCAATTGTAACGAGGTCCTTGGGACTGCAAAGTGACTTGGTTATATGCGGTACACAGTTAAAAGCGGGAACTATTTTCCCTCTCTGCTCTGCCGCTGCTACGTAAAAACATCGAAAAAACCGAGAATTCGAATAAAACTATGTCGTGTACTCGTGAGTAACGAGAGTGTACTCTTTTGTGAAACAACCTCTCCAACTTTACAACAGAGGCTAGACGCATTTTTTTAAATTTAAGATAGGCAGTAGATCGGTTTAACTCAAACAAACCAAAACTGCCGCATCTAGTTAAAAAGCAGTGTCGGATACAGGCGGGATAGACGCACAAGAAAAGCGCTTGTCCCGCACAATCCGCGAGAACAGCGCCTCTGAAGCATTTATCACAAAGCCCACAGCAAAACTTCACCACACTGGTTGGTGGGTTTAGTCGACCACATAGCTTCGTTCCAGATCGCTCGATTGATTGTTGAATGTGAACAACGATGGCAATAAGAGACGGGGCACCCGAACAAGAGACTCCGTGAGGCGCCGCTTGCATGAGGTGGGCTCCCGAGTTCCGGTCGTGTGGCCCATGACATCAGCGATTGCACATACACCGGTCGGAGGTTTTGATCATCTCGCTCCGTTAAAATCAGCCAGGTTGACTGTTACCAACTTTCCTGCGCGTATTCATTCTTCACTGCTTTCCGCGTTCACTCTCTTCCATCCTCCCTTTGTGTCTTCTCTGTGACGACGCTTTTAAAAGATTTAGAAGCTAGAGTGCAACGACTATGGCGAAATTTGGATCCTCAAGAACATCTATATCAGCGGCGTAAGGCCGTTGATGAGAAGTTTGTTCAGCGCCAACAGTTTGCTATGCTTTTTTAGTGGGTATCGAGTGGAAGAAAGTCCAAATGGCGTGTTTGGGTACGGACGCACGTGCAGACGTTCTTACTTGTTTTGCTGTAGCCGGGTACACGGCACAGTCAACTGTAAAAATGCGTGTCCACCTCAACATTAGTATTAACTTAAGGACACGCCTGCTACGTATTTGTGATCTGCCCTTAGCGTCGCGGGGGCGGGGAAAGGGGGGAGGGTTGTAAGGGCGGAAGCTTGGTCGAGTTGTATGCCTTAACTGGAAAGCAGCGTAACCAGACTACTACACGAGAGGAGGGAAGGCACCTAATCAACAACGCCGTGTATCTTCTTTTCTCTTGCATATCCGTGCGCTTGCGCTGTTTTGCAGTTAGTGGGGAAGGGTGGCCGAGTACAAGACACCACGCACGGTTTGAAATATGTATATGTAGGCGGAGTTTGTGGCGCCAATCGATGCACCTGGCAGACTAAACGCAAAAGGTCACACGGAATGTCGTTTAAAGACTTTCACAAATAACTGAGCCATATTTAATTTAGCTCCGGCATTTTCCAGCTGTGTGCTTTCCCGTGCATATATGCATGCGATCGGCATAAGACTGAAAAGGTTGCTGGGGGCATTAAGGTTACTTACGTGGTTTGACTGCAAGCATTAAGGTAAAGAGAAGAGGTAAGTCCGTATGATCTGACGGCGCGACATTCCGTTCAGAGATAGGTAGAAGCCAGACACTGCTGGTGCGGCACACAAAGGTATTTAAACCTGCTCATATGCCCCGCCTCGCTCCTACAAAGGCTTGAAAGGTACCAAAGCACCCTTATATTTACGCAAGTAGTGTGTAGAACTAAGGCAAAAGAATTACAATAAAAAAAAACACGGGTTCTGTAAAAACTGGGCGGAAGGGGAGCGGGTTACTGAAGTCGCAGCCAATTCCGATTTGGTGAATCCACGGGGAGATTATGACGGCGGCTGTCGTATACGTCAATATCGTCTTGAGTAGATATGTGACCGTTTTGAGCACCGTTGGTACACCGTAATGAGACGCTATAAAAGTCTGCATTATGTAACTCCATGGAGCCAGCATGACATACACGCTATGTATCAAGACATTATCGTCAACGGAAGTCATAATGGTTGCCCATTCAAAGCACATAAGCACACTAAAGTGTAGCTCGAAAGACGGGCTTCGTGTGGCGTACGTGTAGGATAGCGTCCACCTGACGGTGATGCCAAAACTGTCTGAAAGTATTTGTGCAAAAATGTGATCAGCTTAAAGAAATGTGCTTCACATATGCCCCGAACTTGAGCGGCTGCCATTTTTGGAGGATTTATTCTTTATTCAGTAACGATGTTTATAATAACGCTCACTCGTAGGTGGTTTCTGAGCGAACTGTCACAACTCGACTGTGTGCACAAAGGCAACGAAGAAAAAAAGCGTGTGTGTGTGTGTGTGTGTGTGTGTTGAAGCTGTTGAAACTGAAAGTGTACTGAAGCACCAGCGTCAGCCTATACGTCAGACTGACCTGTTTTTACCAAATCATTAATCTATGCATGTTTTCTTTCGTGTGTAAGAAACAAATAAAGAACAAAACGCGTATGCGGTAGGGGTTAAGACACCTACCTTTACCACAGAACCCCCCTCTCCCCCACCCAGTTGGGTTCGAATCCCGTTCCTGCCGCGTGTCATCCTTTTCTCTCTCTCTTTTTTTTTTTTTTTTTTGAAATTTGGGGGCATCTGCTGCTCACTACGGTAGGTTTTTCGCATCACGGGTGACATGATGCTTTCGCGCTTAAAAGCAGCTCGAATCACTATCTCTTTTTGCACATTATGAGACACCGAGTATACGTTCAGCTATCTGAAAGTGTCTTTCACTAAAACACTACTCGGATCGTTCTAACTTTGGTGTTGGTTGGAGACGTGACGCCCCATTCTTGGCTGATACGGGGCGCAATTTCGAGTTGCGACCATTTCAGTCATGACTCACCTGCTCTTGCGAGTCGTGTGACCGGACGTTCACAGAAACTGACTCTCCCCCCCACCTCGACCCTTGCTTGTGCTGTGTAACATCCGGGTCGCCCGCTGTCAACCACTTGTTTCTCGCTCTCAATAGACACTAATTAGGCTTTAAATAGAAACAGCCATGAAACGAACAAAACTGAGAATTCCGTCCCAGTTCTAATTAGCTCTACAAAACACCTCGGTACTTTACTCACTTCTTCTCACTAGACGGGCTAGATTAGTGCAAAGGTGCAAAAATATGCTCTAATGGAAAACCCCATGCATCTACACCACCAGACATCAGTATCCCCTTCCGAGTGCACGCGTTGAACGCGGCACCGTTATGTCCGGATCAATACGGCAACTCTCCCGAGGGCCCCGCTTTCTCCTCGCGGTTTTGATGCCTGTTATTTAGCCACCGGCTGTGTTTACACGGGCGCCGTCTCCACCGCCGCACACCAAGAATCCCGGGCGCGATTATCTCGGGCCGCACTCTGCGCATGCATGGTTTCTCCGTGAGGCCACGAGGGAGCCATTATCGCCGCTGCTCTATAATGCACGGGGATCTGCGCTGCGCGAGTAGAGGAAGAGGGAGACCTTTTTCGCACACACGCATCTACACAGTGCAGCGCGTGTCAGATAAGGACCATGCAAAATAACCCTCGGGATGCGCACTTCCGGCGTGGGCCACTTTCTTGCTGCGGCCGACCGTTGTTTCTGGTCCACGCTTAGGCCGCCGGTGGGCGCAGACTACCAGCGCAAGATAAAGCACTGCGCGCTCTGCTTCTCGTGTTTCTTTTTTTTCTCTGACCACACGAGAAGAATTCGTGGAGCAATGCCGGTTGGTCATTAAGAACAATTTCCTGCGCGTGTACACAGCAAGAGTTTGGCACGCCACGACGCGGAAAAGAAGAAGAACAAGCGCGATCTTCAGCATACGCTTGCTTTTGTTGTGCAGCCGAACCAGCCTAAAATTGCCTCTCAAGTTTATATTCCCAGGAGGAGCCACGGTGAAGACTCATTGCCCTCGAGATAACAACTTTTGTTCGCAGCGCGTGAAAGCTCGAGAGCGACTCAGTTTGTGGACTTTGGAATGGAGGATTGTACATGGGTGGATTCGGTTTCAATCTTGGGTAAAATGTTTTCCTTTGGTTTGGTAACACAATCAATGTGATTTGATTGATTGATTGTGGGGGTTTAACGCGCCGACGCAACGCAGGCGATGAGGCGCGCCGTAGTAGAGGGCTCCGGATTAATTTTGACCACCTGGTGATCTTTAACGTGCGCCGAAATCTCGTACACACGGGCGTTTTTGCTTTTCGCCTCCATCAGAAAAGCGGCCGCCGCGGCCGGGAATCGAACCCGCGACCTCGTGAATCAATGTGATTTCGCTCCCTTTTGTCCCTTCTATCATTATCCCACCTTTTAAGTTCTTTTCACATTGCATACACGCCTACAAGTATTCTGCACTCATAATAAGATCCTCTTACATCCCTACTTAAACTGGTGTTGAACACAGTTGATGTCCCAACAAGATTGAGAACTGGGCTAGTTGGTATACATTCATAATGATGGAACAGCGCCGTCAGCGCTGTTCCATCGTAATTGACGTCATGCAATAGTCATATCCATCATCATAGTTGACGTCAGTGACTGTATAGACTTCGACACACAAATGCGTATACTATATTCGTGAAAGAGCTGCCACTTTTTCGTGCGGGTTTCCACAGTCAAATCCCGTCTTTCCTAACGGCGACATAACTGACTACCGCAGCCTACCAGGGCGAAGCCATTGGCTATCCGAACTTCCCTATTTTGGTCCCACGTACGGAAGGTATTTGTTGTTTTAGCACGGTCCCACACGCCGGATGAGCGACCACCTATATACTACTGAGGCTTTCGCCTTACCAGGCCGGTGCTGGTGCCTGCTATGGTAGCCGTGACTCAGCACAGAAACCTGTTTATCTCGCGGAACGCGCAGTGCGATCCGCCCATCGCCAATTCGCGTGCCTCTATAGAACGGCCCAGCGACAGCGCACGTAGTGAGTGGAACAGGGGAACACCCTCCCACCCCCACCAACCAAGGCCGGTCCAGCTGCGTAATTCCGTTCCTGTGTCTGGCATCCGGCAGCCGAGTTTCCGGTCCCAGCGCTGGGTCCCCCTTCGGCGATGCGAAGTAACGAAGTGATGCTAGCCCTGGCGCGCTTTGTTGCGACTCGCCTCTGGTCGGCGCCACCACCGAACAAGAGCAGCCGGCTTTTACACTCGTGCTTCGGTAGCCGGCGCTGAGCAAACGCGGCAGTCTCGCACGGGGCGCCGTAATGCAGTTTCTTCGATATCGGGATTTTCTCTACGAGGCAGACCCTGTGTACGTGCCACGTACTCTTGTGAAGGAACTTTGTGTGCGCCGAAGGGCCCGGTGGCACGTCTTGGTGTACTTAGCTTGTTCGCTTTCTAATTTCATTTGTTATCTGGTAATGGATACTACGCTGCTGTGATTTGCAGGGCTTGGTATGATTCTCGCGTAAAATAATGCCAGAATGGTCTATTCTCTCATTATTTTCATCTATAGCTTCCATGGGTTGAATTCCTGGGCTACAGACATTGTCGTGAAGTAGAAGACTGGCCCCGCTACAGACGGTACGAACAAGCAAAGGGGGACTACACATATTCGCCGATTAAACAAGATGCATTGGAAGAACGCAAAACAAGCAACGGCAGTCAATTAAGCCTCACAATTATCCTCCAGTATAAAAGAAGTTCAGAGGTTCTCCAGACAGCGGTGGAGGGCACGTTGCTTTACCTCGGTAACATCCACTTGTTGACTAGTAGTAGTAGTAGTAGTAGGTTTCTGCTCGCGTCTTGACTCATTTCGTGTGGTTATGCTTGTACTATTGAATATTGCAGGGAGAGCTCCGTGGGAGAGACCTACATTCGTCTCGGAGATAGCGCATAAAATGAAAACAGTAGGCAGTGCCACTTGATCACATACTGTTACGTATGAGCCCGCCGCTGGGCTTTCTTTCAATACTCCTCGGCTGTGCGGCGAAGCCTCCACTATGTGCGCCTTTCGAGCAAGCCCCACCGTGTCGGTGACTCATGTTTTCACGCCTCGACAAGCCCGGGTCAGGCACTTCGCTTTCGGCGCGTTTCAAACTTCAACGGTTACCGGCAAAGCACGTCTCAACGGCTTCAAGGACGCAGAGGCGCCGCGATCGCATCTGAGTCCTCCTCTCTCCCCTCTCTCAGACTCTGCGTGCGCCGCTACTACCGACTGCTTACTAACTCTGGAAAGGGTGTTGTGTGTGTCTGTGACGTTTGTGGCGTGTGCACAATCTAGAGCGAACGCTTGTTTTGACCGTTAACGCTTTCGGGTATAAATACGACCCCCTCAAGCGCTATAACCCATTCCTGTTTGGGCAGTGAATCAATGGGGTCACTCTGCTCGACTCCTGTACTGTTACCTCGCCCGTTGGGGCATTGTTCTTTCGCTTCCGCTCACTTCTCGCTATGAAGTAAACAGTTACGTCAGCCTACGGCTTCTGGACTTCACGGCTGAAACAGCGGCTGGCCGCTCGCTACACACCACGTTACCACACGTATATCGGAGGCTACGGAGCTCGGCTCAGGCCGGCCTACCCGGTCGCAACAATACTAACAATTATTTCCTTCATGAGCACCAAAAATTAAGAAACAAATTTGCAGCTGAAACTTCTTGTTGGGCATTGTCGTACAGTGCTTGGCATTCATACTTGAATCATCTTCGCCGCGGCGGCTTCTCAGGTGACCGGGTGGAGCTAAGCGTATGTGTGCTGTTTAAGCCAGCCGAACGCAGCTGCATGTTTTGTTTTAGCTGTATTCGGCGCTGCTCGCCACATAGCGAGGCAGAATATTTCTCTTTATCTCTTGCTTTTGTTCCGCTTTTACCTCGCCTCTCTTCGACGCCGTCTTTTAATCTGAGATTGTTATTTATTTTCTCAAAAACAATCCCACATGACTCCTTAATCAAAAGACGCTGTAATTTTTCTTTATGTAGCAGTTTTTTGCCCAAGGCCACTTACTCTCTGGGCAATCTTGATACGTATGAACCGTGCCACCAATTTTAGTAGATTAGAAAGGTTTTGCCTGAACGTAAGTATAGTTAAGCTGCAACCACGTGGAGCGTTTTGCTCGCGCCTGGCGGCCGTCGGCATCTCCTGGCGGCGACGCGAAAAACGTTGCAGAGCACAGTTTACCCTACCACCATCTTCCAGATAGGTTTCTTAATTAAAAACCACTAGTTTGTCAAATTGACTCTAATTTCTGGAATTTGCCCCTCTCCAGCGTCCGCTTCGCGCCGCCCTTAGGAGACGCCGACGGCCGTCAGGCGCGAGCAAAACGTTCCATGTGGTTGCCGCTTTAGTCTTCAGGCTCGCTAACATACACGGCCCGTTGATGGTGTCTCCAGTGGTTTGTTTCCACCAGGAAACAGCACTGCAGTACAAAAAGCACAGATAGAAATATGAATCCTATCTCCTAACACCCTAGAAGGCGACGCATAACTGCGGTAGGGTGTGCACAGAAGGAATAAAGGCAAAAGTGCTAGCGATCTGTTGCGGAATCTTCTCCGCGTTGCGAACGACACCAGTATATGTCGTGTAGCTGGAATAGTAAGCTTGCCACTTGCGAAACTGGCAGCAGTATAGGCCGCTGTTTCCGGCCAACACTGCGATCGTTGCACAATCCTAATAGAACAAAAAAGTCCCAACTTTTCCTAAAGAAAGCTGGACGAGCGCGTTAGCTTTCTGACATCAATACTGCATCAAGACTGCGTCAAAATTCCCTAAAAGTGCCTGCAAGCTTCGCTGAAAGTGCGTCCAATCGATTGTCAAACCCTCAAAGACCCAAATTACAAACGAACGAACCCATGCGACCATTTTTCACGCACTATAGGTAAAATCATCAACGAACGATCTAAATGTGTACCGATACGTGGTTTATGAGATGAAGCTATACTATTGCACTCCTTCTTCATGATCGATGCGTGTACTGTCTAATCTAGAACCGTTCCTTCCTCGCGATTTACAGGCAACCGTTTTGGCACAATGGAAATTGGTTTCGTGCATGCACCGTGTGTCCAGACATCTTAGCAGAACTTTTCGGTCGACCAACGGGTCTATGGGGAAAATGCAATAGGTTTTTTGACAGGACGTCATACGTCCCACTAAGAAAGCTTTCGCTTTACTAACTGCATCGCTTCGCGCAAGTGCACGCTCAGAAACGTCGAACGGAGTGGCCTGTGATACGCGGTTCAGTATATAAGATTCCTCACTCTCGAGGAGGGCGCTTCGGTCGCCGAGGAGCGCGGACGAGCTGAACATCGGCTCGCCAGTTAATAGACAACTAACAGAGCCAATTAGTGGGAAGACCTAATCTGCGTTCAGGATGACGCAAGGCATCGACTGATACCAATATCAACGAAGGCAAGTGATTTTTCATCGATCTATCTAACCTTGAAGTAATCGATTGGCGAGAGGCCGCTAAGCCTAAGGGCGAAGAGATTTCGCCGAAGACAAGAAGACAATGGCGGAGTCAGGATGGAAAGTGGCGGGCGACCGAATGAGGCGCGACCCCGAGCGGTTCCCGAAAATAGAGGGAGCTGTTTACAGCTACAGAGCGAAATGGCGGCAGTTACCCAATATAACAAGGCCTACGCAAAAGCAGCATATACCCCAGACGTAACCCGAAAATGGTATAACGGCGCCACTTCCCTCACATCGGTAACCACGTGTACCTTTTGTGGGCAGGCTACAACGCCTAACCTGTGCCATTTAATCGGGCACTGTACGACATTTGACAAGGACAGAGCCGCCCTGCTTGATAAATGGCCACTGACGCTCACGCGCACATACAGCTACTCCTGAGTAACGCATCGTTACTCGGAGCAATAGGCCGATACGCACTACAGAGTGGTCTCTACAAAGTAGTATAGAGCGGGCCTGACCATGTGTTTTTTAGGCGGCCCACAAGAACGAAGACGCCTACGAAAGGACCTATGATCTCACAATGAACTTTAGTGGTATCCCTCTTCATCCCGTCCCCACTTACATCCTTCCCCCCAAAGGGCTTCGTGCCTCCTTTAAATACAGCATATTCATTCATTCATATGAGGACCCAGGCAACGTGGCACAGGGAGGGATCACGCAAGCGGAACAAACATGGTCCCAGAACCAACACTGATCGTCTGGCAGTGGAACTGCCATGGCCTGGAAAGGAAGCGGGCGGTACTTCTGCAACACGTCGAGAACAGCAACAGGAGACCGGACGTAATCCTAGTACAGGAAGCATTGGCGACGCGTCGGCCACTGCAGAGATTCAGAGCGATCTAGTCGGCTGAGGAAGAGAGCAGGGGATCGTGCATCATGACCAAAAAGGAGTACGCGATGCTGGAAATTCAGCTCCAGGACGTTGCGGTCGTCCACGTACTGGCGGAAGCTTTAATCGGCAAGATGAGGATCGGCAACGTGTACAGCAACTAGAGCAAGGGCACACAACACTTCACGGCACTCCTGCAGAGGGCGAGCTCGCAAGGAAACGGCTCCAATCTCCTTTATAACTCCGTTAAGCGCAGTAAAGAAAACACAGGACGAGGGGGACAAGGACCAGCGCTCCTGTACAGTGCTTAATGGAATTATAATGGAGTACCAACTACCTCATACCCGTACGTTGTTAAATTATATTTCCAAGCTCCTGGTCTGCGGCGACGTCAACGCCGCAGACCAGTCCTGGGCGTACGCCAAGAGCAACGCCAGTGGCAGGAACCTGGCGCAAGATGCGATCGACAACAGATAAGTCCTCGTCACGGGACTCTCAAACCCGACGAGAACGGGAAACTCGATATCCAGGGCACTACTCGCGACCTCACCTTCATCAAGAACGTTGCAGAGGAAGACGTCATCTGGAGGAACACCGACACGGAACTGGGCAGCTACCACATGATCGTGGAACTACGATTCGATTTAAAGGGGCCGGAGCGACGCAGACGTGAAAACACACGTGGATCGACTGGGAAACGTTCAGGAAGCAGGGAAACGAAACCGCGGAGGGAGATGAACAGATAGAGGATATCGGGACTTGGATGGAAAGAATCACCGGGAACGTCAATGCAGCCTCGAGAGAGACCGAAACGGACGATCAGGTTGACGGCATGGACAGCAACGGGCCTACCAAATCGAAGCCAAGAAGTACATACAGGAGAGCTGGAAGAAGCGGAGGCTCAATAGGAGGCTGCGAAAGAAGGTTACTGAACTGAACCGCAAAATAGAGGAGCACTGCCGCACGCTCGGCAGCCGGAAGTGGAACGAGATATGGAACGCAGCAGACGGGCAATTGCATTACGGCAAGACCTGAAACCTGTTCTGGAACCTCGTGTACGAGACCAAGACAAAGTCTCACTAGAGGGACAGGCTGGCAAAGATCATGCACGCCGAAATCATGAATGAAATCAAGGCGGTGGAGATGAAGCTACTGGAGAAGTACATCCCCATCAAACAGAAGGTCGTTCACAGAGACTATCGCGGAAGTCCCAACGAGAAATTGGACAGAGACATGAACGCAGAAGTGCGTACTGCCTTGCAGGAGCTCAAAAGCAGGACGGCGCCGGTTCCGGACCACGTACCGAACAGGGCGCTCAAGAACCTCGTCAATATTGAACGCATGCTTTCCGATATCGCTAATATCGGCAAGTTTGCCGCAATAACGTATCCATGTCGAAAGGGAGGGAAACAGAGGTACGCACGACCATCATTAGCTAGACCTTGCCCACATACGACTTATTGCTGCGGTTAGTTCAGGGTGCGTTCATTGCGCGGGAAATAAAAAAACTCGAACTTCGACGACATACTTAAGGGGTGTGATCATAACGCGAGTGCGGTCATTATGCGAGTAAATACGGAGTAAATATGCGAGTCAAGTATCGAAACTGAACATGAGGGAACCCACGCGTACACCAGAAGCTTCCTCGCGGGTCGGATGGCGGAGATCACCGCGGGTGACATTTCAACTGACGTCAAAGCGGTCGGGAGCCGAGGAACCCCGTGGGGGTCGGTGATCTCGCCGCTCATGATTGGCGCCAACGGACTCGACGAGGTGGAGAACGTTGATTAAACTATATATGCCGACGACATCACGCTGTGGGTCTAGGGCTTCAGCGATGCCCGAATGGAAGAGGCCCTGCAGAGACCGATGAAGGCGGTCGAGGAGAACCTCGAGGGCACCGGCCTAAGGTGCTCACCGAGAAAGTCCGAACGGCTGTTGTACAGTCCCGAGGAAGGCCCGCGCGCCAAGAGAAGGGAAGGAAAAGAAATCATGGTCTACACCGAAGACGGCTCGGCAATCCTAGAATCACTAAATAAGCTACGCTTAAGAGTACCGCCACTTCGTGCACCCGGAAGCGTCTGGGGGACATTCCGTTTCTGGATTGCAGTGTTGCTATATCTCCCAACGAAACGGCCGCCGGTTGTGACGGGAAGAGTGTGACCAGCCGCCCTAGCGCCCGCGCAGCAGAGGGAGAGAGAGAGAGAGAGACGCCCAGAAACAAAATGGCTGCGCCCATATGCAAACGAATATGTGGTGCCGACCGACCAATTAAAATCCCGGCGGCACACATAACGACGAGAGAGTGCCGATACCCTAAAAGCCTTTATTTAGTGACGCTAGGCAATCCCCCTCAGGGTATCGGACATGCGCGTCCTGGACATGCTCATCAACGAACGCGGGAACAACGGAAGCACGGTGGTGCGGGTCGTCGGTAAGGCGGCCAGTGCCATGAGACTGATGAAGAGAGTGTCCGACGGAAAGAGGGCGCTATACGTGAGGAGAACCTCACGGGACTCGTGCGCTCCTTCGTAATGAGCCACATCAGGTACGTGGCTGCATTCCAGAGGTGGAAGAGTGGCGACAAGAGTAAGTTGAAGGCGACCATAGGAAAGGCGTACAAGGTGGCCATCTTGGTACCCGATTCTGCAAGCACCGAGAGACTCTTAAGCCTAGGCATCCACAACACCCTAGAAGAAGTCATCGAAGCTCAGAGAAGGACGCAGTTGGAGAGACTGGGTACAACCAAGGCGGGAAGGAGAATCCTGGAAATGCTGGGGCTCCGATACCACGAGCAGCAAGGAGCCAAGGCGTCGATACCGGACGAGCTCAGGGACAAGATCCGGGTGAACGCGATCCCGCGAACCGTGCACCCCGAGTACAACGAGGGCAGGCGAAAAGCGAGGGCAAAGGCGCTGGCAGACCTACACGCCGGAGACCCGGGAGCCCGATACGTAGACGCAGCCGAGTACGAGAGCGGAAGCGGTTTCGCCGTAGCCGTGGTCGACGCCGAAGACCATGTCTGGGCGGCGGCCACTACGAAGAGCGACAAATCCGAAGGGGCTGAGGAAGTGGCCATAGCACTGGCCGTTAAAGACCCAGGGTGCATCGCCGTGCTCAGCGACTCATGCAAGCCTTCAGGAACTTCGCACAAGGAAGGGTCTCCCGCGCTGCGGAGAAGACTATTGTATGAAACCCTATGGTTCCCGGCACACGCAGGAGAGGTGTCGGACATCAGTGCAAACCACAGCGAAACCGCACACGCCCGGCGCGCGAACCAACAGGCCGCACTGGGCCGAGCGGGGAACGCCCGTGGCACAGCACGAAAGACAGAATAAGCAGCTAGAAAGAAATCACCCACGCCTACAGACGTACGCTCCCACCGCCCTGCAAAGGGCTGAGCGGAAAGCGGGCAGTCGTGTTCTAAGCGAGAACGCTCATGAGCCGGTCCCTAACGCACAAAATGTACCCGGAGATTCACCCAGTCGACACGTGCAGGGTTTTTCGTACAGCCACCGCGACTCTCGATCACATCGTTTGGGACTGTCTCAACTTCCCGGAAGAATCCACGACAGGAATACCGCTACCCGCCCTTGAGGAGGCGAACCAGTCCGAAGACGAAGACCTCCAACTCCGGGCCGTCCAGCTGGTCATCGTGGCGCTGACCAGGCAGGAGCCCGAGCGACCTGATGACGGGAAGCGGGGCTATGATCTGGCGGCGAGGGCGACTCCGGCCAAGTCTGAAGTCTTAGTGTAAGTCTTTAACCGCAGGCCCAATAAATATTTTTCCAATCCAATCCAATCACTCTCGAGTCAGGAGTATGAACAAAAATGTCATTTGTACGCGCTACCTCTTCTTTCATGCAACTTTCAGTGATGTCATAGGCAACTGTCACTGATACATGCCAGAAAAGAAAATGCTTCAGTGCAAAAAAAAAAAACTTTAAAAAATAATAAAAAAGAAATTCTCGGACACCCGAGCATCTCCTCCTGGTGTAGTGAATGCGAACCATTAGTGTTGAATTATAGAACGGATATCCCGGTAATGTGGCCCCCGCCGCTGTTCACAGCCGCTACTCATCTAAATATTCTGAACGGTTCAGAATACATCGCCGCATAGACCGTACCGATAAAATTTGTAGAACAGGTGCCGCGTGGCAGGCAGCGCGTCCATTTCCTGCGCCGTAATTACGTGGTGCGAATACATGTAGCACGTCCCCATGTAGCGCTCGAGATACCACGCCACACACCATTTGGGAATGCCCCTCTTTACCCCCGCTCCGTTTACCCAACCCTCCCACTACCTGGCTGGAGGTGACCGGGAGCTCCTCGCCCGAGCTACAGCTCCTGCTCCTGACCGCAACTAGGGCTCAGGATTACCTGGCGCGCCTCCCTCACCTGAGGGACACTCGCTAGGACAGCCTCGTCAGAAATAAAGTTAATCTCTCTCTCTCTCTCTCTCTCTCTCTCTCTCTCTCTCTCTCTCTCTCTCTCTCTCTCTCTCTCTCTCTCTCTCTCTCTCTCTCTCTCTCTCTCTCTCTCTCTCTCTCTCTCTCTCTCTCTCCCCCAAGGGTAAGAATGTGTCCTCTCATTACGATCATCATCATCATTTCACTTTGCGACGTCCTTTTCCTCTTTCGGTGACTATGAGTGCGATGCCTGGCCAATCGTCCTGGTTACACCTAAGTAAGGGCTATTAGCGCGAACATGCTTTTTCGCAAATTCACCTAATTCCTACTTGTGTTATTACCTTGCCCAAACTTCTCCTGGGGTAGTGAATGTATGTTTGTAACGCACATTTTCAAGTCGAACGCTAAAGCCCATTCACTGCGATCACCTTTAGTCAGCGTCAGTCACCGGGTTGTGGCTGTCCACCGTTCCACGCGTTCTTCTCGCATTCCGGACGACCCTGTTTTGAATCCCACCCAGCACAAAATTCACTCAATTTTCTGTTCAATTATCAACTAGTTTCTTTGTTGGAGCTTCCGCGGGAAATGTAGCGCCATTTAGAAGATGCCTTGAGCTGTTTTTTATGCCTTGAGCAGTTGGCCATTTTGTGTGCCTTTGACGCCCGCATTTCGGCCAGCATAGTTAACTATACTCTTCCGGGTTAAAAACTAAGGCTTCCGTATTAAGGCTTCTTTCACTGCCCGTCTTTTAACAATAAATTCTGTCCTTTTGAGACAGCCGCCTGCCCCACACGCGGCAACCTTCATGGCCTCTCAGTTGCGATTATCAGTCAGTTTTATTTTCGCTCCAAAAAGTACAGCGAATAAAGAGGGTCGGAGAAAGCCGCTCATTGGCGGCTTAACGGGGCTCCGGACACTCATCGGCAGTGGTTGCAATGCAGTCACACAAGCAAGCATTCATGAAAATATTAAAAACATACATTTAAAAACATATACGTGAGCATTATGATACGACATTAAAATAAAACACGCTAAAAACAAGATAGTCACAAGCACTCTTTAAACGAACATTTCGACAGTTTTCTTTTGGTGCGGTTTCATAATGTCGACTTCTTTTGAGGGAAAATTTGCACAACAGTGCGCACACAAACAGCCTCCTTTTATGGCGAAGTGGCGGAAATACGATCCCCGCCGCTCGAGACCTCTGAGGGAAACCGCAGAGAATCACACGAAGACCACCATTGTGACAGGCTCCTTGTGTCACGTGCCAATGAGGTCCACAATGCAACACATGCTGTGGGAGTGCTTGGGGCGGGCGGAGGAGAGAAAAGCCCATCTTTCGCCAGCTCCAGACGAGAACGGTCATGAGCCCGTACCTAACGCACAAGATGTACTCGGAGACGCACCCAGGCGACACGTGCGGGGTGTGTAGTAAGATTCAAGACCCTCCCGGAGCAGGCATCGTCGCCTCTGGGCGGAGTGCACCCAAAAGATACCGTCATGTTCATGTCCCTGTGGACTTTCGCAATCTCAACGGGGATACACAAGAAACTGTAGAAGCCCTTACCTCCTTTACCATCTTCCCCAGCCCTGGCAACCTTGAGTCACTTCTTTTAATTAAAGAGTAATAATAATAACGCCGTCTTGAACTTTCCTTTGCCTTTTGGTACGTGATTGACTGAACACGTTGTCATTGTCAAACTGCGCGCACTCCCTGTACCGATCCTTACCGTACCAGTACTCCTTACGACTTCTCGCTTCATTGCGCCGGGTTCCTGATGCAAGCGGGTCTTATTTGGGCACTCGGGAGAATGCCAACTTGCTCTCCTCTCGAGTTTCCAAATTGCAACACCGAGGAGGGCATTATCATGATGAGCACCAATTAGTGAACGGCGGCGAAGAACCTATTCCCGTTACCTCGGCGCTCCATCTATTGCTTCATTGGTATACACCCGTCATCCGTGAAATGAACACCCCTCCCCACTCCTCCCTAACTACCCCCTGTCTCTCGCTTCCCGTCTCTCACGCCTCGCTAACGTTTGCCTCGTTGGCCCTTTCCTTTACGTTTTGCTGCCGCCCATTTTGTTTCGATATACCTTGAACAGCTACTCTGATTTCGCTAATGCGAGCCCAAGAGCACTTTTCATCTTGACGTCAGTTTCTTCCTTCGTCGGGAACCATTTTCCACCAAATTTTATGCAAGTTTTGTTCTTGGGCCATCCCGCTAGGAGAAGAACAATCCCCTCAAAGAATACATCAGTCGAATCGGTAAAACAAAATAATGAGGCAGTGAAGGCCTTTCTGACAGGGGGGAGGCAAAAACGAGAGATACAGAAGCGCATATTCTGTAAGTGCGAAAGAAGTGACTAGAGAAAGGAGCGCTCCGCACGGTGCTGGCGTAAGGAGAATACGCGTAATGCGAACGAACGACAAAAGGAGAAAGAAAAGTAATCTAAGCTGTCGCGCGGGCTTAATGCTTGCTCCGCCGGAGAATCCACTTACGGGTGCACGCCGGATTACACCCGATATCTGCGGCCGTCGGACGTTAAAGTCATTGTTCCCCATTACGTACATAGGAGCCGTTTCCTCACACGCGCGGCTCCTATGCGTCGATGCGCGGAATCATTGTTCTTACGAGCTCTCTTCCCGCTAGACTCCATAGTGTCCCCCCCTCCCCCCCTCCCCATCTTCCCGTGACGGTGACCGGCCAAATTGTTTATGGCCCGCTCGGAAGTTAGCGCTCGTTCGATTCTCGCGCCGCTCTCGTGCTGGGGCGTAATATACGGAACGGGCAATCGAGGCGCCCATCGCGAGTTCATTTGTGAACGCCTGTTTGATAGCAAGAGCCTCTTCAAATACGCGAGCGGAACGCATTGGCGCGTCGTAATGTAGGACAGATGGAGGAGGGAAGAGCAACCGGAGACGGTAAATGGTGAGGTAAGTGCGACGCCTGTATATAGGCGCGCGAGGAGCACGTGCTGGTTCGCCGAGCGCTGTGCACTTGGAACGGAGGGCTGAAATTGAAGCGCTAATGGATGAAGGCCATTAATGGATTCCGAGTAGGCGTAGGGGAGTTATCTGCAGGTGCTCAGGCCTCGAGAGAGTGGGAGAGAGAAGGTCCGCGGAGAATGAATGGCTGTAGTGGTGAGATGGAGGCTTTGTGTATTGCAGGAGAAAAAACAGTGGGGGCGGAAATGAATGGCTTTTTCGAGCGGATATATCGAACGTGTGAATTCAAAGGTGATGGTCAAGCCGCCACCTGATAGCGGCTGTTTCTGAACGTCCGCCCTGCTGCCTACAGCATGTTCGCACGAGGTAGATGTATAGGGCTGCGGAAATCTATAAATTTCGTTCGCTCTACCCTCTCGCCCGCCATAGCATATCTTAGAGGATTAGTTTGCCGTCAGTTCACAGCTCATGTAAATGATCTTACCTCGATCATTTAATGACATATTAAGTCGCTTCACGCGGGGCCTTTGCAGAAGTGGTCAGGGAAGACGTATACAAAACTGAACTCGCAGAATTATGCTTTGTCCAACGCTAGTGAATTTTCCTTCGAACAACTACCGTTTGTCTGCGACACAAAAAAAAAATGATAACACCCAGTCTATAGTCCCACCCAACCACACTCCAATGAAGTGCTTCCTGGGTTTGCTTTATTGCGTAACGCGCGCCTTGTTTTACTTCTCTCTCTTTAACATAACTTAATCTAACAAACAAAAACAACCTTTTAAGATTTAGAAAATAGAAATGAACCGAAAGAGCCGAATAATCATCGTGATGTGAAAAAGAACTGCAAGAAAACGAAAATGTACTGGCGCCTTGTTCGATCACGCGCCCTCCTTAAGGGGGACTCACGGGATCACATTACTATGGGGCTTAACTATTTCATCGCCCACGGGCTTAAAAGGCATCGTGTTCCAATATGAAAAGTTTTACAAGTCCATCTAAATGTTCCTAACGGCCTAGTTTGCTTTTATTAAGAAATGTAGCACATATTTAATTAAATAAAAATTAGCAATTACTGCATTTCAGTTTATCTAGTTTTCATTAGATGGCGCTAGCGGTCTATCATGCGAGAGTTTTATTTTTTTATTTCAGTAAACCAGTGACATATATCTGAAATAAGCAGGCAAGGCCGTTTTGCACATTTCTATGCATTTGTACAGCTGTTCGTATTGGTTCTACATGATTCTTAAGCCCGTGGGTCATCAAGTAGCAAGTCCCGTAGGATCGTTATTAGGTGAGACCCCCGTTCACGCAATGCTAAGATTACCCGTTGGTACAAGGACGAAGGCGTACGAGTACAGCCCCCCGTCGTGTCGAGGTAGCGTGGTTGGCGAGCAGCTCCGAAGACAGTTGCCTCCATTCCGACGGCGAAAAGCCAAACTTAACTTGTTTAGCGCATAGAGAGAGAAGCGAGGGTACAAGTCGGAGCACATTGCCGTGCTTAAATCATCACAACTCGAACGGGCAGAGCAACGCTCTCCGCTGAGCCCAAATATGTACTGCCTCAGCTGGTCAAAACGAGCCTCTTTATAGTCTCCAAAGCAGCGGTACAAACAAGCGCCGACACGTTTGAAGCAGAGTGAGGCACACACGCGCAAAAACACTTTCGCAGAGTCGGAGACGCGATAACTCAGACACCGCGAACACCCGCCGCGGCATTTCCGTGCACCGCATTCTCGAATGTCGTAAGAGCGCACGGATCAGTTCTGGAAGGGGGGGGGGGGGGGGGGGCACCAAGAACCGCTTAAGTGAGAGTGAGTGAGTGAGTGAGTGAGTGAGTGAGTGAGTGAGTGAGTGAGTGAGTGAGTGAGTGAGTGAGTGAGTGAGTGAGTGAGTGAGTGAGTGAGTTAGTGAGTGAGTGAGTGAGTGACACACCGATCGCTCGATCAATCTGCTATTGGGGAGGTGACATGTCCATACCTTGCGGTAAAATGGGTGATCGCTTCAAGAAAAATGGAGGAAAATATATTCGTAGTTCTAAAGTTGAAAAAGGGCCTACGGCGTTAAAAAAGTGCTGAAAAAGAGTAAAGCGCTTTGCTAGTTGCCATGACCTTGGCGGCGGCTGTGGTCATCATGCGCAAGTGCATTGTGCTGCTGAGCCCAAGGACGCCGGTTCGATTCCCGGGCACTGCCGCTCTTCTGATGGAGGCGAAAAACGATAACGCCCGTGTGTTCGAGATTTCGGCGCACGGTAAAGATCCCCAGGGGGTCAAAAGTAATCCGGAGCCCTCCACTACGGCGCACCTCATTGCCTGTGTAGAGTCACCGCGATAAACCCCCACAAACAATCAATCATTTGCAATTGTAAAAAAAAAAGAAAAAGGGAATTTCACAAAATGCGATACACATCTGTTCTCGAATGTGAACATCTTCGACAGAACTCTGTCTGGTTGGGTTTAATTTGATTGTGGGGTTTAACGCGCCGACGCAACGCAGGCGATGAGGCGCGCCGTAGTGGAGGGCTCCGGATTAATTTTGACCACCTGGGGATCTTTATCGTGCGCCGAAATCTCGTACACACGGGCGTTTTTGCTTTTCGCCTCCATCAGAAAAGCGGCCGCCGCGGCCGGGAATCGAACCCGCGACCTTGTGCTCAGCAGCGCAACGCCTGTCTGGTTGGGTTTAAACTTAAGAGGCAAATACACCAACCAAGGGCTTTCAAAGTGGTCCCAACGTTTCGGTCCCTGGCAATGTGAACAAATTGGAGGTGAACCACGGGGTATCTTATTAGGTTGAATTCCGCTGCTTTAACGGGCATGCCTCACGCCTAAGCCACACTTTGCACTCCGACCCCTACAGGATTAGGATTCACTGCGGCAAAGCGACCAAGAGTGGTTTTTGGTCACAGATAGGTTAAGCGCGTAACAAGCAACCAAAGAAAAGCTCAGAGAAAGAAGCAAGTTTAACACGAACGTAACTCGGGCGTGTCTTAAGTATCCGGCGCTCAGGGAACCGAATATTTCATCCCGCAAATTTCATGGGAAATCCAAGAAAACAAATTTGACTTGCCAGACTTCCAGCAGCGCTTGACTTTATTGGATTGACCTGAACCAACACAGAAGCGAGCGCTTGTTTTTGTTCCTTCGCAAGTCGTTCGTTTATGCTCAAAGTTTGCGTGCCTCGTTTAATTAACGACCTCCCACTAATTAGAAACTGAATGGCGAGCAGGCCGCTGGGTGTGTCTAACATTTTTTTTCTTCGCTTTTGTTTTTCTTTCCATCACATTTTCCACCATCTTCGGGTCGTTGCATCTCAGAAGCTGATGTTTACTCAACGTTCTCCGTTTCTTCTCCATTTTGCTGTGCCTTTCTGTGTGCTCCGTTTCCGCATCGGTGACTTACATCGAGGAGTTGATTAGGGCCGCGTCTCCTGCTGCTTCTTTTTTGTCTCGAAGACCTGCACCCAAGTCGAGCAAATGCAACGCCAGTCGTGAGTCAAAAATGTTTGGGGAAATCTTGTGTGCACGATGGGTGCATATTTATAACTTAGCATGTGTAATGGCGTTGCCAAGGGCTGGTGAAGTATCCGAACTTCCCTTTCTTTTGTACTTGCTGTTGAAGTGTTCCCTTCCTTTTTTTCTTTCCTTTTGGTTCATCACCCTAATTTATTTTAATTCAGTTTTTCGGGTATTTTTGTCGTCGTTGTATAAACCTGACATTTGAATCCTTGCTTAACAAGTTCAGTCTTGTATTCTTTTACAGCAGTTGTGCTGCCTTGGACGTCAGAAACATACACATATGACCTCAGTAGCCAAGCTCAAACTGCATGAACGGGAGGAGCTACAGGTTGATACGCCGTAGAGTAAGCCGTAAAATAACTATCCAACTGTCCAACAAAGAACACTAAGGTCCTATTTGTGCATTTATTAATGCATGTAAAAATGAATAAACACAAGCTCAGGCATTGTCAACACTCTTATTTTACTGTTAGTGTTAGTGTAGCGTCAACATTAATATGCGCTTACTCTCATCTAAGATGCCACTCATCGTTACAAGTAAGGTGTATCTAAGAACTGTTTAAATTGTGTGTCAGCCACTCCTATATCTTAAACTGAACGATGACACCACGCCCTACACGACTGATTTCAGTGTGTAATTAGAGAAGTAATTAGGCGATTAGTAAAGCACGTCCGCTAGCAGCGCTAAACAGGGCCATTGGCCAACCCTCTCAGTCGCAGTAACAGAGAGAGGAAGAAAAGGGCGCGGAGGAAATTTGTTGTTAAATCTTTTATTTCAAAAGGGAAGGTCGAAGGCCACGTAGGGTAATTGGGAGCGGGAGGGGGGGGGGGGTGGATTCATTGATCACGGGGGTTGTAGGTCATGAGTTCGTTGTTGTCTGGAGGCGGGGTGAGTTTTTCACAGCAGGTTCTTCAGCAGTGAATGATCTATTCAATGACGTAGGCCATCGCTACTCGCACTAGACCGCTTTTAGCGGCGAACTGTGCAATCAGGTTGATGTTGTGTTCATCTAATGTGAGGGGTCGGTATGGGTTGAGGCATCTGGGTGTGGGGGGAAATGAAATTCCGGTATCGAGAGAATTTGGGGCATATTCATACCAGGAGGTGTAAATGAGCATTGACGGTTTGCTGACAGTATCGGCATTTCGGGTTGATGGGAGTTAGTGCTATTTGCGGATTGTTTCCGGTGAAAATGGTGTACCTGCGTAGAATTCGTTTATAAAAATTGTTTGGGTTCCTCTGAGTGAAGCTAGGCTCGATGCCTGATGCCTCAGCGTAGGTCCCTGAGTATGAGTTTTGTTTTCGTGTTAGTACCTGTGTATGCGGATGGCTGGGTATCTTCGGTATCTTCGGTCGTGTCGAAGCAGTCTGGAAGGCCTGAAGCCCGGGCTAGCGGAGGAGCGAAAAGAGCAAGCCTCCTGCACAGCTTCGTGGGCAGCTTGATTCCCGGGTGCCGCGGAATCATGGCCAGGAGTCGTGTCTATGCGGACTTGAGTGCCAGTGAGTTGTGGGACCATGCATCGTTTGTCTGATAATTTGGTTTACGGATGGATGCGTTGAGCACGGTCATCAAAATTCTTGAAATGATTGGTAGGAATTGCGGTTGATGATGGTCAGGGTAAAGAATGATGGTAGGGTTGAGAGGTCACAGTCGTACCAATGGGCCCGTTCCGACCAGGCCGATGTGAAGAAGGTGGTGCCACTGCAGGGCCACCTCATGACTGTACATAAAAAGAGAGCGCTGACTTCCACCTTTCTACGCAACATTTGTTCTTCAATTTTCATCGGTGATGTGTGTGTACACGACATTGGACTCTCAACCGTCTACATCAACAGTAGCTGTGAAACGTTTTCGCCAACGAGAATTGATGCAGAGCTAAATAGGAGCGGAACGCGGAGACGGCCGAACCAGCGACCAACCCAGCACCAAGGATCCTGAAATCGTGCACCGGAGACTGCGGGAACGTACGACGACCGCTAAGAAGCCGAAGCCTACTGCGGTGGACTACAGAAAATCTATCTCAACAGCAGAGCTGTGTGAAACAACTGCAATCGCCGGCGTTGCCCAACAGGTGGCACGCTAGCAGTACCATGCGCAAGTATAGAATCAAACACGCCACGACGTCATCTACTACAACACGGCAGCACACACAATTCCGGCATATCTGTTCAGCAATTCAACACTAATGCTTTTACGCGCACTACGTCATAAGGAGTGCTTAGGTGACCTAGAATTGTTTTTCGATCAACCCTTCAAAGGACCCTGCAACACTTTTTCAACTTTTTTAAAAATCTTAAATGCTTGCAGAACGTAGTCACACAACACACCCAGTACTTAGATTAGAGGGTCGCAAAGTACCTCAGCCAAAAATTACTGCTCTATGCCTATCAGATAACTTGTCAACTCGCTCAAAAGATTTGTCTCTCTTTCCCGGTCTTGACGTTCTTCGACGGCTCGAATTACGTCACTAAGGCCATGTAGCGGCTGTTGGCCGGTTTTTGTTCAGTTGCAGCAATGAACGCTATTCGATAGCAATTAAAAAAAAAGCCGAAAAACAAAGCAGAAATGGAAGGCGTATCTGGTGCGACGAGCAAATCACGCGGTGCCGCTCCGTACTGGCGATAACTATAGCTTTTGCAGTGGTTCCAGACGCGAAGGAAAGAGTGAAAGCGCTTATCGAAAGTGTTGCGGGGTCCCTTTCAGGCCCTGGCGCGATCCCAGTCCGACGTAAAGGGTATCGAGCACACACAGCGCCCCGCACCGAGCCCGCATTTATTGTGACGTCAAACCCGCGGCATCACACGCCGGGTCACCTGCGTCCAGTCTGGCGGGCGAGCTCGTCCTCGCAGTCGGCGGGAAGCCAGCGGCTGAGGGGAGAGCGTGGCCGCATCCTCGCCGTGGGCAGCGTCTCCGCTTCGGTCTGCCGCCGCCGGGAAGGAGGGGCTCCCGCGTGCCCTGAGGCGGAGCGCCGGACCGGTCGTTTGTTTTGGAGCCTTTGGGTCTGTCATCTCCTCGGTGCTTAATAATCATCGCCCTCCCTCCCTCCTCCTCTCCTCCGCCTCTCGTCTCATCGTCACCGTTTGTGCTGCCTCCACTGCACACGCACAGCTGTACTGCTCGTCGTTCGCTCCGCTCCACAGCCTCCTCATTTCCCTCTAGCAATCTGTTCGTCGCGGTTCCTTTAGCCTCGTGTTTCATAAAACGCCACCTCTGTCTTCAATTTATTCCGTGCAGTCTAAACACTGTGAAGCGTAACGGCGCTTTCACTTCCGCCTGTGTCACCTGCCCCTTCTGCACAGCTCCTGCCGAACAAGCTGATGCGGACCATCTCATATGGGCGTGTCCTTCACTGGCCTCAGCCAGAAAGCGACACCTGAGAGGCACAGGCCTCCATCCTGGAAGACCCCCCGACCTTTAGCGGTGGCTCTGGGGACCCCACCACCGCTCCCTTCTTGACTTCCTTCGAGAGACGAGTGCCCATGTATATTTGTAAATAAGTTATTTTTATGCCAACGGGCATTCTATCGCAAGAAGAAAAAAACCTTCCGCCTGTGTCATTTTGGGGGGCGCGAATCCCCTTCGGGACTCGGGCTGTAGGCGACTCCTGTTGTCGTCGTCGTTTCATGCAATCACGGTACTAAAACACCGAGACACTCGTTTTCCAGAGCCTCGCGCTAGAACTCTTCGTTCTTCAAAGACACGAGACTTCTACAGCAGTGCTGTATACCTCTATCTCCCAGCGGTTATATCCCCCGACGGTTATAACGGGAAATACGCCAAGGCGCCAAGAATGCACTTAAACACTGCGTGCTTCGCCTCTCCCCAGGTTTCACTTTAGTGGAGATGGCCCGAGATTTCGGCGGTAATATGTCTTCTATAAGCCCATGACCACCAAGAACAAGCAGAAAATTTACTTTTTTTTTTCTAGCATCTTCTGGTGTACGCGGGATGTGACTGTGCGTGTGCGTGTTAGTGACAAGACTCTACCTCGCATATTTCGTTATGTTATGAGCGCCTATCGGCCTTGGGCATGCAACGTTTCCGCGGCTTCATTGTTGGTTTCTTCATCCCGACTGTCGCTATAGTGCCTAGAATAGCATATTCCACGCACTATACTCTCGCGGTGCCGGCGTTCAGCTGGGGCCCCGGAAGCCATGACAGGCAATGTTTGATACCCTGCTTCGCTGAAATTTATTTGCGGCCGCCATCGTAGCAGCCAAGAAGTTAAAAGAACACGGAAGGATACGTAAACAGAGGTGGACTCCATCGCCGGGTCACGAATAGCGCGGCTGAAAAAAGCGACGTTACTAATAATGCGGCGAACCAGCATCCGCGCGAAGGATGCGAACGGTAGAGAGCGGACCATCTGGCCTCCACTGCGCAAGCAGCGGCCGCGCTATGGTTAACTAGTGGAGAGCGAAAGGGATGCGAAAGGGGCGGAAGCTGAGGAGAAGGAGCAGCGCGCGTTAGGTGGCGCCGCCTGTCGGAGCGCTTCAAAACAGTTTGGCGCCCATTTACTATTATTACTCGGCGAGGGAATGTGTAGTCATGAATTTATTTTAAGTACAGCCGGTAAAACGCTTGTCTATAACAGCGATTTCAACTTCAACCAGCTACATCCGAAAACTGCGGAAACATACTCGTTCCAAACATGTCGGAGGCAAAAGCGAAGGGCTAAGACTTCAGAATTCCGCAGTAGTTTTATTCAAATCCCGCTCCGGCGGGGCAGGATAGGGCTGAGAGTACGAACGCTGTGTTATAGACAAGCCTTTTACCGGCTGTACATAATTTCTTGCAAAGCATGACGATGATATATTGTAACGGTCACTTTTGTCCAGCACCGCTACTTTTGAATGATCAGTCCGGCGATGAAGCACTCAGCTGAAGGTTTCCGATGTTCAAATGTTAACTGGTTTAATTAACGATACTTTGTTTTAAAACATAGAGACAAAACATTACACTGTTACATAAAATAGGATAAAAACAGGCAATCAAGAGTACTTAACGAAACATGGTTGGCGGGCGAAGGGCTCCCGGCGTCTGGCCCCGACGATCGGCAGCAAGCGGCTCTCCTGGTGTTGCTCTCCCTCAATAGCCGGGGGCGCCGCGTTATATTTGCTTTGGGGGGGACGCATTGGGGGAAAAAGCGCATCCTAGCGTGTGCGGACCGGGTGGAAAAAGGCTAAGGCACACCCGCAGCCAATCAGGAAGACGCTTCTTAGCTCCAATCAGACATGTCCCCGCCAAAGTGAAAAGGAAAAAATCACACACAGAAGACACAAAGTTCTAACTCGAAGGCGCCCGTTTCTGGCAAAAGAATTACTGGTGAGAATAAAGTAAAGGTATACAAACTCGAAAAGGAGAAAAGAGAGGCGGCCGTTTGGACGAGACCGGGGGTCGGAGAACATAGCGGCCCGCGTAGGCGTGCAACGGGGGTCGGAGACGCCAGTGCGTGCCGTAACACAAGACGCGTGGATGGTCCCTCTCGAGAGCCGCGTGTCCCGGGTCGGCCGACGGGCCGACACACACTCGGCAAAAAGCGGGGCCTCGGTGGCCGAAGAGGGATGCTAAAAAATTGAAAAAAGCAAACGGAACCGGGGCTTCGCGACAATATTATTGCAGTTAAACCTAGATATAACGGAAGAAGAATGGCAAGTTGGGCTAGTTTGTTCATAGTGACCATATCGAACAGGCAGCGCAAGAAGGAAGGGACAAAAGAACAATTAACGACGACACAGCGCTGTGTCGTCGTTAATTTTTTTTTGTCCCGTCCTTCTTGCGCTGCCTGTTCGATATGGTCACTAGATATAACGAAGTTCGTTCGTTATATCCAGTTCGCAAAAAATTTGCAATTTTTCGTTACATGCGGGCTTTCGTTACATGAAGGTTTCAAGTTAAGGCTCGCGTGAATGAAGGAGAAATGAAACCAAAATGCTCGACATCAGTGATGGTGAACTCAGCGCTCAGGGTTTTTTTTTCACGGTGAAAAACTTCGTGATATGCGCCTGCTGCTTTCCCAGGAGTGTAGACACTATACACGGAAAGATGTAAGGTCACTTACCCCCGTATTCACAAATGGAACGTAAGTATCACTGTTGAAACTTTTCGGTGCCTTAACCTGTTTCAAGGACCAAACTGATGCTGAAAGGGTGCCTTTTCGCGAACTTGACGTCCTTTTCTGCACTCAAAATTATTGAGAGGGTGCTCGCTGGGATACTATACCAGGCGGCGACGTTCTTCTTTCTCGCCGGCGGAGACGGCATGTAAAATTACGAGCTTGTCTTGAAAAGGCAGAACTTTTCGTCTTGTGGCTGCAGAACTCATCACCCACGAATCGACACTATACAGATAGCAGATGAGACGCGCGAATACGCACCAACAGGCAGGCCTATAGCACCCAATCGACACCGCACTCACAGTGGAAACGCGCGGTAGTTTGCGGTGCGGACGAAGTTCGCTAAATTGGTGCATTCCTGCGGCCACTTTTTCAGAAAAAGGGCAAAGAACAACGGCTCATCAGCGTTGCTAACTTGTTACATCATGGTTAACCGTCGGACGCCTTCGTTACATATAGGTCGCGAACACATGGGTTTCAATGGGGTTGGAAATAGGGAATTGAAAAACCTCGTTAAATCCAGGAATTCGTTGCATAGAGGTTCGTTACATCCAGGTTTACCTGTATCTGTTTTAGGTATTTATTGATACGATGGAACTTAGGAGCTTTGGCGAAGCAATGTTCACGCCGGAGATGGGCGATCTTCTATGTTTCAAAGCCTTCGCTTCAGTCACTCCACTCCAGTCATCCCTGGGCCGGGGGCCTCACGAACAGCTACTGACAGAAATGAGAATGGTGTACGACCGTGCTGCCCAGGCGGGTCATGACGTCACCCTGCAGTGGCTTCCCAGTCACTGCGGCATTTCGGCAACGAAAGTGCGGACGCTGCCTCCCGTTTGAGGCATCAAACAGCGACGACTGTGCACATTCCATTAAGCATTGCGAAATTTTCTGTAAAGTGCAAGTATGGTAGTACACTCATTGCAAAAGTAAAACTAAGTGCAGCAAAACGTGACTCGCAGCGAAAGAGGTAAGTTCAAGTCGAAATCGAAAGAAATAAATGAACCAAAGAATGTACACAAGGAGACATGAAAGCTTACTTCAACCCTTGTCCACTAAGTTACCGGACCAGTAAGCATTGCGAAATTTCCCTGTGTAAATTTTGCAATAAGTAACGCCTTTCAGTTCTGGATGTTCTGCAGGGAAGTTCCGAATGTCATGTGTTGCAACGTACACACGGTTCAGATGGAAAATGTAGGGTTGCTCAACGCATTGCAGGTGTTTCCATTTTTCTCCAGCACCTGCCGCAGCCTTTCACGACCCTGCGCCATTTGGTGCTTGCCGCGCCCATTTTATCTGACGTGGAAATAGAATAGGTGTTGCAACAGCATACAGTTGGCTTCAGGCTGACGAAGAACGCACCTAGACGAGGGGAAAATCGTCGACATATAATTTATGTAAATCGCCGATTCCAACGAGGCATCCTAACTGGGCGTCGCAAATGAGAGCTCGATTCTCAGCAAAGAAAAAAACGATAACGGACACTTTTATATGCTACGCATATCTTTACGAGCCCGGCACTTTTTTCTGTTATCGCAACTGAAGGCCTCCACTTTCTGGCCCAGGAAGATGAAGGCTGACCCAGTAACCTTTCTCAATTCCTCCTACACTCCCTGCGCGATTCACTCTTTTGTTGCACAACTGATTGTCTTTTGTTGCTGTGTAGATATTGTGTTGGGGGCATGTGAAAAGGGACCACCAGCTGTTACTTAGTGCTTATTTTTTTTGTCCTTACTGTCCTTACTGATGTGCGCCTGATGGCGATTGGTGTCATTTCTTTTTTTTTTTTTTTAGCCCTTGATGTGCGTCGAATGCATAATGGGGCTGGCGTATAAATGGCCCTTCCCGCGTTAAAGGGACTCAGCAAAGCTTTCTTCAGCTTTTTTTAAATCTTAAATGCTTGCAGAACGTAGTCACCCAACACACCCAGCAGTTAGATTAGGGGGTCGCCAAGTACCTCAGCCAAAAATTACTGCTCTATGCCCATCAGATAACTTGTGAACTCGCTCAAAAGATTTTTCTCTCTTTCCCGGTCTTGACGTTGTTCGACGCCCCGAATTCCGTAACTGAGGCCATGTAGCGGCTTTTGGCCGGTTTTCCTTCAGTTGCAGCAATGAACGCTTTTCTATAGCAAAAAAAAAAAAAAGCCACAAAAACAAAGCAGAAGTGGAAGGCGTATCTGGTGCGACGATCAAATCACGCAGTGCCGCTCCGTGCTGGCGATAACTATAGCTTTCGCAGTGGTTCCAGACGCGAATGAAAGAGTGAAAGTGCATATCGAAAGTGTTGCAGGGTCCCTTTAATGCAGCCTCACAGATGGACTGGACTGTAAGGCTGTGCTCAGTGGAGTAATCACATCCATGGTAACATATGCCGCTGCAGACAGTCCACGAGTCAGTAGGTGAGCCCTGCTCTGGTATACACTGGCTGCAGAGGCTGCACATGATCTGTACGTGTGCAGTTGTGGTGTGGGGGAGGTATGGAGGATGACCACTTTTTTTTGGTAACTTGAGTACCGCAAGTTTGGCTTGTTTGCGTTGTTGGTTTGCATAATCAGTTGGAAGGGGTTTTGGGCGGGTTCATCCTTACATAATATTTTGCTCAAACGGGCGTGTTCCGTGCGTGTGGTTGTTTAGTTGAGCATTCCACGGAGTCGCCAGAAGTGCGTCTGGTTGCACGAGGTATTGCTATAAAGCATCGGTGGAAACATTCTCTCAATCGACTTGCTCTCCTGCTTTGCTTCACCTTCAGCAAAGAAGACGATCCTCGTGTCCTTACGTGAAAATGTGCCTGTTCGTCGCGGTATTTTGCGTTTAAGTTTCTTTTTTTTTTCTTTTTGAGGGGGTTGGCGCACCAATCAATCAATCAATCAATCAATCAATCAATCAATCAATCAATCAATCAAACTTTATTTCAACTTCACAGGAAAACTGCGGGCGCATGAAAAAAGAAGCGTTTGCCATCGCTTGATCAGCCGGAGTTCCCTCGTCACTTTTACATGTCGGAAAACAGTGACACACATTTATTGGTATAAATGCAACCTAAAGTCATAATATACAGTGTATTATACACAAGGGATTGCGCGAGTAGATTTACAGAAATGTGCAATACACAATTATCATTTGTAAAGAGTACAACTTGCATTCGCGTTGCAGCACAGTTCTACAACAACAACAAAAAAAAGATGCGATGTACAATTTCATTACACGAACGATGCGTGGATAGCGTGAAAAGACACGGTGTTGTTGTTACCGAGAGACAATACGTTAAAAATTTGGGAAGGATGTATCTGAGCATTCAAAAGTCACAACTTGTCCGGCACCGGGGCAACACAAAAACATTGGTTTGTCCCAGTGTTGTACGTAACGGCGTTACAAGGAACGGCGTTCCTGGAACTAGTTCCTTTTTGGAGGAACGGAGGAACGCCACCGTTCCATTAAGGGTCGGTGGAACTGTAACGGTAACTCGTTACGTTTTTGAAAGAACGGCAGGAACGACGTTCCTGCCGTTACATCACTAGGATTCGGGGGTTTTTGATGCCAAGGCTCGAGTACAAAAATCCACAAAGCGCTACAGCGTTTCTCTTCCTATAAGATGGTTAGTTTGCCCGCCCTTCAGCCGTACGTGCTTCCTCGAAGGTCAAAGGCAGAAGAATAACCACGCAGCAGACCGCAGCTTGTGCTTGCTTTCATGCTGGTTGCTTACGCGGCGTTCGAAGGGTGAAGAGCGTAGCCGCGAGAATGCTTTTCACCCTTAAAGGGGTCCTGAAATAGCTTCCGCCGATGCATGGATGTACATGCACCCAAATAAAGCAATGTATTTGCAATCTCCTCCCGCAAGAATTTTGTTAAAGCGATGAGTATTAGCTGAGAAATCGTAAATCAAAAACCGCGCATTATCGTCGCTCCGAGTTTCCTCCTCCTTTCGACTTACTCTCCGCCATGCTCTCCGCTGTTGACGGCGCGCGAGCCTTGCCTCCCATGATGCTGCGCTCCGCAGCGGTGACGTACTTCCGCTATTGCGCTGCTCAGACCGTCGTCTGCTACGGGCAAGCTTTGTTGACACCATGAATCCCGCACGCACTCCGCTCAAGGCTGGAAAAGCGAACGAAAAATCTGGCCGCATGTATGCGGCGGCCTGGCCTTGCCCTTTCGCGGTGTACGTTGCTGGCGGCACATGACTTTTTATCGGCGGCGAACTCGCAGCCGCACGGGGAGGGTCGTGCGCTCGTTCCCTTGATGCACCGCGCACTGTTTATCCAAAAAGCGCCGTATCAGATGTGGCCCCGCTGGTGCCGGGTCTTATTTTGCGGCGGTGGTAATTCCTGCCGGCGCAATGTCAAAAAGAAATTTTGAACCGATACAGAACCCGTGCACAAAACGCTTCAATCATGTGACCAGTTCAGCTTGGGGCGACGCGTGGTGGAGAGCGGCAACGTTGGCAAAACATTCTCCGCCGCGGCTCTGAGCTTTCTAGCGCTGGAGCGAGCGCCATTTCTTTGACAATATCAAACTCAAACATCGGTTGCCTTGGCAACAAGGCACAAACTGCTCCAGAAGTCAGTTACGGTTCCGTGATCCCGGTTCAGCTTGGGGCCCCACCTCGCGGCATATGGGCACTGCAGGCATACTACTCACTCCCATTTGGAAGTGCGAGATGCGTTTGGCATTACAGGAGGCGATCGTGTGTGTGTTGTGGACGCCTTTGTTTCGCGATGAAATGCGACGTTGTGCTTCTGCGGGTGGATAGTGCTTCCCATGGTCTGGATTATCTTTCTCAAGCGGCGTACGACTCAACCTCGCATGGCGTATGTGCAGTGTGTGTGGCTAAAAGCCATCTCGGCTTGTGCGCCAGAGTGAGTTAAGTGACTTGCTGTTCGTCCCCGCAAACCGCGCGCGAGGTGAGTGCCGAATTTACGAGGGGCAGGAGGAGGCAACCCATCGTCTGTCGATCGCGGTTCGGACTTGCAACGCATGTTGTGTTCGTTCGAAACGCATCTCTGGATTGTTTGGAAGTTGAATAAAATGTATGCGCCAAACCCGGGCATTCGCCTCAGGGCGTTCTCTGCGATTGCAAGAAAGAAGTGCCACGGGGCTTCAACGCTTTCTTTATGAAACGTACTCAGGTAAGAGAATATCCATGTCGTGTTATGGCCGTGTTGCATTCGATACAAACGGTTAAGCGTTTGTTTACCCTTGTTTTGTTTGTCGTGAAATGTCCAAACACTCCGGCGCTACGCTGGCAGATCAGCCGGCGAGCCGACGCTGAGCAGACGACTCATCTCTTTGCCGGAAGTGCGTGAAAAAGTCGCCCAATAGCAGGATGTCTAGCTCATGACGAACATCTGGGAATCGATGATGTAGACATGTGAAGATGGCGGCGTCCAAAAACACGAAGGAAAGGGTGAGAAAAAAACGACAAACTTTGCAACAAAAGTGTGAGCTTTCCGCTGCGCGTAAAAGAGTAATACTTGGCACAGAGGACGTTGACGACCCAATCTAACGGTTGCGCTAGTTCATTTAGTGTGCTCAAAATGCCTTTCAGGGCCCCTTTAATCGTTTGTCTGGGGAGGCCAGAATGCGCGTCTGGCCGATAGAATTGTTCCCTGGCGGGGAAAGAATAGAGTTTTAGCAGTCCGTCCGTTCTGTCGTATGCGTTGTTACTGGGTTGACCAGTACCCGGCTGGGCACTTGGGCATTCGTCGTGGTAGGGGGATTAGTTCCGCGGGCCTGCCTTCGCAATGTCCGTGCCTCCGCACACTTCCTACTCGCCCTTCCGCGCGCTCAGGAGCAGACCGGTCCCGATCAACCCGGTAACAACGTAGCCAACGAAACGCACGGACTGCTAAACGGGATCCGGACATTTCGGTGTCGGACTTTCGGTCCAGGACGTTTCGGTGTGGACATTTCTGTGCACGGACATTTTGGTGCACGACGTCTTGGCCCAGGCATTTTGAGTGAGGGGATGTCCCAGGCATTGTTTGAACATTTTAGCTTTAATATTGTAATTTCGTGACTTGATATGATTTTAAGTTCGAGACTTTTGCTTGCGCCGCCGTTCGTGGAAACGAACGCTAAACCCTGGTGGAGCATTGCCACGTGTAACCCAATTTCTGTAGCAGATGGTAAAAATTAACGTTGTTAATTTGGATCCGTTCAACCAGTTTTTTGTTATTTTAACATTCATGTGAACAACCTTAATACTTTCAGTGTTACCAAAACGCTTTCCTTTCACTTCACCCAACGGTGCAAGACGCTGCTGCTTTTAGTCTATTCCTCTCCCCCCCCCCCCCTAGCAAAACTTCCGCGAAAAAACAACAAAAAAAACGAGGTCGATTAGGCGCGAGTGCATTTCGTTTTAATTATTCTCTCAATCAATCTCGCCTTTGTTGCATTCGGTGTCAGTTCTACTTAAAACCAACAAACCAACGATCCCACTTACCGTGGCGTTACTTAGGGGAGGGGAAAGCTGAGCCCCGCCGGCAATCATCCCCCTAAGTAAAGAGAGAGGGGTGTCACTTGTGCTTCACCATTGCGTCGACTGGACTTCGAAAACATGAAGACGACTGTTGCCGCTCTCGTCACACTAGCCTATTCATTTTTTTTGCTCCTTATAATGGGAGGAAGCGATGTATACCTGGGGTGTCCATGATATGCGCGACTTGATGAGATAATTCCCAAGGGGGCGACTGAAGGCGCAGAAAGAGCGATTCCTGGAGTGGGGGCGCCGTCGATATGACCGCGATGCGCGGAAAGGCGTAGCCAGCAAACGATAGTGGCCATTGTGTTCTCAGCGGCTTTTTGGGTGGCTTTTGTGACATATTATAGAGGTTTCGTGCGCCCATGATCAATGTAAAGCTTTTTCTCTGTTTTAAACGCGAAGTGTGCTATGTCATTGTTGTGAATGTATCACCCAATTCCTGCAAAAGCCTCCACTAAGAGGCTAGCAGTATGTTCTAAATAAAAAATAAAAATCACTGCGGTGACGCTTCGGACCCCATGACCTCCACCACGCCAGTAGGATTTTCAGGGGAAACCGAAAATAATATGGCTGAAAAAGAAATCTGGTCGAGATTCGAGCGTACAAGCGGGAGGTAGGAGGGGGGGGGGGCGCTAGAAGAAAGGATTAAAATGTGGTAAATGTAGGCTTGTAAACATTAAACGAAGGTTGGTTGTCCCGAACACAATGGGTGGAATTTGTATGCACAACCGGTACGCGCTTAATCAGCATTTAAGACGTTAGAACCTGCGGCTGTTTTCCAAAAGGCCCGTTTTTTCTCCCCCAGAATATCCTAGACCAATGTTCGCGAATTCATTTTAGCCAGGCAGCCCAGCCTACGTAATACTCTTCATAAGGTTTTCGTCATTTTGGGGGGCTAGCTAATGTTTGTTACTTTTTGGATATTCAGAGTGTGCATGTAATTTATGTAATTTGAGGGTGTGTAATTTTAAAAAAAATACAAAAGAGGCGGTAGACCATCGTAAGCACGGGTAATTGTCTTAGCTAAAAAAGAGCGAATATAAATTAACAACCTGTCAGAAATGAAAAAAAAAAAAAACGTGTGCTAAAGAATTCAATCGGTTGCATAACAGGTGTCCCCAGAAAGAGGTATTAAACAAAAATATATCAATGTAGAATTTCTAAAAATACCTCGCAAAGATCGAACATGGCATCAATCAAAAAAATAAATTCACTGCTCCAGATTGTTGTCCATGACCCACGTTAAGCGGAAATAAAAATATGACGGCTGTCGCAAATAGGCAAGCAGGGGGTAATTTGGTCGCCGAAATGTCCGTACACCGAAATGTCCGTACACCGAAATGTCTGTGCACCGAAATGTGCGTGCACCGAAACGCCCGTACACCGATATGTCCGTACACCGATATGTCCGTACACCAAAATGTCCGTACCGAAATATCCTGCACCGAAAGGTGCTCGAGCCGTCTGGAGTTTGTCCGGTGCTCCCTGAAAAAATTCGCCTAGGAGCGTTTCTTTTCATTATCTTTATCTCCAGATAATCTGCTGCCGGTGGTGTTAACATTCGTATAATATACGTAGTTCGATGTGAGTTTTAAATGTCTCACTTAATTTCTACCCAGGATTATCCGACACTATATTTTAATTAAGAACCTAATTGTAACGTAATGTAACGACACGTTCCAATTTTCGAAGTGGAACTGAAACGCGTTCCTTTCCCAATAAAGGAACTTGTAACGGGAACTCGTTTCAAAATTGGCAAGGAACGAGGAACGACCTTTCGTTCCTATTTTGGAGGAACGTGTACAACACTGGTTTGTCCCATGTGATATGGCGCGTGGTGGGGCGTAATTGTTACAAAACTTGAGAGAAATTGGCCATTTACGCCAATCAGTGTCTTATCGAAACATGTAATTCTATGGTAAACAATTTTCTAACGGTAATAATATATGCACATTTGTGTGTGTGTGTGTGTGTGTCCGTGGGGAATTCATTACACCTAAATAAACATAAGTAGGCGTGTTTTGCAAGATGCGTGCTTTTGTATGTCTCAGTATGGAATCACAGCAATCTACTAAAAGATATTTCTTGGGAGGGGAGGTAGACTAGGCGAGGAGGGGCAGAAAACAAAATGGCCCCAGAACAGAAGCTCTTCGTTCTTGCTTGCGCTGCCATGATGCATAACCAACAACGTGCGCTCGGTAGCCTCGAACGGCGGCTAGGCACATCCAGAAAGGCCGAATAGCCCTTGAAGGGCACGAATTATCGCTTGCTATATATTCCATGCAGCGCTGCCTAACGCGCTTCCGCAAAGTTATCTCGCAAGTGTTAGTTACACAAGGCTCGCCGGCACGCAGCTCCGAACCTCTAACCTACGCGAAGCGTCTCCTGGGCGACACATTAGAGCGGACGTGGCTCGCCCGTGGCCGCCGTCATAACCGCCCAGCCTAAACTCATCCAGCGGCCGTGCGGCGTTTCTCAGCCGGGTCCTCCAAAGCCAATAACTGTCCAGGTTTGAACACATCGCTCCTCCGAGCTCCCACCGCCTCCCCCCTTCTTCTGCTGCTGCCCCGCACTATCCCGCCAGAGTGGCTTCACTGCTGAGCGCATCAGAGCCTCGTTACGACCCCCACAGCGCACCCTGGCGTTCCTCGGCACGCAGCATCGGCCGACACACTTGGCTGAGCTCGGGCCGGGCTCCGGGCGCTGCTCTCTCACGGCCAAGAGTTCGTGCAGAGGAGAGGCTCTCTCCCGCCGCTGTGTCCTCTCATTTGGCTTAACCCATGAAGCCAATTTAATGGGCCGCCTTTTTTCCCCACGGGGACGCATAATATACAGCGCGCGCACGCGCTGCTTCGAAGGCCGCGCGTCTCTTGTGTAAGAACCGAGAGGCCGGAGCGGCGAGCGTGCTTGGCTTGGCTTGGCCAATCTTTCCAACCCCATCGGTCTCTCTTTCACCTTCGGTTGCTGCGTCCCATTCAGCTTAGTTCTATGCAGCCTGCTGGGGCCTGAAGGGTGGTGGGGAGCACTTTCGGAGCGGGATTGTTTTTCACGCGCAGAGGAAAGGTGGAATGTGCGAAAGTACGCCGTAGGCGCAGCAGTATGTAATTTAGATACCCATATTTTTTTTAGGAATAATGCTTGGACAGAGCGATCCCTTGTCACTGCTGCTTTTTCTTGATTTAATAATGCAACGAATAGTAGCCAACGAACTAAACAATGCTGGCTGTGCTTGCACCCACAGAGAAGGGTTAGAAAAAAAAAAGGTTCCTGAGAACTACGAAAAAAAAAAAAAACACGTGGTTACAATGCAGTTCCGTGCAGGTTCTCCACAGAAATGAAAAGAAAGCATAAACTCGCGCCTCTTAGTGAATGTCAGCGGTGCGTGTTTCATTTCACTCTCAAAGTGGCGCGATTATAATTGAAAATGTTGTGACATGCGTAAACTAACTATGTCTTCCTCACTTGTTTCTTTCCTGTCTCATTTGCGCACCACGTAATCTTGTTTGTACTGCACACAACTTTTGAAGCCCAGAAAAGGGATGCTCAGATGGGGCTGGTCTTCGAAAGGAAACAAGGCGATGAAGAGTCAGTAAAGGCGAGGGGACCCGGCGGGGCAGTTGGGAAAACTTGAACATGCCCCACACGGGGGAACAAACGGTGGACAGAAAGGGGGGGGGGGGGAGACGTTGACGCGATTGCAGCGACCTCAGTCTAATTAGGCAGTTCATTGCAAAATCTCCGTCGCACGGGAACCGCTGCCCTGGGCGTACATTACAGCCAGTGCTTCTGGCTCTCCAAAGAACCGACCCAGGGCAGAGGAGCAGCGATAGTTTTGTTGACTCCTAACGCTTTTGCCTCATTTTTATCTTTTTTCGCTCAAGCAGCCTTGTTTAACGGCCTCGTCGTACTTCGCGGGATCCACTGTCAGTCGCTGCATTGTCGCCCAGATGCATCTTTGGTGGGTGTTACGAGAGGTTGCGGTAAGGGTAAGTATGATGGGGTTCAAACAGATGACCGACCCTAAGCAAAAAATGGAGCGGTGGAAACCAGTGTTATTAGCTGACAACAGAAAGGGAGAAAGAGATGAAGGAATGTAGAAACTGCCGAGTTGAAAGTGTCGGATAGTGCGTAGGCATCCTTTGCAGAGGCTCATCTCCGACATACACCTTTGCATGCATGTTTGCCTTGGAGGCCCTTGGAGCAAGGGTATTTATCATAGAGTCTTATAGTAAATAAGGGGCGTATTGTTAACACCCAATGTACCCAATTTTCGCCTATGGAAAATTGCGTCACCCGTAGATTTCTTTAAGGAGTCGTCACCTTCTGGTCAAAGGCTGGCCCTAACTGCTTTGACTTTTCGGTGTTCCGCTTTCTTGTTCCCATTTCTTGTGCTTTTCATCGCGACCACAAAGACTAGTACAGTCAGCCCACCGACCATCGGTTGATGACGTAGATTTGAGGTCTGCATTTATTTGGAACCCTGGCAGAATGATTCGCTGGGACGCTTTTCCCGGCTCGCCACCTTACGTCGCATATACGCCATAACTGCTCCGTGGCCATAACTGACAACGCCCCATTTTATCGGAGTGTGGTGTACGTGCGAGCTTGAATGGTAGGAAGAGAGGGTGCTATTCACTTCCGCGCTTTTCATATCCGCCCCACCCGGGTGGGCTGAGGCGAGGCGGAGCTGTTTAGAGAACGATCGTGTAACAACGCACGGCGCAGCAATGATACGGAGGGGCGGATCGTATCTGATGCGTGTCTGTCGTTTCCTGCTGAGGAGGGCGCCGCGCCGGCAGACGCGGACGAGTTGCGTTTAATGGAAGTCCCTCGGTCCGCTTATTGTCAGTCGCCACAATGGGAGGGACGCCTGGCAGCTGCGCGACTCGTCAGCTAAAAACGTAGTTGTAAAAAATCAGTTACAAGTAATGACACTCCTCTGTCTTAGAATAGTCAGCGTTTAATAGAAGTTTTCTAATCGCGTTTACATACGCCTTGAATTATTTAATTAACATACGGGATTAAAATAAAATTTAGTCTAAGGTGGAAGACAATTTTTTTTTTTTTCATTTCGTTGCGAATAGAGACATTTTCTCAAGATGCTCATAGAGACCATTGGAACCCTGTAGGGTTGCGAAAATTGCTGCTGGTGATACCATAGGTATTTCAAGCATTTGCAAGTGATTGTATTGCCTGGTCAACTCAGAGTTAGGTGTGTACTCGCTCCTTGTTGCTTCCAGTTGTGTTTTTTTTTTTATGTTCGCACATCGATGCTTTTCACCACATTTTTGTTGTTCACTGTTCGAATTCAGTTTTTGGGTGCCCATTCTCGCGGAAGCCTGGCTTGGCTCACAATATCAATAAATTAGTAATAGCGATTACAATACTCCCTTTGTCTGAGACTGGACAAATTTAATATCTCTCGCGGCAGCTACTGGAAACGTTATCAAGTCAATTTATGATTCCCATCCATTCGCAGCCCTCAAAGCGGGTCCGGTAATTTTTCTTATTCATTTGTTTACAAAAAAATGCAGTGAGAGAAAATCTCCTTCGTTGATCGTGAGGGCAGGAGGAGGGTGGGATACATTTGTAGACTGTATTAGAAAAATCAGTCTAGAATAGAAACAAGTGGACAAAGACAGATGAACGAAAGGCGGAAGACGGAGGTACCATCTACTGTTTTGGGTCCAGCATCAAGAACTTTTAGGGAAATAACTGAGGTTTATTCGCCCATAGATTGGGGTGGAGGTGGTGGGGAGGCGAGATTTGACGACATAGTTGCAAGGCCCACGGCTTTTTTAATCTCGCGGCTATGAAATCCTTTCTTGGCGTAATCTAACGAGGAATGGTTTTTTTTTTTTTTTTGTTCCACCACGGCCTCTCGAGAGCGGCCGTGGTTCCACTTTCGGTAAAACAGACATGACGTCACACCCCTAGGCTTAAGTAGTCGCCGAAGACTAAGAGAACACTTCATATTTATGGCAGTGAAGTCTCAATCATTTGACATAGAACCGAACAACACGATCCTGTCCATGTGCCAGCGAATTACATAAATTTTCAAGCTTCTTGTTCGAACTATAGTAAAATTATCACAGCCCTAAAATGAGATTAGGGCAGGAGGAAAGTTCATTATATTGAGAATGACGCTACTGTATGTGCAGTAATTGCTACTATCGCAGATACTCTTTCACAAAAGCCTACTCCTTCCTCATTGGTATGACCAGCAGCGTCTCCGCAATGCTTGGAGGGGGCTGAATCCACTGCTGACGGTAGAAGCAATCTTAAAACCTTGGTTCCTACAACCTAATTCCTAGAAGGCGCTCGGTTACATTCTCCACTTTCTCAACACCGGTTTGCACGTATGACCAAAGTACCTGAAAAAAACTGGGGTTGATTTCTCTGTCATAGGAACCTGTAAAACACGGAAGTGAAATGTGCAGCGAAATCTGAAGGTGAGCACGATTTGCAGATCGGCCGCTGTCTTTGGGGTGGGCTTGGCGAGCGACGTCCTGCTGCCGGGTCGCTTCGGCGAAGGTTTACTGGGGTCATTTCAGTGACGGACAAGACGTCTGCGAAATCTTGGTGTATATCGGCCGAAAACACGTGAGTGTTAAAATATAAAACCCGAAAACGAACAACCCTAAGTATAACGTACTTTTTTGTACTAAAGGTTGCTTCTCCGCAAGAAGACGCTGTGTGCAGGGGTGCACCCTTTACAGGCCGCTTGCTCCGTTGTACTGGCGTCATTTCCGTGACGGATATGACGTCAGTGAAATCTTTGTGTATCCGGGAATAAAACACTTTCGTGCTTTAAAAAATGAGCCCATTCACCCTGTACAGATTGTTAACCAGAGAAGCTGCAACATATGCCCTGTGCTTTCCGTCCCACGCGTGGCCTGCCCATTTCGAAACGACGTGCGGCCAGTGTTTGCCATTGCCACTCCCACGCTGCTCCGCTAGCACCCCCCGCCGTTATCGCTTAAGCTGCGATTCCGTCTGTAAATTGCTGCGTGCGCTCTGTGCTGTAAAGCCGGCCAGTCTCTCTTCCTTTATCTAAATAATCTCCAACCTAGTTTTCTCGAGCATGCTCATGGAACTGCGCCGGAGGAGTTTTTTGTGTACACGGGACCGCCTGATTTCTGACACAAATAGGCTTGGCAAAAATTGTCGCTTAGCCGTGGCAATATAAAGCTTCGCTTTAAACGTACTATTAGTGCGCAAGCGTTTCCATTCTGATTTTTTTTTTTCGCCTGATCTCTCTTTCGCCTCCTGAATTCCACTCCCCCACCGTAGGGCAAACCGCGTTTTACACTTGGCTAACAATCATGCCTTTCTTTTCTCTTCCCCCTCCTCTGCTTCCTATTCTAGAAATGAGCAAAGTACGCAAGCTGGGCGCAGTTTCACTAAAAGCGTTAGCGTGTATGCATATTTCAGGAGTTCTGCAATTTCGTAACAATAGGACTAGGACTATACGCCTCGAGCGCGGCCTATAGGGGCGCCACTGAAATCCCCCTAGCGGCCCGTTTCGAAAGCAGCCGCGGGAGTCGCCGGCCTGCTCCCCACTGTCACCGTTGCTTTCGGTGCCCGTTCACGACTGAGATTTACCGTTTGCAGGCGTTGGAAATACATATTTGTCTGGAGCAGTCACTCTGTTCGCCAATGTGGTGTGTTTACGAGAGTGTAAATGTGTGTGATGCGATCTTAGTCTGGCACATTCGGTCTGTTCAAGCGCCAGGTGTGCATCACAGGTCGGCGTCGCGAAACCGCGATATGCATATGGAGATGATTGTGATTCCACTGCCCTGAAATTTACTAACAGTGTCTCGATAAGCGCAGTTTCCTCGAATGGTTATGCTATGGCTATACACTACGATTGAAATCAATTTTGTGCGCTTATATAACCTAACGGAGCCTAACCTGACCTAACCTGACAGCACGCCAGTTATGCTTGCCAATATCATACCTCAGATATTGATCACTACCCTGCACATAAATTTCCCGAACATTCTACGAAATTACACCTGGGAACAGCGCACGACAAAAAAAAATAATGCTGGGGTGTCTTGTCGTGAGCTGAGCGCCCGCAAACATTCATATATGTTACATATATCCTCCTCGAGCAGGCCGGAGAAGGGCTTCTACAGTAACGTCCGTTCGCGACTAAATGTTTCTTCGAAGCATAGTCATATGACGCAGGGAGCCTGCAGAATTTAGCACAAACGGAAATAAGAAGGCCTTATCAGATATCCCACTCTTCTAATGACACCTTTTATCTGTCTTGAACTTGTATACCTAAAAAATGCGTTCGCCGAGGGATCAACTGTTAGTTGAAGTGTAAAACTTGAGTGACGTGAACGAGTAGCTTGTGCGTGTGATTACTAAAACGTTCTTCCTTGATTTCGCTCCGCAATCGTACACAACGATACGTAAGCGTCCCCCTCCCCTCCCCCATCCCCATGTCTCGCGAAATAGCAGTGCATTTCGCACACTAGTTGGTCTCGTAAGTCCTTCCCGGCTTAGGTTTATACGAACGTCTTTAGCACTTCAGAAGCTGCAATTGAGTTTTTTTTTTTTTTTCATTTCTGTACGAGCTATTTTGTTTCTTCCGGACTTGCAGATCATTAATTTTTCAGTGGTTTAATTCACTTTTCTTGGTTCTTGCTATAAGGCATGAGTGCACATCTTTCACGACGCAGAGCCGGGGAATATACTTAACATTTTCGCGTGGCTTATATTCTTATAAAATGCAAAAGTTATTATCAGGTATTCGGTAATCGCATCACCGAAATATATTTTTCTACGACGCATATATTCGTAATGAGACCGCATTCGTTGTCCGCCATGTCCGCGCTACAAAACAAAACACACCTCTCACTGTGCCAGTATCAGGTTTAAACGAGGCGACAATAAAATTCACTTGTGCCGGACGTATTCGGAAGTGACAGTGGTGGTATGCTGCTGCCGTCGCCGACGCCCGTAACAACGGCCGAGAAGAACGCGTTCCCGCGTTCCTGGATAGCTCCCTACCAAGACGCAGCGGCTTTTGAAGTGACCTAAACGTACTGTTTACTTACAGACGTCACCGTAACAAGTTTTTTAGCGCTTGGAAGGGCAAGAAGAAGCGAAAGAGAACGGAAACACTGCATGAGCCCCTATGGGCCGCGCAGCGGAAATCCCGTTAACTGCGCGGAGAAGCGGCGGCAGGCGGCGCAGCGATCGCAAAGCTCGAGGCGTATATAGCGAACTATAGTTCCCCTTTGCGTAACGCGGTGCCTTTTTGGGAAACTTTTTACGACAAAAAATTCCGCCATCTCCACGAAGTGAATGATGATGAGAGGGGCGAAGCTCCAATGCTTATCGGTAAACGCGTGAAACATTCGCCCAGACATCATTTGAAGACTCGACACGTTGTTGTAGGGGTGTTTTTATGTACACTTATATACATGGTGTTTATTATTTACATATCGATGCAATTATATACACTTATATACACACAAGATGTAATCATTTACATATCGATGAAATTATATACAAGGATTACATTACTGATTACAAAGCTGTGGGAAGCGCTTTCCTTTGAAGATTATAATTTTGTGGTCGGTGAAGTACGTGGCGAGAGGATCTTGGATGAGAGGTTGTATTTGGAAGTTAGAGAAGGCGTCGATGTTTGTGGTTGTTATGTGGGGATTGTTTTGGACGATGAGAATCTCCGTGGGTAAGTTGGCGAATTCGGTGTGTGACATTTTAGCCACCTTGGCCGTCGCCTTCTGCCGAGCGTCTTGTGTCGTGTACCCCCGGTACGTGTCTTGAGCTCGCAGGGGACGAACGACAACCTCTTCTTCTTCCTCTTCTCCTTGTTGGGTAGCAACAAACGCGTTGAACGTTTTGTCCTCTTCGGCCAATCTTTGGTTGGCCAATCCCTACGGGGATCCTGCCACAATCATCATTAATGTGCCGTGCCGTATACAGCAGCAACGAGTGCCGGGACAAGGCCCGAGCAAGAGGAGCTTCGCCCCTAACATCGAGCGCTTTAATTGTTTGTTAATTGCACGAATTCATTCATCTGCGCTCGCCAGAGGTGTGTGCGCTTACCCGTTTCGATAATGCAGCATAAAAATAGTTTCTTCGCGAATAGGAGGCGTCTGGACAGCTTTCGTAGACGATGGAACAGACGAACAAAAGAACAAATGACGTGATGGAATTATAATTAGCCAAGATTCCCTTCATGAAAGCAAAACAGATTGAGGAAGGTGCCCGTAATACAGTATTAGATGTAGGGCAGCCAGGAATGACTTTCCACGATGAAATCGATCAAACCTTATTATAATTTCTTTCCCCACCAGGCGGGTGATCAGATAAGGCTCGCCTTAATAAAGTTTCCTCCTCCTCCTCCTCCTCCTCCTCCTCCTCCTCCTCCTCCTCGTCGTCGTCGTCGTCGTGGTCATCGTCGTCGTCGCCGTTTTTACAAAAAACCTGTGAAGCGAGATAATAAGACGTAGATACAGCTTACACCCGCTGATAAAGTTACAAGCAGCACGAATTCTTGTTCGAAATTTTTGTTCATAAAATGAGGCCAAAATAAGCGAGAGGGATGACAAAAAAGGCAAGGGATCCAAATACAAGCGACTAAGTAGAATACTTTTCAATTGCATAAGCCACGGCGTTCGAAAACTCGAATCGAAAAACATTGTGCTTGACAGGTGGGCTTGTAAACAATAGATCACCTAATCGACAAAAAAGGGAACGGGAAGGCGCCCGAACGAGACCACTTCAGACGGGGCTGTGCGATTAATGGCGGCAATAAAACGTCTCGTTGATGGGTACGAATCCTCTGACCGGGGAGGAGATGGTTAGCACAGTGGTCTCGGAATGGACGAACAAGCGCCCGCACACGTCGAACCAGGGTTCCCCGGTCGTATCAAAGCCCGGCATCACAGCCGCCAGCACGCTATGCCGGCGTTCAGAGATGGCACTGGCGATATCGGGCGGCTCCGTGACGCGCTTCTCTGGCGCACTCCAGCCGTCGCGTTCCACTCCTTCGTGCGCTACAGGGAAGAATGTGCTCTTACTGCAGCTCGTCGGCTTGTCCTCGTTGTGGAAAATGGGATGGCCACCTGTGAGCGAGCTTATAAACACATAGGACACGATGTGTGTGCAGTTCTTAGGGTACTTATATGACACGCAGTAAACCCCCGTTGTAACGAAGCCCTCGGAACAGAAAACTTACTTCGTTATAAGCGGTACTTCGATGAAAGTGGAAATAATTTGGTCTCAATGCACTTCGCTGGGGACCGTGAAAAACTTCGAATAGAACGACAATTCGAATAACGCGATTTCATCATAAAGAGCATTTACTCGTAACGAATCACTCTTAACCCCCTCGTTTTGCTCGACTACCCACCACACTCCGGCAAGAGCCCGGTCCACTCCTGAAGAACTTGCCGCACTACAGCGTCGTCTGCTCATACCGGTGTTGTCCATCATAGGCAACGGGATAAGCCACGGCTGTCACTTATCGGGAGCTGCGTCGTTGTCTGCGTCCGTCCGTCCGTCTGCGGCGGACGGACGGACGGACGGACGGACGGACTCTCCTCGGTGATCGTAAGTGCGCTGCTACTTGAGCGGCACAGGCAGCGCCTCCTGGCAGCCTCGGCGGCATATTTTGCGCGTTCGGGGTCTGTGAGGTCAGCCGGCCCTAGCGGCCGAGGTATCACAGAGCGGCGCCTTTACGGCCGAAAAATAAGCAATTCTGCCTACTTTGATGATCGCAGATAGATCAACAGTTACAAAAACAAGGCTGGAACATTGCTGAAGAATAAATTACGTTGGTTTTTACGCGGATGTTATTAATGAGAGCGCAGGTTGCGCTCCGAGAAGCCATCTGATCACCTCAACGCTTGGTTCCAGCATTTCTTCGTCAACAGCGTCTGTCGGAGCATATGTTGGCTCTACATTTTGGTGGCTGGCCTCGCACGCAGGAACGTCGGCATAACCGCATTTCACAACGCGAATTTGTGCGGGGAACTTTTTTCGGGTGATGTGTACACTAATTTCGATGTTCGACAGTTTCAATAGCGCTCGTCGAGCTAACATTTAAATAAGTGTTTTATCTGCTGCTATGTGTCCTGCGTTGGACGCACAGATGGCTTATCCCAAGCACGCGGCAGCGCCGTGGACAATTTCTGCTCGGCTCTCGTGGCTAGTCATGTAAACAGGCACTGCCGCCGTGTGCTAGCCCCAGCCGCGGTAGACAGCCTTCCAGAAGCTTCCTCGAAAAAAAAGAAAAGAAAACGCGTTTTGGGTTTGCCGAAAACTGCAGACACGAAACAAGGGATTATGCACGTGAAATACCGACAAAATTTGAGAAATTTAGAGAGCCGTACGTCTGCTCTGCATGGATTCCTACGCCGCTTCGGTTACTTGAGGCTTTTAATTGCAGCCAGATTGGTACTTTTCTGATTTCTTTAGTGTTTTTGTTCGCTTTTTCTGGTTTCTGTTATTTTGCAATCAATAAACAGGTGAGTGCGGCGAAATGGTTTTCTTTTTGTTTCATTAGTTCATTTCTAGCTCTATTGATATTTTTAGTTTTTCTTGTGTAAATAACATACATTTACGCTATTATACGAAAAATGTGTTAACTTTTGTGCAAATGCAAGGCTTTTGGCGTTTGGTGCGTTTTAATAATTTTTTGTCTTGTTCGGGTTGTATTTCCGGGTTTTTTCAATTTTGTTTCATTAATCGTGTGATTGTTGTGAATAAGGTAGACTTTTCGATATAGCAAGGTTTTTGATTCTTTTTTCCTATGTCTTCTTAATTTCACTCGACAAATGGTCTACAGTTACTCTATTACGACGCGTTAACTTCGACCACCCATTGTGCGTTATTGAGCAAATGCCAGGCATTACGCAGATTGTGCTCTGGGGTATTAGCAAAAATGCTGACGGATTAAAATTTATATTCCATATTTTCTGCTTACTCCCAGCCGCACTTGTATTTTAAACTATTCATTTGAATCACACCATGTTCCAGGGGTATATAGACGGTCCTGTTTCGGTCTGAATTTCTGCGTGTATGCCGAAGACGTAGTTGCTGGCGACTAGTTTTTTTTCCACAGGTGAAGTAGCCTTTATTTTTTCGTATTTCTCAGGGCTTCCTATTTATTGGAAACCGAAGAACAGTTCACGCATGGCCCTCTCCGCGCAGTCACGCTGGCCCTGCGCACGGGATACGCGGCCCGGCGAAGCGCGGTACGAGCAAAAGATGCGGCGCGGATCGACAGGGGACGCCACTGGTTCAAATTCAGTGGCGCCACCATACCAGCGCACGAGGCGAGATTCCTTTCCCGCGTGGGTGGTACAAGTCCGGCATTTCCCGTGCGCAACCAGCGCCATCTACTGCTTCGCTTGGAACCGAGCTCCTAGTCTTTTATGCAACTGCTAAAACGAGCTCCGCTGTTCTTCCTTGCTAGCGTATGGATAGAATCTTGGATTTTGGAACGAGCGCCCCGAGTTCGATCCCTAGCAGTGCCAATATTCTTTCCAAGATGCGTGATTTTTTTATTGTAAAATGTTCCTTTAGCTCGATGATGTTCATTCTTTTCGTATGTAAGGGTAGTTTGGTATCTATTCAGTCGGTTTTAAGAGGTGTCGGGTGGCGCATCAACACGTGTAATTAACATTTTGCGTAACACCGTAGGTGCCCGGCATGTACCCATCTTGGAACGGAATATTGCATGCGGGGAATAGGGATGGGCCAGTGGCTCGGATTTGGAGGGCCATCTGGTGTAAGAAGAAGAAAACGGCTCCACATGGCAGTACCCACATACGGGATTGGCCAATAAAGAATAAAAGATTCCTGCACCATCCTACCAACGCTTGCATGCATGCGCTGCAGGCTTGTTCATTCAGACAGTTCATTCTCGCATCTTTTGCACTCAACGGCTTTTGTCCTCATGAAGAGGTGCACGGTATTTTTTTTTTTTCGCAACAACGCAGCTGCCTTGTAAAGCTTACAAAAAACACGGGCAAAGGTTTTTGCACCCTTTGTGGCTGTAGCTGAGGGCCATTTCACGTGGCCTTTTCGGACGACCGATTCAAAGGTAACAATTCTTGAAAACGTTATTAAGACACCCAGTGTCGTCCTTTTCGCCAGACTGAACACAGGTCGTCTTTAGAAGAAAGACCGCTCCAAGAACTTACAAAAGGACTTCCGCGGTTAGTCTTCGCAACGACAGGTCCCTTTTTGGCAGCCACAGTGGCAGCAACTTTTCACAAAACAGGCTGTCCCTCCCCTCTTTGTTCTACAGGTGGTTACTTCCATTCACAACCCGCTAGGGATCTTGTACACCCGGCACCACTTCTTCGAGCCTTCGTTGCTCCACGTATCACCGACAAAAAAGAAATCCCCGGTGGGACGCACCGACGTCCGCAGTGGCAATTTCAAATAACTCAAGCGCGTCTCCAACGGCGGGGCTCCTTTCCTCCGGCGCCCAATCTGCCAGCTGTCACGACGAATCCGTCCCTGCCCCACGCGACAACGCTGCGAGCGCGCTGATCCAGACCGGCCGACCGCGGGCGACCGTTCCGGCTCCTTGGACACCGTGCGTCCGGCGACAAACACCACCTCGCCATCACCGCAGCCATGAAGAGGAATCTCAACCCAACCGCGACACCAAGGGGCGCGAACAGCGCCCACAAAGGAGCTAGGAAGCTTCGACGACCGAGAATGCCGCGTCGCCACACGCCAGCGATAATGACAGAGCGCTCACCGCCGCTAGCATGCATGCGCGAGACTCCGGCCGAGGTTTTTTTGTGTTTCTTCCGTGGTTTTTGTGTCTCGCTCGTCCGTTTCGACTTCTTTAAGCGTGTCGCTCAGCTCCCGGACAATAGCCATTGGTTTTACCGGGCATTTCGAGTGAGGAGGCGTCCCTGACGAGGTCGTTCGTCGGAAAATGTCGCACGGACCACTTTCGCCCACTTCACAAAACCTGGCTTGGAAGGGCATGCACTTGCTGCATTCCGACGCTGTTTGTTTAGATTGAATGGCTCGAGATATTTTCTCTGCCCCACCTTACCGGCACGTTGTTTCAATGACTGAAGCTTTGTTTTGGGTGCTTTACATTTTAAGTTATATCCCGGACGAAATCCGAATCTTATGAACACAAGGCGGATGCTCGTTTTGCAGCTATACCAGCAGATTGATACGTTGACGAGTGAAGTGACAAGTGTCATTTCGAAGCCGAGAAAATGGAATATAGAAGAGCCGTACAGTTTGGAAATCCCGGTAAAACAGCCTGACTGCAAAGTTGGCAACCACACCAAATTTTTTTTTTTTAGCTTCAAGACAACAGTTCATCAAGTCAACTTCTGTTCCCATGGTTCGATGCGAGTGTGGCGGGAGGAATCTATCAAGCAGAAGCAACAGTTATTGGTCCCCGTAGTGAATGGTTTCGAGAGAGGACACCGTATAGTCGAAACCCATGTTTTGCTTGTGCACGGATACCTTTCTTAAGAGGACTCGACGTCAAGAGATACACCCGTCCTAGTTCTCCTCGAGAGGCAAATTTTGTCCATCTATATGCAGTCTATGTCGTATAGTATGGGAACGACCTCACACCAAAAATTTGGCTCTTCTCTCAACCCTTTCGTAATAACACAGGAAGCGCCTGCAGCTGGCCAGCTTTCAGGTTGGAGGATCAGCTTCAGCTGATGTCCCGGGCGCAGCTGACTGCACGTGCCCAGGACATCTCGAACTGGGGGCGTCACCTAGAGAAGTGAATGGCTCTACGATTTTCAGTACCGCTTTTAATAAACGGTCATTCCTGCCCTTTCTCCTGGCGAAGCCTGCGTGTGCAACGCGGAAACTGTATCCAGCCGGTCGGTAAGAAGCTATAAAAGTACGTTTTTTTACGCCCCAATGTCGATTCCCGCAGTTAAATATTCGCGTCGCCGTTTATGACGACTTCAATCGAGGGCGCCTGCCATTTAAAAATGTCGCTGACATGCGTCGGCGACAGCCAAGACAGAGCGCTTTCAGGTAACATCGTTCTGTCGGGGTGTGAAGCCTTGCAGTCGGGGTCATAGAGGGAAAGAACGCCGCGCGAGAAAGAAAACGCGTCGCTACGCAACGCCGAGGGTAGTCGCTGCGGCAGTGCGGGCGCGAGCATTCGAAGCGCGTCGCCTGCTAGCGCGCATAATTGGTCGGCGCTCTAAAGGCCCAACCACGTGGATGCACAAAATGGACGTACTCGCGCAACGATGTACGCCTACGGCGACATACGCCGGTGCCTTTGCGCCGAGCTACGACGCCAGAGAGGGCGAGTAACCACATATGCGCCGCAACGCGCGTTAGCCCCGCGTATTTTCTCCATGCCCAACGTAGTCCAATGCGCCGCGCAGTATGGCTAGACTACTCCGGACTCGGCTTTGTGGCGACCAGTTCAACTATAGATTTTCACCGAAATGAAACAAATAATGCCAACTCTCACAAAATTACTTATATTTAATACAGAAACAACTAAAACATACTTGCGTCATTGTAAAACGTTAAGAACAAATATGCTTATTTGGCAGGCACAAAACCCTTTGCTATATTTGGCGTAAACCTCCTTGCTCCCACAGTTGCTAGTTTCTTTGCGCGTTTTCTCCCGTTGTTTTATCACAAGTTCGCTTGTTTATCAATTTGCTTTACTTGCTGTGGGACCTGACCGCAGGATAACATCACCGCCAGGGTTCGACGTCAACACCGTGCGCCCGATGTTTGCGTCGACGTCTGGCTGGCTCTGACTCTGCTGTAACAAGGGCGTAGCAATGAATTCGGCGTACGCTGGAGTACGCCTATTGTACGCGCGCTTACGCCTGGCTACGCCGCTGCGCGAGTACGTAGATTTTACGCGTGCATGTGGGCAGGCCTTTAAAGCGGCAACCACACGCACGCGCTCGGCTCCGCGCACACCACGCCCGTGCGCCACCTCGCTACGGCTAGAGACGAGGCGCGAGGTGAAGCGCCTCGTCTGGCGATTCCAGATCCAAGGTCTGGCGATTCCAGATATTTGGGCGCGCGCCCCTGCACCCCTGAGCACCTGCACGCAATCAGATATACTAATTATTAACAGCAAATCTGTCCGACGTAGACAGAGAACCCCGAGTGCACGTGAGCGCGCGTGCCTCGCGGCGGCCTCCCGGCGTCGTCCAGGCTTGCGCATGGGCTTACGCCACAGCAGGAGTTCCTGCTTTTTTCGTCGTCATCGTGTAGCGGCCGGCGCGCCACGGACGGGTCCACCACACCGAAGACGACGACGACCAATCTCTCCAGCCATCCCTTCATAATCCACAAGTGGAGTTACCACCGGACCAGCTGACGAAGAAGTGGAGGTGTACCGAGGCGAGGATGCGCTATGTGAGGATTTGCCCTGCGCGGCTGTGCCGTCGACTGAAGGGATGACGACAATTGCTACTGAATAAAACACATTACGTACTTCAATGGTATTTATTTTACACTGCCGTCCAAAACGGTTTTGGGGCCCGGTAGCTCCCTTTCTCCTGGGATCCACTGTCCGTGTGGAGATAAGCTAGGTCGACCCCCACCTCTGCTGCTTCTCTAACCTTGCACCACTACTGCAGTGCAATTCGCCACAATTTTTTTACATTTTTGTGTACCATACCAATAATTTGCACCGAGCTGGAGGCGCGTGTGCGACCACGCGGTGTTTGTTGTTCGTCCGTGCATGTTCGTCCGTGCAAGAATGACCTATCGAAGTGGCCTAGCGTGGGAATTCGGGGAATGAAGTAGACGAGCATGCAATTTGAGTGAGAAATGGCATCTGCGCAGGCACGTCGGGCAATGCAAAACGCCATTCACGCCATATCCCTGCGGCCACGCACTATTTTAGCCGAATCATATCTATGGCTTCGTCAGGCACCGAATTTACACACTATAGGCCACTTCTATTAGTCATTCTTGAGCTTTATGGTGAAGACGTCCTGCGGGGACTTAGAGTATGGGTTTGCGCGTCCTTTCGGGAAAGACGAGCGAACGCTGTCATATTTCCATAGGCGTAACGCAGTCGCTGCTGGTTATGTCCCCATAGCCTGCAGACACCGAGCTGTGTTTAGACTTTCAAATTCACCCATTCCCTCGTCCATGTTTACCCTCCTCCCCTCGGCCGAGTCCACGGCTTTATCACTCTCGAAGTCACCTTGTGTCTACCTTGTCCGAAACTTGACAAGCGAAACTGCAGGCACGGCGCGCGCTCGGTCCTCTTTCCCGGTGAATTAGCTCACGTTGTTCACGAGGAGCGGCCCGTCATTCTCGGGAACGTGGATAACTGTACACGCATATTCGTCGGAGTTGATTAAGGCGAGAGCACTGACCGGCGAACGCTATAGCTCCTGCCTTGTTTCCGTCCTTCGAGGAGAAGCCGCCAACTCTGGGTTGTGCGTCATGGCTGGAAGTGGGACCGACACCGACGTGCTGTGAGAGCGATGGTGGACGGCTTTTACTATCGCCGAACACGCGATAAATGTATGGAGTTACTTGTCTCTGTTTCTAGGCGTTGATTATAGAAAAGTGGAAGCTGACGTGAAATAAACTGAAATTCACCCGGTGAAAATGCATGCCAAAATTCGGAAAGTTGGGTGCGTTGGCCCATACAGTAGTAGGGCTCCTGCGCTACCCAGGCGGCTCTGCACGGAAGAAGGCCAAACCAACTTCCGGGCAGTACTTCCGGGTAGTACAAAGCTGCGGGGGTCCCATAGGATCCCGTGTTTACAGAAGCCAAACGAGCTCGGTACTCCCGATTGTTTCGCGACATCGTGTCCTGCCCATTCCCGGTGCGTCCGATCTCTTCCGGCGATCCACTTGGCACAAGGGGGAAAAAAAGCTTTGCAGCGCTAAATACGTTTACAGCGTCGCGGAACCTGCTGGTATGCGGTTACGGTGCTCTGCCACTCGCAGGTTCACCGATGGTCGTATGTAGCGGAATTTGAAGTGTTAACTTCTTGTTTAAGCTTATTCATTTTACGCACCTCTTACGCACCTGCTTATCCACTTTTACGCACCTGTGCACTTATGCGTGTACTTTCATTAAATACTGCTGCTTTGCGCTACCGTTACGAATACGCGATGCAGCGCTGGCCTGCCTGTTTATTGTATCGTGGCTCAGTGACAAAATGAAGCGAGCGTCAGTAGCGTACGTCAAATCTGTTTTGTGCTTCCAAGAGTAGGGACGGCCGGCAGTAGAGCAAAGCGGTCGGGCGTACTGAGTGGCCGTTCTGTTTCCTTGTTTGCGCTCACTTTGTTTATCACTGTTTATTAACGCTCTTGCTTCATCTATTCCAAGTTCGCACTTAATAGACGAGAACAGGGGTCGGCAACGTTTTGAGGTTGAAGGTCGAGTTGCAACGGCGGAGGGTTGTACGGCAAATCGGTCTGACGGAGGACAAAGAGAAATAAGTTAGCGAATCCCCGATAATAGTTGTCAACAATTGAGAATCTGGCTGAGTGTGAAGATGGGGGACAGTGCCTCTGGAAGCGATCAATTATCTGGGCCTGGCTCCCGTGTAACCCCATTTGAGATCAAAACGGGCGTGTCGGCCTTCAGATAGTGACAAAGGGACGGGTGGGGCTTCTGACGACGTGCTGGGGGCCGCATAATACTGCACCTCGGGCTGCATGCGGCCCGTGGGCCGTACCTTGTTGACCTTTGCACTAGAAGATGACGAACACAGTCAGTGACGATCATACGTAAATATTTCGGCCGCGCCCCGTGCTTGCGATTGTACTATGTTATGGAAACACGTAAGTACCCATCTAAGCAAGCAACGGACGAGCGATTTGGTGCTTGTTTCGCGTACATTAATTGCGTTTAATTTATTTATTTCATGCTATTGCCTCCCCTTCTACCCTCTAGTATTCATGAATACCCCCCTCCCCCCCACCCCACCCCCATTCGTAAATCGTGCGGCGTAAAATGTTGCGCGAAAAATAATTCATTTCGCGAAAATATAACGCAAAATTTCAACTCGTTTTCAAGGCGGTGCCGGACCGGTGGTGTCAGCTGAGCCGGCTGTGCTTCTCGCGTCCGCTTGCATACTCCCGCTGAAGCAACCAGTATACCTCACGCTATAGGAGAGCAACGTTCTGTGTTCTATGCTACTTGCAAACTATTCCTTTGTCGAACGTACGCAAGAAGAGAGGACGATAACTATCGTCAGCAAGTTAATTAGACCACCGTCCTGGCGAACGCCGCCACGGTCGCGGCAGCTTGCTCAAAAGAACGCCGATAAATCGGCTTTTTTTTAGCGTATATTATTATTTTTTAGCCTCTGCAACTACTTAAAGGGCTATTTTATTCCGTATGCTATCACTTAAACGCACCAAAACGCTTTTAAATGAAGCACAACCAATTTTGTTTGGCTTCTTATTGGTAACACATAGAAGACAACGCGGGTCGCCTGGTTGTGTACTACCCAAACGCGGCGGGCACCAGGGGGTGCTGCATGTCGCCAAAACTCCAGCGTAGGAGCCCTATATTTCTTAATATATCGTAACTTCATTCTCGATTGTAAATTTCATCTAAGTGCAGATCGAGGCCGTATCCCAGGAGGCCTACCCTTCTGAACCCGCCCCTGATCTGTACCTACATACAAACCTTACTTGTCGTGTAAGGCATTCTGGGGTCTGTCATTGACATACAACTACATTTTAGCTCGGCTTTTCACGTTAATTGCTGTTCCTACCACCCCTGCATTAATCCACCACGTGGTCCTAAGAGAGAGGCCAACCACGGGTCTGGACGCGAAAGGGGTAGCGGGGATGGGCGTGCCAGAAAGGCCAACAAAGAACAGTGCGACCTTACTGTTCGGACAAGCGCCCACAGACGTACACCTGCGCGCAGGCGCGTCTGGCGAGACGCGCGGAGCCGATCGCGGGGTAATCGCAGGCTCGCGTAACCTACGACGAAAAGCCGCAAGCACCCGACGCCTGCGAGGGCAGCAGAAAACCCGTTCGGCGGGCGGAGACGCCTGCGCCCCCTATGCAGCGCTCAGTGCCCGCGCAGGGGCACGACTCGAGTCGACAAGAGAAGGGCCCTGAAGAGGACTCGGAGGGCACTGCAGGCCGAACCCGGCCTTCCCTACCCCCTCACCCTCGCGCCCTCTCCCCGTTACGTCCTTATAAATTACTTCGTGCTCTCAGTAATTACTACCAGGAAACGACGTATTAGATTGCAGTGGGCACATGCAGAAACTTCCTTCGGATCGATTACGCGAAACGCACAAGGGTAAGAAATAAAACAAGCAGACAGCAAGAACATGGCGCTTATAAAGCAAGACAGACAGAACGAAAGCAGCGGTTAAGCAAAATACAAGCGAGACGCTTCTGCGCTGATGCCAGAGGGGCTGGACACGCGAGTCTGCAGCAAACGCGCCGTGCAAAAGAGGTTGACCTTGAATGACCTTCGGATGGTGTACCGGAGGAAAGAAGCGCGGGCACAGGCGAAGATTCGATGGGCTTCCCGCACGCACACAGAGGAGGGGAAGTAATGAAGCCGGGCCGGGGCAAACCGAGGTTGTCAACGAATAGTTGCCGGCCGTATAAATCAAAGCGAGCCTCTCTGCGACCGACGCAGCTGCACAAACCGGCTGTCGGCAGAGGAGAGGCCGTCCGCGGCAGTCGTCCTCCGGGCGCGAAGCGCTTTTCGCCGTGGCGGCGATTACAATTGCGCAGTCAGGGTGGGTCTGCAGGCAGTAAATGTGTAATTAAAATATTACTTTCTCGTCGGCTTTTGTGTGCCTTTTTTGCTGCTGTCTTCGAGCTTCTCCGCGCGGCTGCCGTTGTCGCCTATTCTGGCATTGCTTGTACGCAGCCGAGCTCAATTGCATTCGGTTCTTGCCGTGTGGTCGCCACCGTCACCGCCGAGGGTTCTCCGGGTGCGGCCGAGGGCAGTTAACGAACGCAGCCCGTCGAAAATCGATCATCCCCACTTAAGCAAAAAATTGGCTGCGTGCCTGCTTTTTTCGCTGCAAGTGTCGTCGAAAGACGATAGTCGTCTGCCGCCACTGTCACGTAACACCCCCTCCCCCTCCCGCCCCTCCCGCTCTCTTTCCCCTCTTGCTCCTCCCATGACAAACGCAATGGAGGTTGAGCACGAGGTCACGGGTTCGATTCCCGGCCGCGATGGTCGCTTTTCTGATGGAGGCGGAAAGCAAAAATGCCCGTGTGTACCAGATTTCGGCACACGTTAAAGATCCCCAGGTGGTCAAAATTAATCCGGAGCCCTCCACTACGGCGCGCCTCATCGCCTGCGTTGCGTCGGCACGTTAAACCCTACAATCAATCATCAATCAATGGAGGTTGGTTCAATTCAATTCAATTTTTCCGGACAAGCGTTAACGCTGCTTGCGTCACTCTGTTAAGACTTTTTGTGTGTCTCGGGGTTGGAAAAGCTCGAGACGAGATGGTTGCTTTTTTAAAGCGAAGCTTTATATGGCAAGGCGAAGGAAAATCCGGCAGCCGGTGAACGCAGAAAACTTTTCCGGCGCAAACCCATGCACATGCGCGAAAATGTCAGTTCGGGGAGGAGTTCGAAGTAAGGAGTGAGAGGCCGGCTGGGTTTATAGATGACGTAGCTACACTGTGGTAACGACACCACTAACTGGGAGCGGGGCGTCGGAGGGAGCGGAAAGGTCTCTCTCTCACAGCAGAGCACACGCGCAGCGAGCCACTGCGTGAATCAAAGCTCAAGCGACAACCGCGTGCGGGGGCCTTGAGCGGGAGCTAGCTTTTACCAGGAGCTAGAGAGGTAAATACTGTTACCCGCCGGGGTGGCTCAGTGGCTAAAGCGTTGCACTGCTGAGCCCGAGGTCGCGGACTCGATTCCCGGCCGCGGCGGCGGCTTTTATGATGGAGGCGAAAAGCAAAAACGCCCGTGTGTACGATATTCCGGCGCACGTTAAAGATCCCCAGCTGGTCAAAATTAATCCGGAGCCCCCTCCACAACGGCGCGCCTCATCGCCTGCGTTGCGTCGGCGCGATAAACCCTACAATCAAGCAAATCAATCAAATACTGTTGCGTCCTGCCAAACATGGACGCAGTGAAGTTTTCTTCGCGAATACGCAGGGGCAAGGTATTTATTAGGCGAGGTGCCTAACTGGCGAGGTGAAAACATATTACTTTCACGTGAATGGAACGTGAATGGAACCTGTTGCCTGCACATGTTGTACAATGCCCGGATGTTTTATCATTTATGCGTGAGCTCCCAAACCCACCGAAATGTTGATTTGTGCTTGAATGATGTGCTATTTTTTCTTTCTTTGTTGTGCTGTTTCATTTCGTTGTACCGCCCACTCCTGCTTAAAGCCTTGCCCCAAGGCTAGCGTACCCCAATAAATAAAAATAAACAGAGAGAGAGCACCGGGTGGTGATTAGCAATATGGCGACCAAAACCAAACACACGACCCGCTAGCCAACGCGCTGCTTCGTCGTCGTCTGTTGTGTCGCATCACATGGCCCGTACCCACGCGGGGGATTAGCGCGTCCGTTAGCATGTCCGTTCCACGTCATTACGCTGTCATCCCACAGTTGTGCACGTGGCAATATAAAGACAGAGGAAATTCAAGAAAGCGAAAAATGAGAGAGAGAGAGAGAGAGAGAGAGAGAGAGAGAGAGAGAGAGAGAGAGAGAGAGAGAGAGAGAGAGATGGCACCGGAAAGAAATGATGCTCAGCAAAAGCGAGTCGAAAGCCAATCACGCAGAAACACTCTCAAGCCGTCACATTTTCCAAATGGCAAAAACGAGCAATCTGGGATCGCTTCAGAGAACGGGCAGACTTTATCGATCCAACCTTTTAAGATTTTAATCACTGATTGCGTCCGCAATTTAATACCGGTCAAAAAGAAAAACGAAGCAAAGAACGGCGTTGCCGCAGAAGTTCTCGTCCGCAACAGAGCGTATTGCCGACAGACGACAGGCAGCTCGGTGCTGCTCCGATGACGGACGCGGATTCCGAACGCTGGAAGCTTGCGACTGGGAAAGAGTGAAGGAAAGTGAACGACGTCGGAAAGCCAAACAGCACGTTGATCCGCTGTCGCACTTAAGGGAGGTTTCACTTTTCGCGACCCCCCACTCATATTCCTTCGGCTACGTAATAAAGAAGTGGAAAACCGAAAAATGAGCAGCCGCAGATGAGTTTCCCGCACCGAGAAAACTAAAAGAAACGGGAAGGGGAGGCAACGAGTCTAGCGAACCAGTGAAGTCAGCAAAAAAAAAAAAAAAAAAATTATCCAGCAGCTATCCGCCACACCCACTCGCACTTTTCCCTGTATTCCTTTTCAGCTGTAAAGTGATGTCTCAGAGAAAGGGGGGATTTTCAGCCGTCACCACCAAACAACTAGGCCTGGTCTCATTCTCTATCGTAGCCGAGTTCAATAAAAAACGCTCACGCGACTTGCCAATACCAAGGAATTCGACAAATCAAAGCGCTTGATTTAGTTGGTTCCCCCCGCGAGGGGTACGCCCGGCGAGCGGAAAGCCAGCGGGCCTTCTGACACGCCTGGGTGGCGTCGGTTGATCCCATTAATTACGCTTCGCAATCATTCGGCATATCTCACAACGACGAAAAGGAGGGCGACTCGCATTTGCCTGCCTCTGCGGCTGCTTGAGGAGGTGGAGAAAGAGGAGGAGGAGGAGGAGGAGGAGGAGGAGGAGGGAAGAGCGGGTGGACCACCAACCGCGAAATGAGGCGGACGTCCCGCGATCCCGACACGCCGTTGAGTGCGCGACGCCACGCACTGTGCATGCAGAGAGGCGTCCGAATCAGATGGGCGCCGCTGATACGATGAGTCGGGTTACTTTTCATTTCACTCGACTCCCTCCTCCGCGTCTCTTCACCGCGGTCTCTCTTTATCTTGCGCCCACCGGGTGCTGTTTTCTTCCCGGCGCCCTTTCCGTCTGGTTCCCCGCTGTCTGCATCTCTCTCTCGTTTCGCCGTCCCGTTTAATCGATCATCGGATGGGAAAGGTCGTGCCAGTGAGAAGCCATCCTTTAGCTCAGAAAACTGCGTGATTTCGGGGGAATGCATCCGTATAGGTCGCATCACTGGTGCTCTTAATGCTTCCATTTGCTATCTATCCTCCGCTTCTGCGTATCGCGAATGAAAAATGGGCAAGGCGGCCAAAATTGTGAACGATCAGCGCGACTTCCCGTGCTTTTTGTGGGCAGTGCCGCATTTCGTCACCGCCGGGCGAGTGCCCGTCTAGACAGCCAGTAAGAATGCGGACGGGTCATTACGATATACAATTACGAACGAAACGATATTTCGTATATCGCAATTATTTATTGAATGCGAGTCAGATAAAACCTCGTGGTCTACACCATTAACTTGGCTGCAATGAATCCGTTTTGAGTCCTATGAGAAACTCGAAACGGCGATAACGAAAATGATCTCTTACAGTTGCGGTTACATTAATTAGCGGTCCTTTTGGTTGGCCCCTGAGATTAGGTTTATTGGACGATATATTCGTTCCGCTTGGATCTTTGAAGGCAACGACCTCGTGGTTGCAACCAACTTTTTTTCGCGTAGCTTTGCTTTTGTGTTTTTCTTTTTTTTTCTTTTTTTTTTTACGATGACTTGGCGCCGACGCTCTCAGCTGTAAGCGTTTGCGCGCACATGCTTTGCAACCACTCCTCTTTCGGGCTGATGCTCCAAATTTTGCTCGCCTCCGTAAACGTGAACCCTACCACCGGATTTTGTTATTCACCATTCTTTTGCTGCCTACGCTGTTCGAGCGCGTGCAAGAGAGAGAGAGAGAGAGAGAGAGAGAGAGAGAGAGAGAGAGAGAGAGAGAGAGAGAGAGAGAGAGAGAGAGAGAGAGAGAGAGAGAGAGAGAGAGAGAGAGAGAGAGATCTAATGATACTGGCGATGTCAGCCGAGCTAAGCTGACTGGCTTGCTACGCCAGATGCATGCGGTGACGATGATGATTACAGTGATGATGGGGCGCACATCTGCTTTTATCTCTTTGCAAGTTCTGATCAAGAGTTGTGTTCTTTAGGTGCGCCAATGAGGCTTTTGTAGCGCGAGAGTCATGTTTGGAAGAACTCCAAGGACCTACTATCTAACGGCTACAATTGTAGTTCACTACATACGTATTAGCATGAATATGCGTATCAGCGATTTTCCCCGCCTTGCTTCTTTTTCTATGTCTTTCTTTCTGTGACTTTGCTTCCCTTAGGAAATCTTATGAATACATAGGCCGAGCCACACCTAGCGGGTAGAGGCCCATGCATTCAGAAGACCGTGCTGGCTGCTTTTCCGCGTGACTCGGGTGGTGATGCGACACGGCTGTCGCGAAGCAACGAACGTCCGAAGGTCCGAAGCAACGAACGTCCAAGTAGCGCCTGGGTGTCAATAAACGAATTACGATAGCTCGACCGGAGACCGTTTAGCGCCTGTAGAGTGTCGTGCCAACCGTTTCTAATATCCAGACCAAAATGAAATGATGCAAACGCTATCGCAGGTATCTGTGCGCTCCAGTGGTTTGCACCAGGATGATGACGTTGAAGGAAGACGCGACCTTCTTTCTTGCGCTTCTTCTTCTCCTTTTATTGGGAAAGCATTAACCCTTTTCGGCCTGGTATCCTATATTTAAGACATTAACCAAAATTCTTCTAGTAATTTCACAAGAAAATCATAACAGCTAGTTTTCTGGGAAATAGTTTTTGAGGCATGCTTGTTTCGGTAGATATTACCATTGTTCGTTTTTTAATAAATCGAAACGCTAGAAAGAGGAGGGCATTGCGGTGAAGACCAAACTGACGTCGGGGGGACCGAACGTTTGGTTACGTGGCTGTAACTCAAAACATACCTTCAATACCAGATTTATTTTCTGTATGTGGGATCAGCGGTTTTCAAAATTTAGAAAACTGAGCAAAACTTTTTTTTTCTGTTGGAATTTGAAATTTTAATTGCCTAATGCTTTAATTAGATGTCGTGCCTCTAATTCGCTTCTTACTTGCATCACAAGCTTAATTTCTTGTTTGTAGGCTTATAGGATCCCAATAATTAGGAAAACACCCACAAAGATGCTTTTTTCCGGTACGAAAAAACTCAGGGCTGAAAGGGTTAAAAAAAGCGGCAAAGCCGGCGTCGGCGTTGGCATCCGTAACAGCGAAACGGCTCCTTGGAAGCATTTTATAGCACGAGGCGTTCCACAGCACGACGCGTTCAATAGCGCTATAGCTTAATCTTAGCAGCAGCAGGAGAAATCCGTTTACGCCAGTGCACCACAAATTAAGAACGCAGCCAAAGCGCGTGAACAGACAGGCAGCGAAATCCCCCATCGTCGTCAAATCGCCCAATACGTGGCGGCAAAAACGAGCACCGACGCAAGGGCGGAAGACAGATAGAGGCCATTGGAAAGCGCAAGGCGGAAGCGGATAACGAAGCAAATCGTCTCAAGCGACAAGAGGGCGAAACTCTTCGAGAACGCGAGGCGAAAACACGACGTCTGAGGGTACCAACTATTCATGATTTTCAATCGCAACCCATAAAAAGTGGCATAGGGGTTGTTACATTGCCGAAGGCGTCCCCGAACCGAGCTCCATCGCCTCCGTCATGTAGTGGTAGCGTGGTGTACGAGCGGCGAGCAGAAGAGCTGCCTTGGTGTTGACGACAAAGAGCCCAGAGCAAACACAACTGCATGGCGAGAGATGAACAGCGATGATACAGAAACCAGCTTCAATACGAGCTTTATTTTCTGTATGTGGGATCAGCAGGTTTCAAAATTTAGAAAACCAAACAAAACATTTTTTTTTTCTGTTGGAATTTTTCTGTTGCTCTGTCCGAGTCATGCTGTAAGCTCACCCGAAAGAGCGAGCAGAACAGTTTGTTCTGTATTTTGCAACTGCCGCGGCATGAGTCACGGCCGGTGGCAATATGTTCCGGGAAGGCGGGCTCTCCTGCCAAGCACAGGTAGCTTCTCTGCACTACACTAAACTCGCAGCACGCGCCCCCTACAGGGTAACGACGCGCTGAATCGTAACTGTGTCCTCGGTCTCTGGCCAAGTGGCCGGCCGATTAACACATACCTTGCTTACTCTTATGGAGGGCGAGCTATACGGAGGGTTATGCCGTTTTGAGCTTTCCAATGCTAATAAATGTTCGCAGACGAGGCTGCTGATAAAAAGGGTTGTATAGCACCTTAAAACTGAGCACTGCTCCATGGTACGGCCTGCTTTATTGGAAATAACACGCAAGCCCATACGTCTGTTAAGTTTGGCGCGTGAGCTGTCGCGATAGCGCCGTGATAGCGCCTACTTACTATACACCGGTTCACGGGTTCGATAAAATTTTTTCCACGTCGGGTGGAAGAACTGTACCGAACCTGTACAGTCCCCCCCCCCTTCCCTCTTCCTCGTAAGGCGAAAGCGGAAGTGCACAATTTTCAAGCTGCCGGCGTTTAATAATTCGATCTCACCGCCACGCAAGTGCTGATACACATTGCGGCTTGTTGCAATGCTCAAATGCCACTACTGGCTCTAGCTCATAAAGAGACTGAAAACGTCACTGCCGCACCTGAAACGCCTGCAATAATTTAAGCAAGAGCTTGGTCACACCACGCTTCACCGAACTCCTGTACTTGATCACGCTGTTCTTCAACGCGGCGCAGCGAGTTTATTTCTCGTTTTCCAGGATGGCGAGCGAAAATATAAAGAAAAAACAAGAGAAGGGTGAGAAACAAAGGATGCATGAGCTCGAGTTACACTGTTACTTTGTCAAAGAAAAATCAATCTTCCTCTTATCGCAGCGCCGATTCCCGACGGGTTTCGCAAAACAAACACCGGCCTGACAGTGCTCCGTCTCCTTCGGGCGCACCGCCTAGTTTAAACTTCTTTTCTTTCCCGTCGCACGTCCGTCCGGAGGGACCCAACTCCGTGGGATGCACAGAGCGCGGACTTTTCATCTTTTGACAAACGATCGCGCGGCGCGCGCCGCTCTTGGGCGTGCGTCGCGATTGTTTATCTTGAACCGCGACGCGTCTTCCGAGCCTGACCTCAAAAAACTCCGAGGTTTTGTGTCATTTTCGTTATCTCTATCTTCCGTTTTCATCTCTGCCACCGCCGTCCTTTAATCCCGAGTGCGTTCGCGGCGCTCCTTTTCGGAATGTGCAATCTTCGGTAGCGATCGAATTTCACGTGGACAGAGCAGCGGCCGCGGCAGGACGTGCAGTTCGACAGGGACGTATACGACGACGTTGTGACGAGAAACACAAGCGGAGCGCGGCCTTATCTCCCCGCGACCATCGTTACGGACGTACGTCCGACGACTGGCCGAGCGAGCGGAACGTCGCACGAAGAAGGGGCCGCCGTCTTTTTTCCTCCCGGTTGGCAATCTAAGACACGATGGACGCTCTGTCTTTCTCGGATGACGACCGCTGAACCCGGCAAAATCGAGTTTCGTCACCTGCGGCCGGACGGTGATTTCGCTCATCCGGCGGACTCCTTGTTCTCTGCTGAGCGTCGTCTGGTGTCTGCCACCTGACGGTCGTCCTCGCTCATGTCGATCTCGTTTCCCGAGAGAGAAAGCGCCTGCGCATTCCTTTGGCGATAAGCCTAACCGGCTGCCCGTCCAGTCGGGCTGCTGCTGTGCGCGAGTGAAGACAGCTGCGTGTCGTCTGGCCCGCCCGTCTCTTGAGCCTCGATGCCACCAGCTTCTGGGAATACTGGTTAAGCGGTCACCAGTTCATCCGATCTTTGTAGTACGTATTATGTCTTCTGAAAAATGTAAATGTTTTGTTTTGTATTCAGTTTTCTCATTAGCGTGGCTATTCAGCAGGGAGGACTAAGGTGAAGAAGCGAAATAAATTCGGGATCAATTATTCCTCCTTGCAATTACTTGGCAAGAACAGGGAGTATGATGCATCATTGTCTTTCTGCGTCCGTTTACCCGCCTGAGCGTTGCGCAGTTGCTTCCGCGACCTGATCATATAGGATTGGAACTGGGGCGGAGTTGAGGTGCGGTGGAGATACAGGGCGCATTTATACCAAGGATGATCGTGAGGATGACGATGGCGACGGGCCAGGGCCGTTATGCACGCGCGTGTATACGCGGGCAAATTTTTGCTCTGATGCAGTCACAAGTAACGCTCTATGAGAAAAAACGAACCTACTCTGCTTTCTACCCTTCCTACATCATCAAACTAAACACCGGAAGGGATGTGTAAAATTGGTCGCCCTTGCTGTATCATGTACCCACATTGTCACGATGCGCACGCTTGCAATCAGCTTTTGCATTAAACCAGCCGAAATGTAGGCATACCAGTGCACTGAAGATACGGCTTGGCGGGAACAGGAGATATTCTCAGGAACGAAATAGGATGGGAAAGCGTCCATGTCATCCCTAGCACCGTCTGGATAATTCCATTTCTTTACCCCAGATTGTGGTGCATTCCGCACTTCCGCGAACATTTACACACAACTTGAAGTCGTCCCCCCCTCCCCCCCGTGCCTCTGCACACGCCCAATCACAACTGGCCACGTTTGATGTATAAATAAGGCGCAGCGGCGAAGTCCAGAAAGCATTGCAAACTGTTCAGTTATGCTCGTGCTCGATTTACCTATTGATATCTGGCTCTTGATGCACAGTATTTACCTTATGATATTGTATAGGCTGATGCAAACTAGTAGTTCCTCTTCATATATATGTATACGTACACAGAGAGGAATGAGGACGAGCTGCACAAATATTCGAAATTTTGAATGCGCATTAGGCCCTGACCTTCCAAAATGAAAACTCGACAAATTTTCGCAATCGACGAGCCGGCTGACATGATGACAAGAAATTCTTCCGCAATAACCTAGCGAATTGGGCGAGCTGGACTAAGTTCATGATGGCCAGCGCAGGCGAAAACAGGACAAAAAGAGCATGGACGTCAGAAGCGCTGTGCCCTTCATATTCTTCTTGTCATGTTTTCGTCTGAGCTGACCAAACAGGACAACAAGAATATGAAGGCACAGCGCTTGTGCCGTCCATACTCTTTTTGTCCTGCTTTCGCCTGCACTTACCATCATGAACATAGTACAACTCGCCCAATTTGCTACCTTATTGCGGTTCATCACTAGTTCAACAACGTGCTCTTTTACATGTCAGTGCTTGTGCCTTCCATACTCTCATTATCCTGTTTTCGTCTACGCTGACCGTCATGAACCTACTCCAACTCACCCAGTTCCTACCTCATTGCGGAACAACTCCTTGTCATCATGTCAGCTGATGACAAGCCCATAGTCTTCTGCAACCTCCACCCCGTATACAAGAGGCGTATGGTGCGGAGGTGGCCTTGAAAAGCTCTTGCCTTGCAAATCTCTTCGAACACATCATTCATACAATGGTTGGATCCAGGGGGAATGTAGAGGAGTATGAATCGCATCAGCCTTTAAAATAGTTGCAGAACTATATGAAGATCAAATGCCACGTTACCAACTCCTTCCCCTCTATAGTGGACGAAGGGGCTCTCGCCTACCACTTACGAAATCATATCCTTTAGCGATGACGCAAAACATACTGTGGCTATAGCCTATAGGACTAGCAAACAGTGCTCGCGCCAACAGAAATTGGCAAACCGGAACGGCGTAACAAAATTGAAGCCGTTCCACTTAATCTGAAAACTGTCGGAAGTGCAGAGCAGGGATTTGCCATAATGGGCTGTAGCGCCGTTATCTGCTCACTGCCACCACCCAACTCATTTCAAATTTCCCGCCTTCGCAGTGCTCGCGCGCCCAGTGCTCGCGCGCCCCGTGCCTGAAACTGCGCCAGCGGGAGTTCTGTTCTTCTCGTGCTTGCTTTTCCCCCCGCACGCACCGGCACTGCACTGCCACTTTTTTAAAAGGCGATAGTCTTTCTTGGGCTACTTAAACCCAGAAATTTTGGTCTGTCTGTCGGTATGTCTGTCTGTCTGTTCGTCAGTCTGTGCGTGACTCGATTCATCCACACAGCCAAAGTAAAACTGATATTGCGCAATAGTCTTATTTACTCACCGCCACATGTAAACGTGTAAGCCCGGTTTATATGTTCATACTTGTCAACTTTGTTGAACAAGAACAAGACATTACGGAAATATAAGACAGGAAATTAGTACACAAGGGATATTTACAGTGTTCCTTTATTAAAAAATTCCTGAGTGCTTGGTTTTTCGATAGCAAATGATATTCTACACCTACTGCAGAAAACCGCTGCCTCCTGGCGGCATATGAAAAATCACGCGGCAACAGCAACGAAAGGTTCCACTAGCTAGGTTCCACGTTCTGCTTGGAACGCACGTGGAGCACGGCCACGCGGTCCTATAAACCTTGTAGTCGGCCGCCTCCATTCACGCGCGTCTCCGCCGTACTGCAGCGCTGGCATCGAGGAACCCCACCTGTAGCAGTGGAACGCGGTAAATTCAAATCGCCTTGAGCAAACCTTTAGTGTGTTTACTTTGGGATGAGCGCGACGGAACAGGAACAGCATGAGAGGTGAGCGGGAAAGCGAAGGGGGGCATTTCCTTGGCAAAAGTCTACAAAGACTATCGTCTTTTGACGATATTTGCAATGAAAGGAGCCGTACACGGCCAATTTTAAAGACGATAGTCTTTCTTGGGCTACTTAAACACAGAAATTTTGGTCTGTCTGTATGTCTGTCTGTCTGTCCGTCTGTATGTCTGTAACTCGATTCAGCCACCCGGCCAAAGTAAAATTCAAACTGCGAAATAGTCTTATATACTCACAGCCAAATGTAAACGTCTATGCCCGGTTTATATGTTCATACTTGTCAACTTTGTTGAACAAGAACAAGGCATTACGTAAATATGACAGGAAATTAGTACACAAGGGATATTTACAGGGTTCCTTTATTAAAAAATTTCTGGGTGCTTGGTTTTTCGACAGCAAATGATATTCTACATCTACTGCAGAAAACCGCCGCCTCCTGGTGGCATATGAAAAATCACGCGGCAACAGCAACGAAAGGTTCCACTAGCTAGGTTCCACGTTCTGCTTGGAACACACGTGGAGCACGGCCACGCGGTTCTATAAACCTTGTAGTCGGCCGCTTCCATTCACGCGCGTCTCCGCCGTACTGCAGCGCTGGCATCGAGGAACCCCGCCTGTAGCAGTGGAACGCGGTAAATTCAAATCGCCTTGAGCAAACCTTTAGTGTGTTTACTTTGGGATGAGCGCGACGGAACAGGAACAGCATGAGAGGTGAGCGGGAAAGCGAAGGGGGGCATTTTCTTGGCAAATGCCTACAAAGACTATCGTCTTTTGACGACATTTGCAACGAAAGGAGCAGATACGCGGCCAGTTTTTCGCTTACTATCGTAAAAATCAACCCAACGAGAGTCTTAACTAAACGAACGCGGGCGCTGCCGGTTAATTACGTATATTTTGCCTCAGATGTACTTACAGTTTTCTTTGGGCTAAACAACGGGGAGATGTATGACAAGCGCCAGCAGTTCCCGAGCTTCGAACGATTATGACTATATAAACCGCTTGTCTTTCGAAGCCTCTGGGTTGCGCCGCGACGACAGCCGCTACGACGGAACGCCCCCGGGGCTTTACTTAGGTCCAGCGAGCGAACTACGACTGCTATGACGACAAGGCGAGCTCCTAATGTACTCTGCACTTTAAAAAATCCGCAACTTGAAATGGCTCCGTAATCCTAAGTTGGACTCGGGAACGGGTGGCTCTTGTTACTATCAGGGGCGCTATTCTAGAAGGCCCGAGATATCTCGGTCCCGAGTTTCCAGCTGCTCGAGTTAACAAAGTAGTGATAGTACAGCGTCCGATAAACCTCAAGCGATACCGGCGCAATCGCGCGGAGCGCGCTTAGCATTATCCGCACGCCTAGTTGAGGCCGCTCACATTGAAAAAGCACAGCTTGCACGAACATACGCGTGCAGCGCCATCTAGGATCGAGTTGCAATATGCACTCTGTTATGAAAAGCAGATAACCCAGCTATTCCTTTTAAAACTTCGGCCTGGCCTCAGCCTTCTTTTAAAGCCCGCCCTGTAAAGCGGCGCGAGGCGGCTCCGATTTTCTCGGTGTTCTGTTCTTCCACTTAAATCGGTTTGCTACGTGGTTTGAGGGTGGCTCCAGTGCAGCTCAGCGCAAGCCCAAACCAAGTAAGCGAGGAAGTTCACTGTAGCGAAAGGAACGCACCCTTCTCCCGACTGTCAAATTGACCGGCTTTGTTTACGTGCGTATGGCGGGCGTAGTATCAGACATCGCCCCTATTTAGCGTGTCATGAGTGTGTTTCAACATTTTACGAGTGCGTTTGTTTTAGACGTTGAAGGCGTCCGGACTAGACCAAGCACTTCGTTCGGACCAACCCCCCCCCCCCCCCCCCCCCCTGTGACTGTGGCAGAATTTGACTGACCGTGGCCTGGGGACGTCATTCGTTCATTTTAAATGCAGAACATTTCTTAGCCTCGCCTCTTCCTGCGTCGGACGGCGTCCACAGCACCGCGTCCGCAGCAGGTGCGCCTCTCCTCCTTCCCTCCTATCTCTCAACAGCAGCTGGCGCGCGCATGCGTCGTAGTCAGCCCGTTCGCTCCGTCGTGGTCTCGGCGTAACAGGTGCGTGATAGCAGCGCGGTGGGGCGTGGAAGGGCGCGCGCTGCTTGCGCATGCGCACTCCCCCCCCCCCCCCCCCGTACTGCTCTCCCTCTGCGCGCGCTGCAAATTAAAGCGGCTAGCTGTCGCTCGTGCTTCAGTCACTGCGTTGTTCTTTCCTTCCTTGGTTGACGCTCGCTCAACCCTAACGCGACTTTACTCTCCTCTCTCTACCCCAAATCAACACCAACGCAACTACGACCCAACTACCCATCCTAACGCGACTTTACGCGGCGTTAACGACCCCCAATGCTCTGCATTTACTCGTGTTCGCCTCGCGGGAAGGCGCGGGATTTTTTCTGCTAAGCTTTTTTACCGGAGCATATAATGCAAGTGACTTCGTGGCTGCGACGCTACCCCATCGGCGATGTGGACGCCATGGCAGCCATAGTTGGGTGGGGCTTCGGTCGCTACGCCGCGCCCACGAATGGGCTGGGTGTGTGTGATTGACACGAGAACTCGGAAGAAACTCCGGAGAGATATTGCGCGGCCGAGTTGAACTCGTGACGCTCGTTTTGGCGGTTGCTGCGGCGTGGATCATGGTTCACGGTCGCCGTAGCTTGATTGATTGATTGTAGGGTTTAACGCGCCGACGCAACGCAGGCGATGAGGCGCGCAGTAGTGGAGGGCTCCGGATTAATTTTGGCCACCTGGGGATCTTTACGTGCGCCGAAATCTCGCACACACGGGCGTTTTTGCTTTTCGCCCCCATCACGGTCGCCGTAGCAGGCATATATCTATGCCGACAGAGTTTTTCCTTTAGCGCAGGAGGAATTTCAAGCCGTTTTTCATCTCTCGAAAGTACTGTGCATTGGCTGTGCAGCCATCTGACACCCGACCCCCTTTGCGACGACTTTGAGGCGGCTTTCGCTTCATAACTGCCGAGGAACTAGTGTTGCGTGGGCTGCGGTTTTACGCGACGGACACCTTCCACGGAAGCGTTGGTAGCGACTGCACCATCCACCGCCCTCAGTCGACAGTCAGTCGGTGTGTGCGCTACACGCCTCGAGCGCGGCCTGTAGGGGCGCCACTGAAATCCCCCTAGCGGCCCGTTTCGAAAGCAGCCGCGGGAGTCCTCGTCCCGCTCCCCAGTGCCGCCGCTGCTTTTGCGGCACGTTCACGACTGAGATTTACCGTTTGCGGGCGTTTGAAATCCTTGTTTATGTGAAGCAGTCACTCTGTTCGCAAATGGGGCGTGTTTACGAGAGGGTAAATGTTTCTGACGTGATCTTAGTGTGGTATATTCGGTCTGTATAAGCGCCAGGTGTGTGTCACAGGCCAGCGTCGCGGAACGTATGATGGAGCCGATTGTAGTTACACTGACCTGAATTTACTAGCAGTTTCTCCGTAACCACCGGTTCCTCAGATGTTCATTCTACGGCTATACACTACGATTTAAATCGGTTTTGTGCGCTTACATAATCAGCGGAGCACTCATACCTGACAGACGACCGTTACGTTTGCCAATATACCTCAGATATTGATCACCACCATTTACAAGCCGGTCTGTGATAATTTCTGGAATATTCAACAATCGTACGATGGACAATGCATAATTATACTCGGGGATCAGCACACGACAGAGTCGTCTTGTCGTGAGGTGAGCGCCCGCAAACACTCATCTGCTACATATATCATCTGCGAGCAGCGCGGAGACGGGCTTAGAATATAATCCTCGTCCGCGACTAAATGCTTCTTCGAAATATCGTCATATAGCACAGGGAGCCTGCACAATAAACTAGAAACTGAAATCAGAGGGCCTTATCACATACCACACTATTCCAACGACACATTTCATCGTTTGTTGAACAGCCTACCCTGAATACTTCCAAAAATGCGTCCGCCGTACGATCAGCTCTTCGTTGAAGTAGAAAAACAAAAGAAAAGTGAACGAGAGATATGTGTGTGGGATTACTAAAACGTTCATTGCTTGATTCCGCTCCGCATTTGTACACAGCGTCCCCCTCCCCCCCGCCCTCCCATTAAAGTCTCGCGCAATAGCAGCGCATTCCGCGTATAGTTGGCCTAGTGAACCCTACCTGGTTTATGTTTCGACGAACGTCTTTAGCATGTCAGAAGCTGCACTTTTTTTTGTTTTTTTCATTTCCGTTAGAGCTATTATGTTTCTTAATTCCGCACTTGCACAGCATTTATTTTTCCGTGGTTTCATTAACTTGCCTTGGTTCTTGCTATATGGCGTGTGTAGGGACATATTTAACGACGCACAGGCTTGGAATACACTTAACATTTTTGCATGGTTTATATTCTTATAAAAGGCATGAGTTATTGTGCGGGATTGGGTAATAACATCCCCGAAACATATTTTTCTGTGACGTATATATTCGAAACGAAGCCGCATTCGTTGTTCACGCTGCAAAATGAAGCCAACCTCTCATTGTGCCAGTATCAGGTCTAAACGAGGCGATAGTAGAATTCGATTGTGCCTGATGTTTTGGAGATGACATGGGTGATCTGTTGCTGCCGTCGCCGACGCCGGGAAGAGCGGCGACGAAGCGCGCAGAACCGCGTCCCCGGGTAGCTCTTGCAGGCGATCGCGTACTCTACGAAGACGCAGCTGCTTTTTAAGTGACCTAAACGTACTCTTCGCATATAGACATCACCATAACAGGTTTTTTTAGGGCGCGGAAAGGCGAAAAGAAGCGATATGGAACCACAACACTGCACGAGCCCCTATCAGCCACGCAGCGCAAATCCCGTCAACGCCACGGAGAAGCGGCGGCAGGCGGCGCAGCGATCGCGAAGCTCGAGGCGTATAGGATTACTGCAGACAAGTTTTTCGCCTTTTTTAGGTGGTTAGCCGGACATGGCTTCCGCAGGTTCTACCATGCGTTTAGTCGCGCCTGCAACCAGAGCGTACGCTTCAGTCGCGACCGCTCGATGGAAAAACGGTTTCCATTGAGTGGTCGTACTTCAGTTATTGTCTGCTAGCAAAACTTTCAGATGTGGCGTTGCATGACCGTGCGCTTCATTTATCGTCAGCGCGGCAGACGGTTTTCTTGAGGCGTTTTGGGTCACACCATTCTTGAGAAAATTTTACTCGCAAGATATTATATAATCAACGGCGTGTGTCTATATCGGAGGCGATCTTTACGCATTTCAACTGGTTTTGTGCAGCGTCTTTGTCGCCTGGCTGGAAGCGAATCATGAAAACCTTGTGCATGGAAGATTGAGACCGAAAGAAACAGCGTGACGCCAGAATAAAAGTGAATGCATAGAGTCCATAAAAAAAACCAACGACTGTGGAGAGCTTGGTCGAACAAGAGCTGTGAAGAGCAAAGTGAAATAAAGGAAACAAATTTGAAAAGCTGTGGTTGTTGCTATTCCTTTCTTCGTAGCACATGGCCAACTGGGGGACTTACCCGCAATTGAGAGCTTTGAGGAGCGAATGGGCTCCGTTTTAAAAATTCACAAAACTGTGAATTGGAAAATAAAAGTTGTAGAATAATGCTTGACACGTGAACGCGATGGCACATGAGAATGACGGGTGCACACCAGCTGCGCAGAACCACGTTTATAGGGAGGCTGTGCTGTGTGCCAGTCTTCTTGCTGGCGAGTTCACTAGGAAATGAAAGAGAAGAAACTGACGCAAACGCGGTACAGCAGAAAAGAAGACCGTCGAATGCCAAAATTCATGCCGGAAGACAAAGAAATAAAAGCGAGGAAAAATACCCAACGGCAATATATCATTTAAAAATTACAATTATCAGTTGCTAATAAGTATCGCAATACAATGTAGAAGTTGTTCTTACGTATCGCGCAGCTTTCGCCTTCAAATCACGTAAGAAGACTTCAGTGGTTCTAGGAAATTTCGTATCTGACAGCGGACGGAGGGTTTCGATATCACCGAGCAGCAAGTACTTTGAATATGGCGCGTTTCCATCACCCGGTTTCTTTTTTTTTTTTTTTTTTTGCCAGTCGGCCTTAGTCACGTGATTGCATTACCTGCCACCGACGGCAGAAATGGGCAGAAACTGCTGCTTAGGACAGCGAACTTCAAACAAAAGCTCATAAGAACGCCTAAAATAAAAAGTGAATGAAATTTGTAGTGAAATACAGATTATTAAAATAAAAGCGCGATAAAGTAATGTAGTTGGATTGCTTGCCCCCAGTAGCCACCGGCGCAGCAGTGGAACGAGAGACAGCAGTGAAAAACGCGCCACGCCCTAGTCGCGCCTCCTTGGAACGCGCTGCTCTGGACCGGTTACGTCACCCCAATAATCAGCAAACTGCATGAATTGCATTTTTAAAGCGCTTGAACTCCGCCTCGAAATATTATCATTACGTTATGTAGGTGTCGCTAGAGCTCGTGCTTCCCGAGTTTCGCTTAATCTCGGGCCTTTTGGAATAGCACCCCAGAACAGCTTACAATCCGTCACATGGCCAACGCGCATGCGCACTACGAGTACCTCGTGAAGGTATCCTCAGCGCCACACTTTTACGTCAAGACGTAAGGCTTTTCTTGTGGCACGGCAAGCGAAGTGATCTCGTTATCCCGCTGACCTTCACTAAGATAGTACTTCGGTACACCGTTCGCCTGAGTTATTCCAAGTGCAGCCAAGCAGTTCGAAAAAAAGAAAAATATTAGGAATTGTGCGTCTCTAGTCGAAACGGTCAATAAATAAATCTGACTCCGACACAGGCGATGACGAAACAGATAACTAAGGGATGTCTCAGAAATTGTGCGAACGAGCGAAACCATCTGCTGTCTTCCTATCAGCATCGCATATCCCTCCAGGCGCACGTGCGCACATACGCGCACAAACACACACTCTTTCTCAACATCCCTCTTTCTCATCTGTCTCCCGAAAGCTCTAATTGTCAAGCGCTCTATTCCTTGCAATGCACTCAATGCGCAATCTTTTTCTCGAAAGCGTGTGTACATCTCCAGCGCACTTATAACCTAATTCTCGACTTTCTCCGCCATTATTTTCCCCTCCCGCCACCCTCGAAAGCCCAAAACTAGAGAAAAGCAGAGTCACCGTCGAGATAGCGGGAATATAGGTCACACGAGAACCTCTGTCGCGCCAGAAAAGCCCCGAACCCCCCCCCCCCCCCCTCTTTATTTTTGCGAGGTAAGTAGCTCTTTATTTAAGAAGCCCACCCTGTGCTTTTCTGTTCGCTTATTTTCTGGCAAAAGCGCGTCGTCGGTTTGTTGCCTGTGCGGTGGGGCGATTAGTTGACACTCGCCCTACTTTGCGACACCGCGGCGTTTTAAGTCGAAAACCTTCGCCACCATCACCTCCTCTTAATGTTCCTCCGGCGGCGATAACCGTTTCCTCCGTGGCTTCTAAAGAGACGCTGATTTGTTTGTTTCTTTTTATTCTTGCTTAACTTTCGTTCTACTTTCTTCTTTTTTTACTAAATAACAAGTTCGAACTTTTACCGCCTGCCTCCAGGTTGCTTTTACCTGTTTACTAAAGCCGACTTCGAATGGCACAACTGTGACGTGACCGAACGTCGGGGCAAACAGAAACTGGGAGAAGTATTCCTTTTTTTAGTTTTTTTTTTTTTTCGTGGCAGGCGGCAAGCGCAGGTAAACGGCGGGCTAGAAGAAGACGCAGTGGGGAGGACGTTGGCGGCGAGTACGTAGGACGGGACGCGGGCTTTACGACTCAGCCGAGCGATGTATCACTCTTCGTTCGCCTTCCTTCCGCCAGACCAGCCGCGCACGCTCACTCCGGCGATCTTTATCGCCTGCCGAGCGTCCGCCCATCCCCTCCTCCTCGTTCGCCCGACGGAACCCCGAGATCGTTGTTTTTGTTTCTATTGTGGTCACCCTCGTGCGGCTACTCCTCTGGAAGGTGTACTTAACGTAAAGTGATTGATTCCTTACCCCGAAACTTACTGTTTTTGCCATTCGCTCTTTGCTCCTACGTATTTTTCCTGAACGCTATGCTAGCGCCCCCTTCCCTCTCTGATCGCGTTTTCGCGCATGCGCGTGTGCGCGTTCGGGTCTTCATGCGTGTACAGGAGTTTATGTGCTCGAAGATGAAGCTACGAACGCGAGGCAGGCGTTTTTGTCTTTATGTGTTATTGTGCATGTGTGCGTGTGTGCGTGGGTTTCATTTCCTTAACATGCGCATGCGCGCAGATGCGCCGCTGGCTGGACCACGACATAGCTATCAATCAGGGGCTGGGTTGGTCTGCTTTCGAGCACCATAGAAAAGCGCAAGTATAGGAGGGATTAAAAGAAACACGAACAAAATAGGGCTAAGCATCTGACAAAAATGCGGCTCAAAATTACTTACCGGCGTCGCTTCTTGATCAAACGCTTCCCCTAAGAGTAGAAGACTACACTCTCAAGACACCAATAAGAACGGTGTATTCGTGCAGTTTACCGAATTTACAGCCATACGGTAAAATATACGTCGGAGGCTGTACGTTATCTTGTTCGTATTTCTTTTAATCCCCTGTACATCCTTGCCTTCGCATGTAACCGGTTTTTGCTATGAAGGTGAAATGTTCGCACACTGACGTTGCGGTGCGGGTTCCCCAGATTGTTCATGTTGCTCTAATTACCTGCAATTGTTGATGTATGTTAGCGCGGGCGCGTAACGCTTTACGCAAAAAAATGGGTTAAAATGAAGAGCGCATTTACAAAAAAATAAATACTCGCGTATTGTGAATGAAGACCGCACCACGACCACACTGTATTAGGACAAGAAAATTTAGCATTTTGGATCCAGTTTTGAGAAGCAAACGTCACGTCACTGTCGCGGTGCTTGTTACATATAGAGATTGACTATGGGTCACTATTAGGCAGCCTTTTTTTACGGTCTATTTTAAGGTAATGTCATTACAAAAAATTACATCTTTTTCGGAAAATAGGCGCCCTTAAAAAGCAAAGGCGTCGACAAGAAGGATGACGTCGAACGGCAGAGATTGAAGGTTGCTTGAGAAAAAATGTGCCAATTTTCTTTTTAACCCTTGAAGTACGCACGCCATAGCATTATTAGAAAGTAATATTTAGCGCAATATTACGAAGAGATAGAGCGTGCATATTCAAATAATTTCTCACCAAGTTCACAACGTCAAACGGTCCTTGGTACACGTTTAAGACGTCCTAAGGCTTCGAAAAGAGGTCACCGTTCACTCAATGACAATTCAATCCGTTTCCCGGGAAAAGGAGGAAAAACTGAATTAATGCCCGGGTGAGTGCATTTTAATATGACGGCCGTCAAAGGCTGTCAGCCCAGGTCAGGGCTGACAATTCCGCCTGAAACTGATAGCAAGCAGGCGTCGTTTCCTTCTGCTCCGGGGCTCCAGTCGAAAAATTCAGACTATTTATCCTTTTTTTTTGTATTCAATACTGCTCTTTTTATGGTGCCATAAACATTCCTTCAAAGAAACAAAATACTAACAACAAATTATTTTTCCAAACCTTTGGGGTGGGCAGGTCGATTAGGGAGTGCAAGGGTTCTATTTTACACTACATTCCTCCATATAAGTTCCTAAGTAACTCGGGGGACGAATTGCAAAGCATGCTTACCGCACTGGAAAATCAGAGTACAACCGTGGGCCTGAAAATTAATATGCAGAAAACTAAAGTAACGCTCAATAAAATGGGGACAGCACAGCAGTTTCAGATAGGTGGCGAGGCAGTGGAAGGGGTAGGCGAATATATCAACTTAGGCCAAGTTGAAACCCCGGATCCCAACCATGAAGCAGAGATAATCAGAAGGATAAGAATGGGGTGGAGTGCATTCGGCAGGCATTCTCAGATAATGAATGGCAGCCTACCATTGTCCCTGAAGAAGAAAGTGTATGACAGCTGCATCTTACCGGTACTCACCTACGGGGCAGAAACTTGAAGTCTCACCAAGAGCGTTAAACTTAAATTGGGGAAGGTTCAGTGAGCAATGGAACGGAAGATGATAGGTGTAACATTAAGGGACAAGAAGAGAACGGAGTGGGTAAGGGAATAAACGCGTGTTAATGACATATTAAGAGAAATTAGGAAAAAGAAATGGACGTGGGCAGGACATGTAATGCGAAGGCAAGGTAACCGTTGGTCATTAAGGGTAACAGAGTGGATCCCTAGAGAAGGCAAGCGTGGCAGTGGACGGCAGAAAGTTAGATGGGCAGATGAGATCAAGAAGTTTACGGGGATAAATTGGTCGCAGTTAGCGCAAGAGTGGGATAATTGGAGATCTATGGGCGAGGCTTTTGTCGTGCAGTGGGCGTAGATAGGCTGATGATTATTGATTGATTGTGTAGTTTAACGCGCCGACGCAACGCAGGCGATGAGGCGCGCCGTAGTGGAGGGCTCCGGATTAATTTTGACCACCTGGGGATCGTTATCGTGCGCCGAAATCTCGTACACACGGGCGTTTTTGCTTTTCGCCTCCATCAGAAAAGCGGCCGCCGCGGCCGGGAATCGAACCCGCGACCTCGTGCTCAGCAGCGCAACGCCTTAGCCACTGAGCCACCGCGGCGCTGATGATTATGATTATGATGATGATGATGAACAAGTTCCAACATTCACCCCTACCCCACCCCAAATGCGTGTGGTGTGACTTTCAACAGCTTATGACCGATATTGCGGCTTTGTTTAAAATATCAGCCTAAATAGCATGCCACAGGTATACAGTATACACGAAGACAGTATACGCCACGGGCAGACAGTGTACAATTCCATAGGCAACAAGCACCGGTGCTGTCCCCTTTATCTCATGCAGGTGGCTTGGATGCAGGATGTGAGGCGCACCATTTTACGATGTTGCAGTTCCCAAGTCAAAAAGGAACAAGAAAGTTGGGGTGTAATCTGGAGGCTTTTCAGAACGCTTCGACGACGGTTTATACAACCATCAAGCCGCAGCTGCTGATCGATATCAAGATGCGACAGATTCTGATCCCGGCCATTTGGCGGCTTCGCATGTATAAATAAGACCCAATGGTTGTGAGAATTAGTTTCTTGAATGCTGTAAAGTAACGGCTACTGTTAGAAAATCGCCCCGTTCGGGACGAAGGCCTCTGTTAATGATCTCAAATTTGTGATAGTCAACCTCCCACCCCCCCCTTCGCATTATTTTCTGTGTTTGTTTCCCCCGGATATTCTGGCACCAATTCATTTAACCGCGATTAACGAAGAGGGCTGGAACTGCCAAAATTTAGTAAAATATAAGGAAATTCGTAAAACAACAACAACAACAAAAAGACACCGTCTAGTAAACGAGGAATTCGTCTCCAGCCGGAAATGTACATTATTTCGTTCTGTGTACGGCTAATAAACAAAGATGGTCCGAACCTCTCGTAGCTGCGATAGGTGTGGCCACGATGGGTATAGGATCTAGTAAGTCACCTCCGCAGATCGACATAATAAATTGCAGTGCTATAGCTGCTGCGCCCTATCGGGAGCGTACGTGTCACCAACTTCGTGCGCGTCCACTGTACTGGCAACTAAATCAATAAATTTCTGGAAATCATAATTTTTTTCGTTAACTAGGGCAATTCCTGTCCAACTCGGTTCATATCGAATTTCTCTGGGTATATTAAGACGAATTGGACAACAAAGGGACTGAGACGACACGTACAATTTGTTCTTAGTTTAAACTCCAGTGTCCCCCACTCTTCACTCTTACTTTGCTCACTATGCTAGCCTGAGCGCTTCTCATCCCAACCCGTTGCACCTATCCTGTCTCCCTCCAATTACGCTTTCAGCGCATCTGGGTTCTCTTTTAAGCAGCCACCTTTATACAGGGTGTTACGACGATGATTAAAACACATCAAAAACTTTCCCTATGTGAACCACTCATCGGTTCGCGCTTCACAGGAAGGTCGCATTTTGTGGTCTATTTAGTTTGAGACCGGGAAAAATGACGGTACTTACCTGTTTATTCTGAAAATACATAAAAACGATTTTTGCCTATGGGAAAGGGGCGGCCGATTTCGACGTGCGAGCCAAAGCTGATCTTGGAACCACGGTGTCCCCTGGGGTATGCAGAGAGTAACAGACGATTGGGATTTACGGTAGGAAGGAACAAAATGAGGTAGCAGACGATCAGGAAATCTCCTTCGTCCCTAAGTTTACAATGATCACAAATAATTGCATAACAGCTGATACCAACCATAATAAAATATTCGCATGGTTCATCGTTGGCAATAAACGTTGGATTTGTTCGCTCACCTGCTCCAACATTTTCTGATCGTCTGCTACCTCATTTGGCTCTTTCCTACCGTGGAAGGAGCGAAATGAAGTATGAGAGGATCAGAAAACCTGCTTTCACATTTTCTGGTCGTCTGCTCCCCATTTGCCTCCTCCCTGCCGTGGAAGGAGCGTGAACCCCCATCGTTCGTTTTGCTCTGTATACCGCAGGTGGCAGACGTCGTTCCAAGCAGAGCTCTTTGATCTATATCAAGTAAATCTGGTTCCAAGGTCAGCTTGCATTGGCTCGCACGTCGAAATCAGCCGCCAATTTCCCATAGGCGAAAATCGTTTTTATTTATTTTCAGAATAAGCAGGTAAATACCGTGGTTGTTCCTGGTGTCAAACAAAATATACCACAAAATGCAACGCTCATGCGAAGTTTGAGCGCGAACCGAAAAGCGGTTCGCTCAGGAAAAAAAAAAAAAAAAATTGGCCGCGTATCTGCTCGTTTCTTTGCAAATGCCGTCAAAAGACGATAGTCTTTATTGGCTTTTGCGAAGTAAATGCCTCCCTTCGCTTTCCCGCTCACCTCTCATGTTGTTCCTCTTGCGTCGCGCTCCTCCCAAGGTAAAGACTCCAAAGGTTTGCTTAAATCATTTTAAATTTCCCGCGTTCCACTGTTCCAAACCGGGTGACTCGATGCGAACGCTGCCGTACGGCGAAGACGCGCGTTAATCGAGGCGCCCTACTTCAGCGTTTAGAGAACCGCGTTTACCTACTCCACGAGCGTTGCAAGCAGAACGTGGAACCTACCTAGTGGAACCTTGCGTAACTGTTGCCGGTTGATTTCTTAAAATGGCCCCAGAAGCTATAGTGGCGCGGGCGACAGCAGGCGACGGCGGAGTGAATTCTTTTTCTGCAGTTGATGAAGTATTTAATTTTGCAAATTCAAGCATGTTTGATTTTTTTATAAAGGAACACTGCAAATATCACTTCTGTATTGATTTGTTGTCTCATATTTGCGTAATGTCTTGTTCTTCTTCAACAATGTTGACAATTATGAACATTCCACCGGACATAGACGGGTAGATTTAGCTATGACTATATAAGACTATTGCGCAGGCGTTGTTTTGCTTTGGCCGGGTGGCTGAATCGGGTCACAGACAGACAGGCGGACAGACATACAGACAGACCAAAATTTCTGGGTTTAAGTAGCCCAAGAAAGACTATCGTCTTTAAAAGAACCTTAAGACCACCCCGCACGAGAAGTTCGATGAAACCCTGTTCACGTAGTGCAATGATATGAGAGCGAAGAATGTTCCGCTCAGCAGGAAAGTGGAACATCAGAAGGCGCTGTGTTTTGTGCGTCTGCTGGGGTGCGACGCCTTCAGGGCAAGCACCGGCTGGCTTATTATTTTTACCGCGGGCTTTCACCGCATTACTAAATAACCGCAGGCGAGCGCCGCGGCCGCTGCAATTTCGATGTCATGGTACCTGCTATAAGGCCCTGCCCTTTAACATCATTTTATGAAATCAACTGCTTGTAATATGACAGTTCCGATTTTACGTCGTTCTCAATTTAACAAAATTCTTCGCGATTCCCGGTGACTTCGTTAGGTCGGGTTTTAACTGTACCACTTATAACAATATCCATGTGCCAAAGAAATCCCATCGTTATAATCGATAATTGTTATAAGCGGGTTGCGAAATAAAAGACGGAACACAGCTCAAAACATTTTATTCGCATACCAGCAAGGTCGTACCACCACTAATTTGCGCAAAAGAAGCCACAGTCGGTCACCTTTGCTTGCCGCGTGTGAAGCTAGCGCAAATCTTTTCCAAGGGCATCTATAGGTGCTTCACCTAGCTGAGGTAAATGTCCTTGGCGCAAACAAAGTCCATGAGGGACTGTGTCCCGCATTGGGCCTCCTACAAAGACAACGGCGTCGTTAGAGTCATCACTGTTGCACTTTTGGTGCCCAATATAACCGGATTCAATCGTTATATCCGATATCGTGGCACTGGAGCATTGTAATAAGCAGTTTATTTCACCATAAAAAGAATATAAAAGTTGACGGTGCCATAGCTGTTCATCGTTATGTTCGATATATTGTTATAAAATGTATCGTTATAAGTGGACTCGACTGTACAATAAATCCTCGCTATAACGAAATCCACGGGACAAAAACCTGACTTCATTACACGCGATACTTCGTCACAAGCAGATATGACGTGCACTCTGTACACTGCAGTTAGGACTATGGGACACTTCAAATAAAGCGATATTTAAAATAAAATAAAGCGAAATTTCTTTATAAATGACCTTAAATTCATGCGCAATGCACGTGCTAAGCTCCAGATGGCTTCAAATTTCCTGGAAACCTACGCGCACGCTGCGAAAGCATTCAAATAAATTTCATATGGATGCTGATCGTGTAATCTCATGGTCTTCCGTTGAACGTGCCGCGTGATGTACCAAGGCCAGGGCCGACGTCTTACCCTCGTCTCGTGCTCGTTACGTATTCTCACTTCGTCTCCCGCACGTTATCCGAGTGGACCACGCAGGGCGGCGACCACTGTCATGCTCGTATACGCCCGGTAGGAGGGCGATGACTAGCCGAGATTAGCTCCGGGCGCTTGCGAATGCAAGCGACTACAGCAGCAGCTTTCGTCAGCGTGCGTCGTTCGTATATAAGAAGACCAGTAACGCCCCTCCTTCGACATCTGCGCCCTCTGAAGTGCCGCTAAGCTGTACTAAGTTTTCGGGTAGGCGGCTCTCTATCGCCTAGCTTTATCTCCGGCCTTTCGTCAGCTCAGTGGCCCTATTTCATCGCCAGAATGCTCCCTGTATATACCGCCGCATTTTGACGACCTATCCTACATTTGGCGGCCCGGGTTTTGTTTTCTACCTGTGTACGTGGCCGTGACATACGACATGTAAGATGTCCTTTTTTGTTGTTCTTGTTTTTCGTAAGTTACTCTTAAATGGGCTGCGGAATTAGGTTGCCGTATGGTTCGCGGAAGAAGCACAGGTGCTTCTTCTGTAAGATTCCTGTAAGATTCCTCCATCCGGTCTTCCTCGAGGCATTCTGGCAGGACTTTCTTTTTTTTAGGAATAAGCGCTATCAGATTTTGCGGACATTACGTAGTGGGCTTCTGGTGTTTACGGCCTCCACCGCTGGCAATCAGATTACTTGCCGCAGACACCTGAACCTGAGGAGTTCGTGCTGGGAATATCTGAAGAGAGCGGCTCCCGGACCTCCTGCTCACGTCTTGTGTTGTTTTCGTTTGATTAGAGCGCCTGCCTAAAGGCAAACACAGGAACGAAAATCTAAGTCTCCCTTGGCTGTTAGTTCCCACAAATTCGCTGTGTGATAGCATTGTGAGGATTCCATTTAACTAAGCAGAAGTATCTTTCTGTTAGACTCAGTGGCGGTCCCAAAGGGGGGGGGGGGGCGAAGGAAGCGATCTCCCCCCCCCCCCCCCCCGGATGAGGTCCTCGGCTTTTTACTTTATTTGTTTTTTGTTTTTTTAAGCATACCGCTTGTGCGAGGTCGCAAACGTGTCGCGACCGCCAGAAATGCGGGCTCGAGCCAGCCGTTGTACCGCCGAAGAGGAGCCAAAAACCGCTGTGCCGCTAAGTGATTGTGCGCAAGCGGGTTACTCCGCATACGCGCGCACGCCGTCATGGTTATCACCTCCTCCGAAAAGCTGGGGCAAGGCGGGGAGAGATTCTTTATTCGCCCCCCACCCCTTCCTTCCACCCAAAAATTCGCACCCCCCAAAAAATTCGCCCCCTGCAAAACCAACCTCTGGGACCGCTACTGGTTAGACTTATATCAATTCCAGAAATGGAGCTGAAGTAATGTTTGTACAGCCATGGCAAATTCAAACGCGATCACGAAATTATGAACCAGAACGCACGTATAGCGCGATTTCTTTGCATACAGGCCAAACTGACGGGTGGCTCAATTGCACTAACAAAGGTGGGAAATGTGACTTTAGGAATACATCTGAACCTCGTTATAACGAACACTGATGTAGCGAATTATCGGCTATAGCGAACTAAATTTAAATACGAACTTTGGTTGGTCACGCTTTATTTCAATGACACTTATTCTTTTAAAACGAAACTGAAACCGCGAGAGCGCGGCGCGATATCGGATCTAACGAAGAAACGTTTGGCCAGGAGGCTGAGAAGCTACTTTGAAAAACCCTCCGGCGTCCGAAACTGCAGAAGTATAAAGGCCCTTTCGTTCTTGTACATAGGGGAAAAATCCATCCTGCTCAGTGCTGTGAGTATAGCCACCAGATGACGATCACATCCTTCATCAAATATAAATAAAGACGCAGGCCTGTTTTGTCAAGTGAACTTGATTCTGTTGTAATTTCACGTACTCATGTTCCGGCTCATTCAGCTTGAAATTCAACAAGGAGAAAGGTAAGGGCTATCTTGTTCATAGTTGGTTCGAAGCCTTTAAAAATGCATTTTTGTATCAAGTATTTTTGCGCGAGCCAGGTTGTCGATTTCTTAGAGCCGATTTCAACCTCAACTGTTACAACGAATATCGGATATGCAGAACGTAATTGCTGTCCCGATACTACTTCGTTATAACGAGGTTCGACTGTATATACAGATAACGTGCCATTATTTGACGTACACAAATAGCATTTTTTTTTATTTTGCGGGTACTAGTTCATGTTTTGGTGTTCGCATTTCATTTGTTCATGACTGTGCATAAGATAAAGCCACTCTAGCTGGTAGGATGGGATGAGGGCCTAGTGGTCGGAACTTTTATCGTAATCAACGGGCTAGAAGGAAAACTCGATAAAGTTTCACAGAATCGATGCCGAAGTCCTGTTCTTATTAGGTGAGAAAGCGAAAGTATTTCATTTGGCTATCGGTTTGTCGACGTGTCTTCTGCCGAGGTCAAGCTAAGCCTCAATGTCGGACTCACTGCGGTTGCTGCTTGCAGAGTCACTATACGTGCTGCTACATTAAGGCCTCTACCAAAGCGGTAAGCCAACTGAGATTGCGGAGAACATTTCCGATGCACACTCTTTTCTTCGTGTTTTTTTTTTTTTTCTGCGGACTAGCTGGGCAACGCGACGCCGCCAATGGAATTGAGCGCACACCGATAGTTACGTGTTGTGCAGCGGGTACACACTTTCGCTAACCTAGCCGAGTAAGGCTTCCCCGTTGAAATGGAAAGCGCCTGTCTAGAAGATAGTTTGAATACTCGCGACATCGCCGTCTTTCCGTGTAGAATCTAAAATAACCCATGGTTGGCGGTGCTGCGACCGATGGTTACACCCTGCGCCAGAATAACTTTGGCAGAAAAGTTCTAAATCCGCACTTTCTTTGAAGTGAAAGAAAAAAAATACCTCCTGAGCGAAATATTTTCTCATCCTAGGGCGGCGAAACGCCTTCCCCATGTCTAGATACCTAAGATATGTCAGCATTGGCTAGGCTCAGCCCTCAGTTTCAAGAAGATATCGTGCTTGGACCAATCCCAGGCACCCCCCCTCCCCCCCCCTCTCTCTCTCTCTCTCTCTCTCTCTCTCTCTCTCTCTCTCTCTCTCTCTCTCTCTCTCTCTCTCTCTCTCTCTCTCTCTCTCTCTCTCTCTCTCTCTCTCTCTCTCTCTCTCTCTCTCTCTCTCTCTCTCTCTCCGCAAGTTCCAGCCTAGGCGATGCTTTACTGTACAGCCATGCCTCACCGTATAGCAACATCACGCGAAAAAAATAAATGCTTGATGGTGCTTACAGTAAACGGATAATCCTGGACTGATAACCGAAAAAACCCACTTTAAATACGTTTTGGTATCTCCTACGTCGCGTAGCGGGAAATCCGAAAGTTTGCCGGTATTAGGGACTTTTGTTTTTGGTGAAAAGAACGTCCTCCGGTGCCGGAATGGAGTCTATAGCGAGTAATCAAAGGCTATAGTTCCTATAAATATAGCAAGTAGAAATTCTGTCGTTATGGTCCATTTAATGGTTAGCGGAGTCAACCTCGAGAGGCCATAGCATTTGCTTCCTGCTGTGGAGAAAAAAAAATGGCATGATCCCGCACAATGCACGTTGTCTTTAAAACCTACCACTCAACCACATGGAATACGGGAATTTCTATGTAATTTACGCCGGCTACATTGAGTGTGCACTCGGTGTGGTGGGGCGCATACGACGCTACACTGGTGGCCAGTGTAGGTTAATAAATTGGGGTTGATTTCTCTGTCATTGCGAGCGGCAAACCAGGAAAGTGAAATGTGCAGTCAAATCTGCAGCTGAACATGATTTGCGGATCGGCGGCTGTTTTGTGGGTGTGCTTGTAGAGCGATGTCCTGCTGTGGGGTCGCTTCTGAAAAGGTGCACTGGCGTCATTTCCGTGACGGATATGACGTCAGTGAAATCTTAGTGTATACGGGCATAAAACATTTTCATGTTAAAATATAAAACCCGAAAAGAACAACCCGAAGTATAACGTACTCTTTAGTACTAAAGGTTGCTTCCCCGCAAGCAGATTATGTGTGCAAGGGTGCACCCTTTACAGGCCGCTTGCTCCGTTGTACTGGCGTCACTTCCGTGACGAATATGACGTCAGCTAAATATTTGCGCATCCGGTGTTGCGACCGAGTGGGGGCACCCGATCCGAGCTCCATGGCCTCCGACATACGAGTATGATGCGAGCGGCCAGCCGCTGTTGCAGCCGTGAAGAAGTCCAGAAGCCGTAGGCTAACGTAACTGTTTACTTCATAGCGAGAGGTGAGCCGAAGCCAAAGAACAATGCCCCGAAGGGCGAGGTTACAATGCAGGACTCGAGCAGAGCAACAGCATGGATTCGCTGCTCAAACAGGAATGGTTTACAGCGATTGCGGGGGTCTATTTATACCCAAAAGCGGTAAAGGTCAAACGCCAACAAGCGGCAACACGCCACGAACGACGTCACAGACACACACAACGCTCTTTCCAGAGTTCGTAAGCCGTTCAGAGCCTCGGCGCACGTTGAGTCCGGGAGAGGGGAGAGAGGAGGACTCCGTTGAGTTCGCGGGGCCTCTGTGTCCTTGAAGAGCGTGGAGACGAGCCTCGCCGGCAGCCGCCGAAGTTTTGAAATGCGCCGAAAGCGAAGCGTCTGACGCGGCTTGTCGCAACTTGTCACCGACATGGTGGCGCCTGTTTTCAAAGGCGCACGTAGTGGCTTCGCCGCACAGCCGAGGAGTGATGCGGGGAAGTACTGCGGCGCTGGCCGATTCGTAACACCGGGAATAAAACGTTTTCGTATTGAAAATATTCCTACTAGTGTAATAGAGGGGCAGTATCTTGACCCCGTTTCTTGTTCAGAACAGACACGCACACGCGCCCAGATCCAAATCTCTGACAAGTACTCCAGCACGGCTGCCGGGATTTAAATAAAACTAGAGAGCGCCCAATCGCTGCACGTTTGCTACGAGACCTATTTCTCCTTTCGCCAATCTCGAGAAGGCTGAGACGCAACAGAACGGAACTTTTTTTCTGCATCTTTTTTTTTTTCGCCGCGTTTGCCGCTTCCGTGCGTGTTGTGTTTCACTGTCCGTTTACTTCACCGTGGCCCCGCGCCGCTCCGACATATTAGAATTTCGAGGAATGAGACGAGGAAGGAGAAGGCGGGGCGTCGTTGCGCATTTCCATGACGCTCTACACTTCTACTTTCCTCGCGCCATCAGTCGTCCAGCACATATCCGACTCGTCGGCGAACAAAAGGCGAGAAACAGGCGGCGAGAAGACACACAAACTGGGGCGAAACAACGGGTGCGAGAAATCTGAAACAACGGAAACAAACAGCAAAAATACCCGCGCCGGAGGGAGCGACATTGTCGAAGTCGCGTGAAGAAGCGACGGGCATTCTCCATCCGAGTGAAAAGAAACCGTATAACGCGAGTGAAGCGCGCGTCTGTATCCGGGGGAACAAAAGTTGCATTTCTTCGTTGCAGATCAACGTCGCGCGGCGCAGGCTGGCATCTTGAGTCTGTGCGTGTGTGCCGCGCGCCGGGCATCCCCAGTGGGTCCCCAGCATCTTCCACCTCCTCCTCCTCCTCCTCTTCTCCGTCTTCCCCGGCCCGCCTCGCGCCAAGTCTCCTCCACGACGAGCCAGCGCATCCCTTATTCATGGATTCTCCCGGTCGGATGGGCTGCCTGCCGCTGGCTGTTTCAAATTTTCCCCTAGCTTCGCAGAGAGCAAGCACGCGCCTTTTGTCTTCGTCTAGCGTATACGCGTCGCCGTCGACGTCGCCCATCGGCCCCTCCCGGGCCGCCGGCCGAATTCTTCCCTTGTCGACTCCATAAAACACGTCACTTCGAGACCTGCAGTGCCCAGGAGGAGTCGGGGAAGGTTCCGTCGTCCTGTCGAATTCTTTGGACGTCTCCCGTATATATACACGCGGCGGCCGTACTACTCACGTGGTTGGAGATGGCAAGGGTTCGCGCGCGCACGCGCGCGCGCGTCTTATTGTGTATGCACTGGCCCCGAATGCTCCCTCTTTTCCTGTCTTCCGAACCATTGCTGAGGGGGCAGGCATCTGATGGTGAAAGCTGACGGAGGAACGCGCCTTGCCGCCCATCTTTTGTGCTGTTTTTGCCCTGACGTGTGCCGTATGAGGTGATGAAAACGAAGACGCGCTACATATGGGGACCAAGTTTACTTTGTTTGCTTGAAAATGAGAGACATTGGGGGACAGGGCTCGAAACTTTAGGGTGGGTGCATATCTCTTGTGAGCTTGGGCAGCGATGTCCGCTGACTTCGGGCCACTGGTTTTCTGGGAAGCCATTCGCTTAGCATGCGAAGCCAGCGTGGTGATTTCGACTTTGAGTGCCTGTGGGAGACGGAAGGTACAGAATGTGCCGCTAAACAGACATGCGTGTAGCACGAGCTTATATGAATACGGGCCTTAGAATGTTGGAAGGCTCTCCAGTCCACATTAAAGAGTTCTCTCTCTCTCTCTCTCTCTCTCTCTCTCTCTCTCTCTCTCTCTCTCTCTCACCACTTTGGCGGTATCTTTTGATACTGGTAGCGTACGTCGAAGAAAGGCGCTCTTTCTAAGCGAGGAAATAGTGATTCCGTCTGTGTTGTCACTGCGAAAAGCGCAACGCATTTCAATGAGAGAAAGAAGTATTGGAGTGGACAGAAACTAAAGTTCTTCAATTGATTGACTATTTCCACAGTACTTCTTGCGCGGGGAGGGGGGGGGATAGGGGGGGGGGGGGCGTGAGAATAGTTTTTAATAATACTGGTGAGGTTAGCCTGGCCAAGGCGCCTAGCTTGCTTCACCAGATACATGAAAAAGAAAGAAACAGACGAAGTGATGATGATGATGACTATGCTGACGATGATACGCGCCTTAATAGAGATATACCTACGCAGCTTTATGCGACCGCAAGCAGGTCAGAAGCTTGCGTATGCTAACATCTGTTGCTCAACGGCTCATGCCCAAGGCTCAACGGCTTTTATGCTCAACGGCTGATAAATATTAGTGGCCAGGAAGCCACAAGCCTCGGGTTAAATTTTACTACTGAAAAATCTGGAATAATGGTTTTCAATCACACTAGCGCTTACGCAGTGTCAGTCCAGTATAACGAATCACCCTGGGTCAAGGAAAATAAATATTTGGACTGCGGATAAACGAAGCGGGCAACTACTTAAGAACTCACGAGGAACAACTTAAGAAAAAAGGAAAGTGAAACGCAGCTTTAATGAAGCATAGAACTTTGTGGGGGTATGACAAATATGAAGTAGTGAGAGGAATATGGAAAGGAGTACTGGTTCTGGACCTCAAATTTGCGAATGCAGTACTCTGCTTAAAATCAGGCGCTCTATTATGTCTTGAAGGAAACCAGAGAACGGTTGCCCGTTTGGCCTTAGGAGCACATGGTAAGACAACTAACGAAGAAAAGCAGGGAGACGTGGGCTGGGCGTCGTCTGAAGTTCGAGAAGCTCAAAGTAAAGTATGCTTGAGGGGAGGTTAAATGGACCAATGTAGGTGGACAGCTAAAGTTTTTAGGTACCCATACATGAAAAGCGTAGACACGCAGTGGCTAGGAAGACTAGAAGGCTAACGATGAAACACGGAAACAAGAGTGGAGAATCCAAGGCAGCCAAGGCAGCCAAGGTAGCCAAAAAACAAGCAAGGCTGATAGAAACAAATAAATGGGGAGAAAAAAATGCGAGCTAAACCGTGATTGAGATGTACTGGGCAGAGAAATTGGACATCAGAAATGGAAATTTCTACGACAATTCTAAGGGCAGTGCTTTGCTTTTTGAGGCTAGAGCAGGTTGCCTGAACACTAAGAGTTTTGTGGGGAAGTACAAACAAAATGAGGGTGTATGCGTGATCTGCGGGAAGAAACAGAAACTTTACACATAATGTTAGAATGTGAGTGTATCCATCCAAATCTACATGAGGGAAATACTCGGCTTCCAGGAGCTCCGGGATTTAAGGGTAGCACAGAGGGAGTTAACTTCAAGGCTGTCGAGGCGACGAAAACAATATTAGAATGCTAGTCGACCAAAGAGGAGAGGGAATTAATGCCTAGGATAGCTACCACCTTTAACGGAAAAAAATGTATTTTGAGGCTGCGCTAAGAGCAGCGCTAGAATTAAATGAAGAGTATAAAACATGTATATTAGTTTCTTTGGTAAGATGACATGTCATTACCCCGTTACAAAGGAGATACCATTAGCAATCATCATCAATCATCACCATCATCGGAGCGAGGGAGGGAGCCAGAACGGCAGGAAAGGATCAAGCAAGCAAGCAAGCAAGCAAGCAAGCTAGCTAGCTAGCAAGCTAACTAGCTAACTAGCAAGCTAAACCGCACAGAAACTTTTGTTTTCATGTTGTTTGAATTGTAGAATAACTTTTGTCGGGCTTTTCTTATACGCCTTTTGTCCCCTCGGAAACCAAATACTTAAATGCAGGTATGTTAACCGTAACGAAGGTAATTAAATTATACAACTTTAAAAGAAAAGTTCGAGAAACATCTCAGCAGTATTGTTGCACCCGTGGCCCATTCATTCAACGCTCATTCAATTTACGGAACACTTTTTGTGTAGATGTTTCCAGTTGTTGTGAAACTGAATCGCGCAAAAAATCCCCTAACATTGATACAAAGCTGAGGGCGCGACGATTCGCAACGGATGTACTTCTTATGAAGGTTAAACACGAAAATGACCATACATGCCTGCAAAATTTTGGCTTCCCGTTGAGCATTCCGGGTGGCGCTCATCAATTTTGACCCGTCCACGTTGACGTTCTTTCCGTAAAAGGTCTTCATTGCGTTTCGCGCTGAATCTTGTTTGAATGCTCCCTGCGGGAGCAAAGGTTTCCGGTTAAGAAGTTGGTTAGCGTAACTCAATTGACAGTCGTTTCCCCCGGGTATTTCTTTGCCACAGAATCATAAGGCTATGTCATACGAAAGTCCAGCAGCGCGGGGCAGCATATATTTGAGAAAAGAGCTACGTGCAAGGCACACGCACGCGACAATACTGTCCTAATCATTCGGACTAAAGCTTGCAGTTAAACTGATTGCAGCATAATGTGTCGAAAAGGGCCCCGGAACAGACGAGAACGAAGAAGCTGCGAACAGTGCGTGTCTTCTGGGGTTGCTCAGCTCTCCGTGTAGTGAAGTATTGCACCTTTCTGAACACCCCACTCGGTTAATTATCAAATATTTGTTCTACGTAGTCTAATTGTCACCTCACTCGTCGTACCCCCTGTCTCGTTAAAAAAAAAAGCGATGCCAAACACTGACATCAGTAGCGGGATCCCGGTCGTGCTCGTTGCACCGATCTTCACATACGGTAGGGGAGGGGTTCCACTCGGTGTAGGACGATGTTGCATAAACAGGCTCTGCTTCCCACCACAAAACCTGCATCATTCATACCCGACTGAAACCGCATGCATAGCCTTTAGCCTTCCGCCACGATTGCTTCAGAAAGATAATGTGAGAGACTGGCGTTTATTTTCAAGCTAAAACGACCTGTGTTCCTGACACGGTTAAGCGGTACGCGTGGTTAAGCCAGTATAGAGTGAGTTACTGGTCAATTTTCATTAGTTTAATTCCCTGAGTTTATTTTATTGCTTTAAGCGACCCTTGTAGTCATAGGCTTTCATATATCTCTCACGTCCGTAAACAAAAACTCCCGAGGCCCCACGTGTCTTTCGAAAAGCGAGGCGTTCTTACAGAGGGATGAGTTAGAACGAGAACGTCCTTTTGTGTGTGCACGCAGTCACCGCCAAAGTAACGCGCCGTTCATAACACAATTTGGACACCAAGCTGAGTAGATTAGTTGTTGATAAGCACAATTTTGAGTATAAAACATGACTTTGACGTCAAGCTTATGCGCCTTATCACTTGGATATATGAATTCTGAGAATATTAGTTCAAAAGGCACCGTTTTCAAGATCAGTAGAGCCAAAATAACGGTGTGTTCGTGTATGTATGTGTCTTTCATATATGACCGCGGTTAGCACTCAAGAGACAGCATTCGTTTATTCCATTCTCATGAATTCTGTTTCACCCGCATGCCATGTGCTAAAAAGCTTCGCTGGTCACCCACCTCCACACTGTGCAATGGTTTATTGATTTTTATTGAATTTGGAGTTTAGCGCGCCAACGCAACACTGCGATGAGACGCGCCGTAGTGGGTAGCTCCGGATTAATTTTGACCACCTGGGGATCGTTAACGTGCGCCGAAATATCGAACACACAGGCGTTTTCGTTCTCTGCCTCCATCAGAAAAGCGGCCGCCACGGCCGGTAATCGAACCCGCGTCCTCGTGCTCAGCAGCACCGTGCCATAGCCACTGAGCCACCACGGCGGGCCAGAGTGAAATAGGTCGTGATTTTGGTTATTTTTCTACTGTGCGCTATTTTTGTTGCATAGCCCGCCGCGGAAGTGACAAAGGGGCGTCCGCTTGCAGCCGGCTTGTACTGCCTTGTCCTGTCGCCCTACTTTCTTGGCGTTGTGTGTTTTTTTTTTTTTTTGGGGGGGGGGGGGGGGCATTAATTTAGATAACAGTGGGTATTCACGTGCCAAACAATATGTTCTACCACAGCTAACCACAGTTCCCGTGCTCTCAATGTCCCCTTACTCAGTTCGCAAACACTGGATCGGCTTTTTGCGTGACACGCATATCGCGAACAGTGACGCACAAGCTTTTGTCTTTTCGCCCGAGGCTGCTTCAACGAGGTTTGTGTATACACCTCTCGGTATTAAACTTTTTTGGAGGAATCGGGGGTTTTGAGTTGTTACAGCGCGCTGTACTGGGATTTCACGTCACGGAATTCACGTCACGGAATGTGTATTCCAACACATGCTGAACACATTCAGCACTGCTGTTCATTTATGCATGCACCCATATCCTAGCTGGCCGTGAGCGAAAGGATAAGGAAAAGACGAACGCTGGAAATTGTAAGGGCAAGAACAAATATTTCGAGACACACCCGTGCCTTGAATACCGAGGGGAGTTGCCACGAGTCAGGCTATGCCACGCGTTGCACGTGCAGACTTCCTGCGCCGTACGTTGCATTGAATGAGCACACAGAAGTTCAGGAAGGCGTCGAAAAGCGCAAACACAACACTACGTGGAGTCTGGGTGCTGTTTAAGTCGCTCTTTTATCTGAGCCCAAGTCGATGCAGCTTCATTCAGCGCCCATTCTGCGCCCGGAATTGGTTCCTCTTTGTCATGTCCCAGCGCCCCTTCCAATTGCGTCGTCTTTACGGCAACGCCCGAATAGAAGCGTGTATGAGGTCCTTTACTTTCATAATTTTGTTTGCTTGTGCCATAAAGGGTTGCTCGCTATGGGTGGCCTGATATTGACAGATTTGGCTGCAAAAAGAAGCACCGCATATATGGCGGTTTTGTACGAGGTGTCTGTCTCAACTTTCAGTTGACGCGTCAATGTGTACAAAATAGTTTCATTTCGCCATTTTTTTTTTGATAAGTGTACAAAGTCGCCCGCAGCAGTGTTTGAAAATTCCTTCACGTACGTAAAAAGCTTTTCTTATCAAGTGCAGTGCTAGATTTATTTTTTTATTGTATGAAACTTTTAATTGGAAGTTGGCGACATGTGCGGTACTGGCAAAGATCGATAGTCTGTTTTGTCAAATCTTCCCTCTTTTTGTTGTAGTAAAAAGAAAAGAGTTCCTAGGGTATAAAAAAAACGGGAATATTGGAAATATTACCAAAATTGCCTCGTACAGGGAACGCGCCATTGAAGAGACGTGCTTTTTGCGATTATCACGTTGAGCTTGAGGTAGCACTCGCCTCCAACCAATCCAGCATTTTAAACCCCAATTTTGGATGCTTTGGAATGTTTCGCCCCTTACACTACAAGAAAACAGAACTGTGGGACTATTAAAAACACGAGATGACCTATGATGATAAACTTCAGCAAAAAATGAATAACGTCAACAGCAATGCCATTAAGCTCCTTGGCAGATGAGATGTTCATGGCGAAACCTTTTACGCACAAAATTTTCTTTAAATTGTTCTCAGCTTAAAATATATCCGCGTGAGTCAAGTCACTGCTAGCTCGAGGGCAGCATAGACTGCGGAAGTTATGCCGTCCTTTAGAAGTGATAGATAACTGATTTTTGTCGGGTATATTTTCTTTATCCCAAATGAAAGGGAATCACTTGAGACACTTCAATCTGAAACGATTTCGTTGATATCTCCCTAGAACTTTGAAATCCAAATTTTTAGATCTACCAGGCATACGCGGCCTGCCGATGGAATACCGGCAATCGCGAAAGTGAGCTGTTCGGTAACATACTTTTAACTGCATGTCAGAAGAGGTATTTAAAAAACCTGTGTCCGGATAAAACAACAATAATATGCAACTTTTCGTATTTTTTCGTGCGGTTCTTGAATCACGCGTTGGAAGCGACAGGATTGTTTGGACATGTAACGTAGTGCCACTTTTAGACGCTACATGGCGCCACCTTTCAGACTTCAAAAATTTTACTGCAAAATTAAAATTATTTCCGCCTGTTTATTTAGGAATTTTTTGTGGTTACCCCGTTATATATAACGCTCGCTTTCATATGAGCTGGACAACATGCACACCACAAAAATCGGTTGTCTGTCCCTTTAAAACAGGCGGCAGGTTCTATCGTGACTATATTTTTCACAGACAATAACTACCACGAAAGCCAATTTCGTTGTCAGTTCTGTAAGCTCGCAAAACTGCAATAATTCAGACACCAACGCTGCAGTGCCGCTTCATCCACGCTTTGCGATTGCTAACGTCGCGTAGTAACGTAACCAAAATGTTGCGTTCCACTTGCCTGAAACTCTGTTATGTTAAGGGGATGAAACAAAGGAAGTGCTCGCCTCTAGTTATTAAGTGCAGAGAACTTTAGGGGCTCGTTTTGTCGTCGTAGCTCTCCCCACGGAGTACCGTCGTCACGGCGTCCCACTCAAGCTTCGAAAAACAAGCGGTCTATATAGCTATAAGTGCAAGAAACTCGTGAATCGCTGGCGCTTGTCATACATCTCTTACACTGCTGAGCAAGATGTCGCGGGTTCGATTCCCGGCCGCGGCGGCCGCTTTTCTGATGGAGGCGAAAAGCAAAAACGCCCGTGTGTACGAGATTTAGGCGCACGTTAAAGATCCCCAGGTGGTCAAAATTGATCCGGAGCCCTCCACTACGGCGCGCCTCATCGCCTGCGTTGCGTCGGCGCGTTAAATCCCACAATCAATCAATTGTCATACATCTCCCCGTTGTTTAGCGCAAAGAAAACTGCAAATACATTTGAGTCAAAATATACGTAACTAACCGGCAGCCCCCGCTTTCATTTAGTTAGGAACCCTCATTGGCTTGGTTTTTGGCGTTGGCTTGGCCACTTACTGCCACTTTTTCCGCATAGTAAGCGGAAAAAGTGGCAGTAAGTGGCAGTGCAAGAAAAAAATGGTGCGTTCCAAACTGCGCAGTAAGGCGGCGGCACGTGTGGGATGAAAAGAAAGCACAAAAAAAAAATTCCGCTCGCATTGTTTTAGGTAGGGGGCGCTCAAGCACTGCGAAGGCGGCAAATTTGAAATGCGTTGGACAAACCCCCGTTGAATTCATCAGTAAATGAGAGAGACAGGGTGGCGAAGAGCGTGGTGGGTGGTATATCAGTGAGCGGATAAGGTGCCACAGCCCATCTCTGCATTTTCGACAGCTTTCACATTGAGTGGAACGGCTTCATTTTTTTTTCTTCCCACCTCTGCCTGTGTACTGAATTAAAGTGCTCGAATTAAGCGTCCAGTCTGGATTCACATCGGCCTGTAGTGTGCCCCCGAGCGAGCGAGTGAGTGAGTGAGAGAGAGAGAGAGAGAGAGAGTGAGTGAGAGAGAGAGAGAGAGGGGGGAGAGAGAGAGAGAGAGAGAGAGAGAGAGAGAGAGAGAGAGAGAGAGAGAGAGAGAGAGAGAGAGAGAGAGAGAGAGAGAGAGAGAGAGAGAGAGAGAGAGAGAGAGAGAGAGAGAGAGAAGATGACTTAATCATTAAAAGCACTCACCAAGAAATTCTACTATTGGTGTCTTTTTTTTTGTCATTTATACTTCCGCTCACTTAAAAAAACTGGTTCCGGATGTCAGAACGTAACTTAGGCAAACTACTTACAATCGACGCTTCTTCTTCATTTCTGAAAAAAGAAAATGCTGAAAAGGTGTCCGGCTGATTTGTCAGTTTTGATATCAGGCTGGCATCGCGGCGTCGAAATCGATAGGGAAGGAAAGACGTACCGGCTACGGCAAAAGAGGCAGGGAAAGAAAAATAGGCCGGTGAGGATGCCGGAACTGGTGGCGTATGTTTTATGCAGTAAGCGTTCATGGTTCAAGTAGTTCTCCCTCATTGCTACAGCGCTGTACCACCCCGCGACGCCTACTCTAGCCCACCGCTCAATCCACCCTCCTCACCTCAAGGGAATGTCGCAGCTATCGGCTCGCACGTAGCGTGCGTCTATCACTCCAACCCACGCACAAAAAAGACGATAAGTTGACGCGTTTTCTTCCTGCGTGATCATCCAATTTCGTTCCTGAGCCTTCCGAAGCTGCTGCTGCTGCTGCACATCCCCTGCCGCACTGATCAGAAATGAAGTTTTCTTCTGGCTCCAAACAACCGAACCGGCATAGTGTGGCGCTAAGGAGAGGCAGCAGCAGCTGACGCCGACGCCAGGAACCCCCGACTTTATAATACAGCGCGTATATAGCGCTGGCGACACGCGTGGCTTGTCAAGCGCGCTTCAATTATGCGCCTGTCGCTTCTCCGCGTTCACGCGTTGCACAGCGCGCCCGTCGAAAGTGTATACGCCGCGCCGCATATTGACCGTGGCGGCTTGCGGTGCAAGCGGCCCGGGTGGGGGGGAGGCGGGAATATGCCAGATCGAAAATTGCGCCGCGCTCTCTTCGCCTGATTTCGGGACGAAGGTCTTTTATTCTGCTGACTGGGCGAGAAAAGTCGAAGCGCGACTTCGTCTTTCCCTCTTAAGTTCGTTACTGCCCCGACATCTTTGATCTTATATTCTGCCTCTTTTTTTGCGCAGAGACGGGTTTGTTTTTTACTATTTTTAGTGCGGAGCCTTCGAATTGGCTATGCACACGCACACACACACGTGCACGCATACATACGCGCACACACGTACACGCACACGTGCACGCACACATGCACATACGCACACACACACACTCGCACGCACTCGCATGCACACGCACTCCCACTACTGGCATTCCTACTCACACATATTATACTCACACTATATTCACTCTGAATGATTGTACCCGCCGCGGTGGCTCAGTGGCTAAGGCGTTGCGCTGCTGAGCACGAGGTCGCGGGTTCGATTCCCGGCCACGGCAGCCGCTTTTCTGATGGAGGCGAAAAGCAAAAACGCCCGTGTGTACGAGATTTCGGCGCACGATAAAGATCCCCAGGTGGTCAAAATTAATCCGGAGCCCTCCACTACGGCGCGCCTCATCGCCTGTGTTGCGTCGGCGCGTTAAACCCCACAATCAATCAAAATCAAATCTGAATGATTGTTTGCCTATAAAGATCCAGAGATTCTATAAAGATTTGGGGAGGCGGCATTTGCAGCGAAGCCACCATATTAGCGGCCAATTTTTGTTTTGTATGACGCCTGGTATACCCACTTCGAAGTAAGGTGCGGCCGGTGCCCCGCTGAGGCTGCTCCGTCCACACCGCCCGCCGTTATCGCTTGAGTTGTTCTTCACGCAGTGGCTAGCTGCGTGGGTGTATTGCTGCAATAAACACCGCCAATTTCTCTCTGCTTTACCTCTAACTCCTCTATAATCTGTTTTTTTTTTTTCTCGTTCATGTGCATCGGGTTGCGCAGGAAGAGTTGCCTGTGTACACAGTACAGCCGTATTTTTCGCCTGGCCATGTAAAGCTTCGCTTTAAAAGGCTGTTTTGTGCCGGTAGCAACGACGCTGATATTATTGGCAAACTTCATACAGGTAAACGGACATACTGAGGAACATAGCTGAACGAGTGGGGGCGACTCTCCATCCACGTTCCGGCTCTTTCCGTATGACGTCACAGAACCTCGTTTGTGCGATTGGCGGCAGTCAGCCTGAGCGTACCGCCAAGCAACACGACTAGGCGATTGCCTCTAGTTCGGTCTCATGTTATCCCTTGACTGCTAACGCGCAGTTAACACGCTGCTAAAAACGGTTTTATTGTTGATGTATATTACGCACTGCTGCCAATAATACGTCACTGTAGCAGAAAATGTGTGCTTCTTATCATTTCTTGAATTTTCTCTGTTAAAAAAGCGTCGTTCGCGGCTGGAACGGAACTGAGTGAGTTACCAAAGGCTGGTTCTTTATAAAACTGAGCAAAGCTGTATTTTGTACTCATGTTTCCTTTTTAAGAGATTAATCGAAGGTGAATACTGCGTGTAATTTTTTTAATTGCGGCGATTGATCACCATTCTTGTTTGATGAAATGTATCTGCATGGTAGGACTAGTAGACAAGTTTATTTCCACGAGCATCCTAAGTGAGCCAGGAAGCGGGAGAAAATTGGAAAAAAAAATCCCGCGCCATATCCACTAACGTGAAACCTGGGGAGGAGCGAATCATGCAGTGTATAAGTGTATTCTTGGCGGCCTGGCGTTTTCGCCAACGGAGATGAAACCGTTGGGGGTGAGGCATACAGATTTGCTGTAAAGGTCTCGTGTCGTGTAAGCACTAAGCATTCTAGCGCGCCGGGTTGGAAAACGAGTGTCCCGGTGTTTTTTAGTACGCGTTACGAAGCGTTCCAGCGCGAGGCGTGGACGAGTGTCTGGCTGTGTCTTTAGTACGCGTTATGTTTTAGAGCGAGGCGTAGACGAGTTTCCCGTTATTTTAGTACCGTGACTACATGATACGATGGTTACGACGACGACAACATGATACGCCGAAAGCCCGAGCCAATAAGGGGCTTCGCCCCTAACAGCCTTCTGGACAGACCCAACAGGAGCTCAACGCACAAAGCTGGTGAGCGCTGTAGGCCTGGGTCGCAGTTCTGTCCGATTTCCCGCGGACCATGCCACTGGGACAATCAGCGGCGCCGCTCTTGTAAGCGGCAGCACGTGGAAGTTCCTCTCTGACGTTTTCTGTCGACAGCAGTCTTCCTTCGGCTACCTCAGCGTTAAAATGTTTGGCCTGTTTCTCTGTCTCTCACTCGATTTAGACGCACGGCCATAAGCAGGTTGATTGCAAATACTTTCCAAACTATTTTCCAACACTGTTCAGCAAAAAAAGAAAACATTCGAGCCGAAATTCGAAATTCGACATTCGAGCCGAAGGGTTTTTCGAGCCGAAACATAAATACATAAAGTATAGCTCTTTTGATTGAAAAAAAAAAAACACGTTAGAAACGGCGCCGATGTCAGGCGAGATAAAAGCAAAAATTACGAACAAAATAAGGCTCGAGGCGCTCCAATCCCAACAGTAACGGTGTATCCCAACAGATGGCGTGTGAGAAGTGCGAAAGCAGGAAAATTGATGATAGCAAACCTCGATGGCATTATCAACGGGCCAGCATGGGGGGATAGGATGGGAGGAGGAGAAAGGAGAGGGTGTTACGTGACAGGGGCGGGAGATGACTGTCGCCTTTCGACAATTGATTGATTGGAAATACCTTCATTTAAAATTTTTAAAAAGAAGGGAAGGAGGTGGCTGTCCTGATTCCGGGACTCCACTGGCCTGGATCCACTGAGGCTCTCTCTAGAGCCACTATATAAGCCTTTATTTAGTGAGACTAGCTGTCTCTACCAGCCATCGCTGGAAGGCAGGGTCATCGCTGTGCAGGGTGGCCTCTCACTGCTCCTTTGACGTGTTTGGGATTGAGTGTATAGCTGGTGTGCACTGCCATGTCCATACCGTGTGGTAAGCGTCCGCCCTCTCCCGGCAACGCGGGCAAAGAGGGGAATATGCCGTGGGACTACCAGGCGTGTAGTTTAGCCAGCGTGGGTAGTGTGTCTGTATGTAGTCTCCTGAGAGTACACTCTTCTTCTCTAGGGCAGCTTTTTTCCGGTGGTGGCTAAAATGTTCTGTTGAGTCTCAATAGGCTTAAATATTCAGGTGAAGATTACCGTCGCCATGTCCAAGGACGCCAAATACTTTATATCCAAGGGCGCCTATGTCATAACCCGATGTCTTCTTATCCCAGCCCCCTTGTACCCATTCCCGTCCTTGAACATAGCGACCGTCTTTCGACGACATCTGCAGCGAATCAAACAGAAGCGGGCCAGAATTTTTATGGGAGAACGCTACCATTCTCAGTCATGGGCTTCTGTTTCTTCATTGAAGCACGCACAAAGGCTAACTCTGTAGTTCCGCCGGTGGCTACGGGCTGAGATAGATCCATGGTTAAACACTCAGATCCTGCTCAAGAGACCGGGGCTTAATTCCGATACGAACTCGTGTTTTTCTTACGCCTCCTCTTTAGAGCGATGGCCCTTTTGTGTACCGGACAACAACAACAAAGCCGGTTTTTCACAAAAGGGGTCACTTACGACTTTTTGACGTAAAAAAAAGGATGGTGAGTTTATTTCAATAAAGCTTGGTGTTGGGCTAGTTGGTATCTAGCCATCATGGAACATAAGAGCGCTGAACTTTACACGGCGACAACTTTTCACAGTTGCTAGTTGCGCATCTTCCGTTTCGTGTGTACTTTTTTTCTTTTATGCTGTGATCGTCGTGTAAAGTTCAGCGCTCTATATCCCATGGTGAGTTTATAGTGAAAATTAACTGCGTACGCTCGGTTTACACCCATTCGTCCATTCTACGCCGCTTACTGGTGACCGAGTGCATGTCGCGTGACTCACCCATAGTACATATTTTGTAGCGGCTTGCGAGGCGCCTCGCTACACCCCCAATAGTGCCATCTTCAAAATATGGCGCTACTGTACCTATACTGCCACGCCTTCCTCCCCTCCCACTCCACACGCGGTCTTTCCTTCATCTTTCCCGTGGCATGAGGACAACAGATACAAAACACGCTGGGATATAGACCGAGACCAGCGCAAAACAAGCGCATCTTGTTCGTGCCGCAGAAGCCATCAGCCGCCGGAGAAGGCAGTGTGCTCAAGCCCCAATGGCCGCACGGCGAGAGCCCCTTGTGCGTTGCTTGCGTGTGTGCGTGCGTGTACGTTCGTTCGGGCCCACGAAGCCGGGGCCGCGTAAGCCCGGGTCCCTCCAACCCCCGACGACTTTTGGACGTCGTGGTTTGTAGGTCGTGATCCGTAGGACAAATTGGCTCCTCTGGAGAAGGCAGCCCCGAGCTGCGGGCCCGTCGCGGCACCTAATGCAGGTGTCGGGGAGGGAAGAAGAAAAAGGGCCGAGAAGGGGGGAGGCCGGCGAGTTGACGTGAAGGGGGCAACGGTCGGCTTTGGTCCTAATGGACGCCGGAAGAGAACGGCAGCGCCGTGGCGGGGATCGCAGCGAACGTTGCGGGCGGCGGCGGTGCTTCATCATCAGCGTCTGCGCGGAAGGCCGCGGCAAAGCCGTTCTGCCTCGCAACTCAGCCGGATATTTGCCGCGTATATCTCCTTCTCGTTTCAGGGGGGAGTCACATACCGCCCCCTCCCCCCTCTTGCTTTCTTCTTCGTCAGCTCTGCCGAGCGAGCAATGAGGAAAAGAAATAAACAAGTTCTAAACACGCGCTCTGCGGGAGGAGTGCAGCGTGCTTGTCGTCCAGCCCTGTCGTCGACCGCGATCCCGTCTTGCGTTAGCACGCGTCATTCCGTGGCTCGCGACAACGGGACTTCGTTTGTCCTGGAAGAGAGAACGCGGCTGGCCTTAAACTCGTATGTGCGTGAAAAACGCGATCCCGTGGTGAAACGAATGGGCCCGTGGTCGGCGACAAAAGGCGCCAGTAGTAACGCTGCCTTGTTTCCCCTTTGCTGGGCTTTGCTTTAAGGCGGGAAGAGAAATGGGTCGGTTGTTGTATGGAGACAGCGCGTGTTCGCTTTAGGAAGGGGTGTTTTGCAACGAAGTCATCTGTTTTGAGCGAGCTGATAGCCTCTTAAAGCCGAACAGGTGACGAAATACGTTGAACGAAAAGAAATGGTGCTGCTCCGTGGGGCGCCGTGTATGCGTGCCGCATTCCAGGGGCGAGAAGAAATGACCACAGGCTCGAGTTATTGAAAGCCGATAGCCCCTTGCGAAACGCTTATCTTCTAAAGGTTAAAAAGAGAAGAAAATGGAAAGAGACACACGAGGTGTTTAGCTACTCGCTCTGAGCTACTTATTCCTCACAATGAACACATTCGTTGCACAACACTTACATTTCCCTTTTAATATTTTTTTTCTTTCTTTCTGGGCGCCAGTTCCAGTCCAAACTTCTTTTCATTCACTCTGTTTCGTCTAATACATAGCCTAGTGCACTGGAAGTGTACAGGCGATAAAAAAAACTGTGGTTGATTCCTCTGTCATAGGAATCAGTGAAACAGGAAAGTGGAATGTGCAGCGAAATCTGTGGCTGAGCATGATTTGCGGGTCGACGGCTGGCTTGTGGGTGTGCTTGGCGAGCGACGTCCTGCTGGCGGGTCGCTTTGGCTTCGGCAAAGGTGTGCTGGCGTCATTTCCGTGACAGACATAACGTCAGTGAGATCATGGGGTATCACGGCATAATACAGTTTCGTGGTAAAATATAAAACCAGAAAACGAACAACCCTAATTATAACGTACGCTTTGGTACCAAAGGTTGCTTCCCCTCAAAAAAGCCCTGTGTGCAGGGGTGGACCCTTTACAGTCCGCTTGCTTCGTTGTACTGGCGTCGCTTCCGTGACGGATACGACGTCAGCAAAATCTTCGTGTATCCGGGAATAAAACACTCTCGTGTTAAAAAAATAACGTTATATTGATGGTTCGACATACCGTTATTGTCATATTTTGCCAGCTTAGCAGGGAATTTCGTCACACCTAACTGCCTGTTGGTGAAATTACGTCAAATCGCGCGTTATAAGTGTTCACACACCCGTTGTTATTCACAGCGTTAACGGTATTCCTGCGTCGTACCAAGGACACGAATGCAGATGACGACGGTTCCTAGTGTTGTGTTGAGATTTTGTAATATATCCGAGAAACTTCCGATCCGGACTGTATTAATGGGATGATGCATTACGTCACCCTTTCCTGCGGTTTGGAACCAGACTTTCTTTCTTCCTTTCTTTTTTCCTTCCTTCCTTCCTTCCTTCCTTCCTTCCTTCCTTCCTTCCTTTCTTCCTTTTTTCCTTCCTTCCGTCCTTCCTTTCTTTCTTTTTTCTTCCTCCCTTTCTTCCTTCCTCCCATCCTTTCTTTCTTTGCTACTTTCTTTTCTTCTTTTCTTTTTCTTTCTTTCTTTCTTTCTTTCTTTCTTTCTTTCTTTCCTTCTTTCTTCATTCCTTTCTTCCTTTCTCTCTCCCTATTTCTTTTTTTTTGCTTTCTTTCTTTTTACTTGCTTTCTTTGTTTTTTCTGTCTTTTTGCTACGTAAAATATCTGGAAAGATTGTGGGAAAAGCCGTGCCCTAGTTTGCGTCATTTTAAAATCCGCGTGACCAACTTTAACGTCTGATGTGCCCAGATTTTACCGCACCAGAAAATGTTATTAATTAAAAACCCCACGACCTCGATACTTTCGTAGAAAACTGCCTTTATTTCCTTTGAAAAAAGGTTTTCGCATCAATGCACTTGTGCACAGCACTGAAGCCAACTAAAAAGTCCACATGTATAGTGTTTTGTTAGGATTCACGAGGTCGTATGTAGACATTTAAAAAAAAGAGCTAACGCTTTCACATTTATATCAAACTGTTGGTACTGCATCCAAAAACGTTGTCAAAGCAAAGCAGTACTGTTTAAAAATAAGCCTACTTTAAATGGGCGAGGTGCATAGCAAATGGAGAGAACAGACTTTGGGAGATTCTGCATATTTTTTTCTTCTGGTGCGGAGAGGTCATAAAAAGGTCAGAAAAAATACTTTGTCGCATTGCGCATTGCTTGCATCATACCGCTAGAAAATATACTGTTTTTCTGTACGCAGCCTGAATATATTGGACACAAAGTCGATTCCGGGTCGCCATTAACAGCTCGCTTGATATGACTCTTCCTGTTGACATAAGGATGCACTCAAATTGAATTCCTCCAAGGAATGCGTAAGAACAGAGTGCGATGACAGGTGTACACACACATTAAGACAAACACAAACGCACACATGTACACACGACACACACGCGCGCTTATGCGCACACACAAACACGCATACACACGCACGCACACACACGAGCGCACAAACACGCATTTACGCATGCACCTAAGGCGTTGCGCTACTGAGCACGAGGTCGCGGGTTCGGTTCCCGGCCGCGGCGGCCAATTTTCTAATGGAGGCGGAAAGCGAAAACTCCCGCACGTACGAGATTTCGCCGCACGTTAAATATCCCCAGGGGGTAAAAATTAATCCTGAGCCCTCCACTACGGCGCGCCTCATCGCCTGCGTTGCGTCGGCGCGTTAAAGGAGCCATGAAGAGAAAATACAACTTCGTTTAATTTGAAAGAACTAGGATTCAGTATCTCACTCAGCTTCATTACAGCCACAAAAGATGTTTTTTTAACGAAAAAAAGCAAGATGTATTTTAAAACTTTCAAATTTTGCGCCACAGTGACGTGTTATGAGCAAGAATGACGTCATACGGGCCAACAATAAAACATAATTTTCAGTGCGGTAACTGCACGTTAGCATTGAAGTGATGCGGTCAAATGGATCTAGAGGCCCCGTTACAGACGTCCAGTCATGTGTCGTCGCGACAGGTCATTTAGGCGGCCGCCAATCGCACAAACAAGGTTCTGTGACGTCATGGAAAAGTTGCGAGAAATTGGCTAGGGGGTCGCGACTGTTTCACACGTTTTCTTTAATATCTCCGTTATTTGTTGGAAGATTGCGATGATATTGGTATCATTGTTATCGGGACTAAGCAGTCTTTCTGATAAACTGAACTTGCAGTTTGTCTTCATGGCTCCTTTAAACCCTACAATCAATCAATCAATCAATCAATCAATCAATCAATCAATCAATCAATCAATCAATCAATCAATCAATCAATCAATCAATCAATCAATTATACATGCACGCAGAAGCGCAAGACGCCAGATAGACATCTAGTTAGGGCATATATTTAAAAAAAACGTCTTAAAGTGTGAAATAATTGCAACTTATAAAGAAATCCTTGAAATAATCCAACTGTACGATAGACTTATTTCCTATCATATGTTCTCTAACGCAAGCGTTCTATGATGAAATCCAAGGATGACTTTCTACTTCCTTGCACAACTTCTGGAATCTCGCTTGAGCTGCATTGGGCCGAGCAAGCCACCGTCATTTGCGGCGTGAACTTCTTCCCACTTTCCTACACAAGGGATACACAATTACAACCCACCGGTTACAGAGTAGATTTATACTGCAATTAAACCCTCTTGTTGCGCCATTAAAATTCTGTGAGGTTGCTTCAAGCGTGACCTTGCGCATACTGTCCCTCCATTTAATATTTAACATGCCGAAAGATTTTTTTTTTTTTGCACAGAGAACTCGATCCCTATCAGACGCTTCTTCCTCTGCATAAAGCGGCGCTTTTTTTTTTTTTTTGGTGGGGGGGGGGGGGGGGGGGGTCACGGACATTTTTGGCATAATTAAGCCATGCAAAGGAAGAAGCTTTCTTCTATAAGCGCTGGCCACGCAACCAAGCAGTTTGCCTTTTTTTCGTCACGTGACAGCAGCGCTGGAGAGTGTCACGCATACCGGTGCGGGTTGCCATTCTCTTGTCATTTACGACCTCCATTTTCCTGCTCATAAAAATCCTACCTACCACTTAGCGCAGCCGTAATGGGCGGCTGCAAATTTTCAACTGCAGGTTCCATTGCCTCCAGCACGCCCGAACGAGAAACGGTCTTATCGACGCCGTGACCTCGATACGGCATCGCCACACTGCGGCGAAATCTCGCACGAGCGACAATGACTCCTACATTTATGACACTGTTTCAGTTCGTGCGAAAAAAGTAAGGAAGCTGGCGGCAACTGTGGGGCTATCACCGGTATTGCGGTGTGAGAGCGAAGCGCAAGTGCTTCTGTGGAGGGGTCTACCTTGCTGTGGTTCGGTCTAGTGCTCCCAGCGCGCGTATTTTCAGGAGGTCGACCGACAACATGTGCCTCTTATCGCTTCCCCGCTTTCCCCGCGCGTTGTTCTACGGAAAACGTTCCGAATGCTCGTTCAGCATCGTTAGACCACTCTTCCCCTTCATTCGGCGTTAATCTCCCAACTCTAAACGTGGCATCCAAGGCACGAAATCGCAATGCGAGGACGGGGCACACATTTTTAACCGCCAAATATTATCGACCGAGGTGGCGTCTATACGTACATACGTGACGGGGGTACAAACCCGCATTCATTTGGCCGTACCACCCTGATGAAGACGACGGGGTCTGCGGGGCGGTATAAGCGCTGTATGCGATCTGCGCCCCAACCGGAAGTTGAGAGGTTTCATGTGCTATGACTGGAAATTCGTGTTTTCGGTTTTTTAAGACGAAAACCGAAAGTGCCACGTTTTGCGAAAAACCGTCCCTGTCCGGTCAATGAGAGGGCCACCGCTCTAAGGAATAAATAAAAGCACATGTGTCACCCCAGTGGATTCGAACCCGGGTCTCCACAGTAGAAGCCCGATGCGCAACTGTGTCGAACCCGGTTATAACGAACAGCGTGATTCAACGCGATTTGTTCGCTGTACGAAGTAGTTCGATATAACAACCCGCTTGTAGCGAACTTCGGCGTCAAATTCGTTTTAAACAAAAACGCGATAAGGAAAGACAGACCATGCCACTTACTCAATGCCCTGTAAAGGGGCCTGTAAGGAATTTTAATTAAAAAAATAAATAAATAAATAAGTACTAATCTACTCCAAAGGAAGTTATCGCAGGTATTTGCAGTAGGCAGCTATTTTTTGCCTGAACACTGCGATTGTATTTAGCGTGCTCATTCGAATCTTGAAATGCGACGTCGGACTTCTCTCTATATTTTTTTTTTTTTTTTTTTGCCGCGCTCGACGTGGCTAGTTATCTCAAGTTTGCCCTAAGCGGCAGAGCTTGCCGCTGCTTCGTCGTCATCTTGCTATAAAGCGCTGAAGTGCAAGTGCACACAAACGTGGACAACGTAGGTACAAGCCGAAGTGCCGGAATTGTGAAAGCACTATAGTAGATTTGTATGTTTTTGCAGCGTAAGCTACACTGGCCGAGGTTGAGCAGTTTCGCGTGTGCCGTGAAGGGCCGTTCTGCGCCAGCGCGAGGGACATTGGATTGGATTGGATTGGATTGGATTGGATTGGATTGGCTTGAATTGGATTGTATTTGGATTGGATTGGATTAAAGTGGATTTTGTTATATTGTGTTGCGTCATAGCCGCGGCAGACGCACTGGCGCCGGCGCGTGCCCAGGTGTGCGCCTCAATTGCGCAGTAGCCAAGTCTGACGCTGCACCGGAGCCGCTTGATAGCCATTTCGCGTGGCTCGTGAAGAGCCGTGCTGAGCATGCGCGAGGAGCAGTGACTGGACAGGACTGGACTAGACAGGATTGGACTGGATTGCTGAACCTTAGCTCACGCTACGTATATCCTGGCATAGCAGAGCTAAGCCACTACTGATTTTTTTTTTTCTTTCTCTTTCTTAAAGCGCGACAGGTCGGGAGCTTCTCACACATACTTGATCACGTGGCAGGTAGCTGTCGAATAGGAGTGCTGCAAAGCCAGGCTGGCAAGAGGCGCGGATTGCTCCCGATGCTACGTATCACGGAAGCGCGGGCAGGCAGTGCGGCGGCTCGTAGCGGGCTGGGTGCAGCCGGAGCAGAGTCGCGTCGGCGGGTGTTGGGTGACCGATCGCGCGCGCTCAGAGTTCGATATATCCAATATTTAGTTCGTTATAAAAATACATTTCACAAGCATAATGGCAGAATAACTTTGAGTGCTCGCTATAAAGCATAATTCGCGCTATCCGAGTTCGTTATATTAGGGTTTGATTGTACCACTGCACTATCAACGCAAGTTGCCAGCGGTAGAACAAAAGTTGCTTTTGTTGTTCCTTTCTTACTGGACATGCCACTTAAGGAATTGGCCAGGAGTCGGGAGATTTGAGGAGCTAGTGTGCCCGCTTCACAAAGTTCAGAAAACTATGAATTTGAAACATAGAAGTTGTGCAATAGTGCGTGCTGCGTGGCATCTCAATGTGATGGAACGTAAGTAGAACAGAGACACAACAGCAGCGTAGAACCCTGATTCCAGGGGAAACTGTGGTGTGTGTGAGTTTCCTCATTGAAGACGAAGATAAGAAAAGCGAAGAGACGGAAATACTGTGTAGCATGAAACAGGTTGTTAATAAGTATCACCAAACTTTCGCCTTTAAAGCGCGTAAGCAGAGTTCAGTGTATCGAGGAATGTTATTTTGGCTCACTTGCGAAAATTATTGCCAGGCGTTTATTTCTCATTATCGGAATGAGGTATTTCGGAGCCCAATTTCATTGCCCTGAAGAAATCTGCGCTTATAGGGTCTTGCGCTGTTCACGACTGGTATTGCCTATTTTGGTGTTGTTTAAAGCATGCAGCAACTGGCAGCGCTATTCAGTGCATGCAAAACCAATCTCTTCCGCAGTAGCTGCACTCTGTGCATGACGTTGCACGGCCGGGGTTGGTGCCTCGGCGATGCTGCGATTAGTAGCTTCGGCGGCGCGCTATCACCAGCTGGCTTAACGCGTGCGGCTATAGTCGTGTGCTAGCGATGTCATCCCCAGAGCTATAGCAACAGAAAACCTTAAAAAGGAGGAGAAGGAATAAACGTCTCTATGGAGCAGTCGGCCTTGGGGAAGAGTTCTTATTCCAGGACTCCTTGAGACCGTCCGGCTTCTTGGGCTCTCTTCACCAGCCAAAGTGGTCGTCAGAGTCGGAGCTCTACATTGCTCTCTCCCTGCGCTCAGCGGAGGGGAAGGGCAGGGGGCGTAAGTGGGGGGTTTTTGTCACAGAACCACATGGTATGGTAGAGGGCGCCCGATGCCTCGCAGACGCGGCATTGCGAGGAGCACAGGGTGGGGGGCAGTGGGCGCTAGATGGGTGGGTAAAGGTGTTGGTTTGGATGCCTCGAAGGTGGCGTTCTTGTTCTTTCGTGAAGTTTTAGTGTGGAGGGGGATATATTGTTCGCTCCAGGCGGTAGTGCTGCGCAAGGCCTGGTCACACACAGGGTCTCTATTTTAGTAAAAGGCCGCGAAGACTTCTTTGTTTTATTTTCTGCTTGCATATTTGCATGAAGTGCGTTTCTAAAACCCTTCTCGTGTTTTTGTTTGTGCGTGAACACGCTTGCTAACGAGCGGGTGAGCGGTCATTCACGGAAACGCTCTCAAACAGCAGCGGCGAGTCCCAGCCGATCACATGTGATGTTAGCTTCAACCTACGCCCACCGCGGTGGCATCATTGCGGTGTCTGTGCTAAACTGTCAAAACCTTGCGCAAGCACATTTACGGTTACGCCGAGTGATATAAACGAACTCACGTTGTGTGACCCCTGCCGTCGTTGCTCTAACTGGGCGCGCAATGCACCGCTGCCGGCGTAAGCACCGGCGTAAACACCGCAGTTGCAGGGGGCAGACGCGTAGAGAGCGAAAAGCGGAGTCCGTGGCGCCCCAAGATAACGGGGCAATTAGCCCTGCTAGGGCCGTCCCCGTAATTTGCTCCTCCGACGGCTGGAGATAGCGAAGCCGCCTGGGCGCTCGTGGAATCAGCGTGGGCAGCAACGGCATAGGCGGACTTGCGAAGCCAAGGCCAGCGTGTACGCGCGGAAGCCCTCCGGACGAGAGGGAGAAGTAAATCCCGCCCCCTTTGTCTGCTTGATCCTCGCACGAGAATGATGAGAATGAGCCTTCTCACTCTCGATAACGTTCCATGCTTAGTCTGTATATTGGATGGACCTGCAGTCCCGGGCGCCTGAGCAGCACTGATCAGGTCGAGCTTACTTCTGATGAGCTGGGCCGGTGGTAAACCACTGGGTTTTGTATTTAACGTCCGACTCGCTTGCTAAGTCGCTTCTTGTGAATGGGAGCTCATCCGGAGCTTCCCTGTGATTCGGAGTTCTCTCTGACGCTTTCCCGCGGAGTGAAACTTCCCTTTGTGACGCATGAAGACACTGAAGGGAACTTACGAGGTTGTCCTTCAGGTCACGCTGCACGCTGATTGATTGATTGATTGATTGATTGATTGATTGATTGATTGATTGATTGATTGATTGATTGATTGATTGATTGATTGATTGATTGATTGATCGTGGTGTGTAAAGCGCCGAAGATTGATTGATTGATTGATTGATTGATTGATTGATTGATTGATTGATTGATTGATTGATTGATTGATTGATTGATTGATTGATTGATTGATTGATTGATTGATTGATTGATTGATTGATTGATTGATTGATTGATCGTGGTGTTTAACGCGCCGAAGCTACACACGGCAACGAGGCGCGCCGTAGTGGAGGGCTCCGGATTAATTTCGACCACCTGGGGATCTTTAAAGGGACCCTGCGAAAGTTTCGATAAACGCTTTCACTCTTTCCTTCGCGTCTGGAAGCCCTACGACAGCTATAGTCATCGCCAGTACGGAGCGACACTGCGTGATTTGCTCGTCGCACCAGATACACCTTGTGTTTCTGCTTTGTTTTTGTGGCTCTATTTTTAAAGTTGCTATCGAAAAGCGTTCATTGCTGCCACTGAAGGAAAACCGGCCAACAACCACTACATGGCTTTAATGACGTAATTTGAGCGGTCGAAGAACGTTAAGACCGGGAAAGAGATAAAATTTTTTGAGCGAGTTTCTAAGTTATCTGATGGGCATAGAGCAGTAATTTTTGTCCGAGGTACTTTGCGACCCCCTAATCTAAGTACCGGGTGTGTTGGGCGACTACGTTCTGCAAGCATTTAGGATTTCTAAAAAAGTTGAGAAAAGTGTTGCAGGGTCCCTTTAACTTACGCCGAAATCTTGAACACACAGCCGTTTTGGCTTTTCTCCTCCATCGGAAAAGCGCCTGCCGCAGCTGGGAATGGAACCGCCGTCCGGCTCAGCAGCACGAAGCCACTGAGAGACCGCGGCAGGTGGGTCACGCTGCACGCTGCGAAACCGGATGCATATATTTGAAGATTGCTTCTGACCGTTAACGCAAAGGGTCCACGCAGAGGTGAGTGGTTGATAGCTAGCTGATGAGTGACTGATGCATAGTAATGGACCTTGTCAGACCGCAGTGTCTGAAACTGAACCGTGGCACAGCCGAATGAAATAGCTAATGTAACGTGCGCTGTATGCATAGTTGTGCCGCAGTAGATAAGATAGCATTCATTAACAGAAACAAACACCATCGTTCACCCGCTGCCCCATCTTCTCCGTAACACTCAGCAAATAAATTAAGGTCTCGGTAAACACATCACGCTTGCTTGTATAACGTCATCCGTCTCGCTTCAAATCAGTCCCGCAGTATTGCAGCACGGCGCTTATATGAGGAATCTTCGCCGTTTGTCAACTTCTCTGTTTCCAAGAATAGCCCCAGCGCGTCGGGCACGCCGAAACTTTCGGCTTGCCACCCGCCATTTTTTCCCGCGTTCGAGCGGCGCAAATAACGCGCGCGAAAGAAAGACCTGTCATAATCGCGTGCCATCGAACCACGCGGCCGGTCGCTTTCACCTCGCGCCGGCACCAGCTGCTCCTCGCCCAAGGAGCTGATCCCAAATCCTTTGTTTCTCTCTTCCTTCTGCGGAGAAAACACGGCCGGAAGCTGCGACAAAATGGCTTATCGCGTGGCGACACCCGCCGCGCCCCAAACAAGCTCCGCACGCTAGGCGGGGAGGCGCAGCGCGTGCGCGAACACACCTTGGCTGGTAATGCGGCACATTATTCACCTTATTAAGGACGCCCAATCGCTAACGAGGCCCGCATAGGACGAGGGCGGAAAGGAGACAGAGGGAGCAGGGGGAGCAAATGGCCCGGCGGTCTCTATAGGGAGATGGCGCGTAAAAGAACCTTTTCTTGAAGAATACCAAGTAAGAGGGAGGGGGGGACATGGCACGGATGTGTAAAGGTAGGCGCTGGATAAAGGAAAAGTGGGATCTCCAACAGTGTCAACAAGGCGGCCCTCATATCCGGCTGATTTACGATTTCCACCGAACACTTCCTCGCAGGGCCGTTGTGTGTTTAACGACGCGCCAGTATTTAAGGGTTCGCCGGGGAATGACCGGGACTTACGGGGCAGGCCGGAACAGGGGAAAAAGGAAGCCCGAGAGGAGAAGGACGCTTCCGAACTTACGGCGCGGCCCGTAATACCTCGTGTCCCCGCTTCTGAGCAAATAAGCGCCGCCTGCGTTTCGCACGGGGTCTATAATACATTCTCCGAGGGGATAGAAACGCGGGGGGAAGATGCAGGAAGCGGGAAGCAATGCAGGGATTAAGACGCGTGGATGAGGAGGAGAGCACGGGGAGCCTTGTTGGAGGCATAACTCTGAGAGCATTTCTATTAATCATGATGTTGTGTGCATATATATATAGAACGATCGGCGCGTGTACCGTACTCCTCAATAAGTGAACATTACCAGCGCAATTAGGAAGCGACGCGAAATGACGTTTTGTTGGCATGTTTTTTTTTTTTTTAATTGGAAATCACGATCACATAGGCGTCAACGCGTCCGCCCCATCGAAACTGTTTCTGCCCATAAACGCCATCTTTAGAAAAATACAGCGTTGTTTACACTTGCGCAGGAATGGATAAGAACGCAAGATGTGAATTCAGGCAGAGGCTCCGTGGATGGGTAAACAAGTGCATTATATAGGGTGAAGCTGAAACACAGAGCTGTCTTCGAGTTTGCTTACAAACAGATAAGTGGGAACAAATAAACAAAAACGCTTTTGCTTAGCGATGACTCTAACTGTCGTTGTGTACACTAAACTTTTTAAAACCCTTTTTGGCCAAAACTGGTGTATCATAAGTGGTAAAAGGTTGTTGGGAGGCCATTTTTCTTGAATGTCAACACCATTATTCGTAGCTCTACGCCCATTTTGCGTGGAAAAAAGGGTGTTGACCAACTTCGACACCCTTGGTTTTTAGTATACATAGGGCGTTGAATGGGTGTGGAAAAGGTGTTCAGCTGTTGATTGATTAAGGCTATGCATGCATGTATAATTGCACTGCCAAGCACAACACCCTCATACCCTCCTCCCTGGTAACAAATGTTCAAAAGCAAAATAAAATGTTCGTCTGCAATGATCGCTCGTTTCTATATATGACATACGGTTCGCCTCACTGCACTAGTTTAGCTTTGGCAGATGAAACGCCGATACTATATGTTGTGAGCAGGCTGATAACGATGACGATGACAGCGATGATGATGATATTTGTGCGGCCGAAAGTGTGTTGACCTACTGCAACACCCTTGGTTTTCTGTAATGTGTTGAAAGGGCTTGAAATGGTTGTGCAGTTGTAAAAAAAAAAAACAGCAGAAAAGGGGGGGGGGGGGGGGGGGTCGACCTAGCTTCTTTCGGTGTTGCTACGTTTTACTAGGTTTTGCTAGGTTTTGCGATGCTCTTGCTATGCTAGGCTAAGTGCTGAGGGGTGAGGCCAAGTTTAGCCGGATTTTACAAGGCTGTTCCAAGGTGCCCCCCACGCTGACAGCGGATCCAAGGGAGAAACAAGCTAGGTCTACCCACAGCTCCACTGTTTCTCCAGCCTTGCACCACTAGTGCAAGCTGCGCAATTTTTTTGCGTTTTAGTATCGCAAGGACTATTACTTTTAAGATGGTATAGTAAGAGGGGCACACACGCATGCGCCCCTTGTGGTCCCATTCGAACAGGCTCAAAACCCGGCTTCACTGTTATAATACCGTATCTGCGGTGGTGCACCCTTTACAGGTGGCGCAGTTCTTTTTCTTTGTATTTTTTGTAGCGTAAGAGAGAGAGAGAGAGAGAGAATAAACTTTATTTCGAGGAATATCAGTGATTATGCATCATGAAAGCGATGCTGGTGGTTAGATCGCGTTGATGGCTGTCAGCGTGAAGTGATCAGCGATCTCGGCAGCCCTGGCGACCAAGCGGGCCCGTAGGTCCGGGTCCGAGCTGCGCAGCGCGGCCTCCCACCGTTCCTCGGAGGGTATTTCGGGAAAGGGGTTTTTCTGGAAAGCCCAGATGATGTGGGGTAGTGTGGCATGACCGCCGTCCTGACGCACATCCAGCTCTGCACCCCACTAGTAGCATAATCTACACTGGCCGAGGTTGACCAGTTTCGCGTGTGCCCTGAAGGGCCGTTCTGCGCAAGCGCGAGGGTAATTGGATTGGATTGACTTGGCTTGGATTGGATTGGATTGATGGGGATTGTGTTGGATTGTGTTGCGTCATAGCCGCGGCAGACGCACTGGCGCCGGCGCGTGCCCAGGTGTGCGCCACAATGACGCAGTAGACAAGTCTGACGCTGCGCCGGAGCCGCTTGATAGCCGTTTCGCCTGGCTCGTGAAAAGCCGTGCTGAGCATGCGCGAGGAGCAGTGACTGGACTTTATTAGACTGAATTGGACTGGACTGGACTGGACTGGACTGTATTGGACTGAATTGGACTGGATTGCTGAACCTTAGCTCACGCTACGTATATCCTGGCATAGCAGAGCTAAGCCACTACTAATTTTTCCCTAGCGCCACCGAACCTAGCTCAAGCTTAAAAAGCTCCGCTGGTAGTAAATTAAGCCAATTCACATTGTTTTAAACATCGTGACGTACAAAACATCCCTCCGCTTGTAGAAAATGTTCAGTCCACCCGTGTAATTGGGTATAAAATACCTCCAAAGTTGAAGGTCTTTTATACCCTGTTTCTTAGTTGGCGCTCTTTCTCCCCCATTTTCTTAACACCCTAATTTTTAGCTTGACGACAGTGTACGAAAAAGGGTGTTGAAATAATTAACACCCTTTTTGGATAGTGTTGAAATGGTGTGGAATAAGTATTTGGTATTTATTAGAATTTTATGACTTAGTGAACATCATAACTATCTCACGATTAAAAAGTTTTTGCAAATCCGCATGCTGACTTGTATATGCTCCCATTAAATGCATCGCTCCAAGATTACCGCTAAAAAAACCTGATATTTGTGACAAGACCTCCGACTTTATCGGAGGACTTTCCTGTGCTTGCTATAACAGCAAAAAGAGCACATGTATTTCTAAGTAAGTATACAATCGCTCGCCCCACGCATCCCGTTGGTTTTCCTGCTCTATATTAATTTGTGGTCCAAGTGTGACCTGGACCTGTTGAATGTGTCTGTAATGTCATGCTAGGCGCTCAGCCGGTTCACATTGTCACGAGCTACCAACACCCTTATTTTAGGGTGTTAAGCAACCTTACACTCTTTTTAGGGTGTTCACAAAAACACCCTATTTTTCATCCTTACTCCCTTTTTAGCAAAACATTTTTTGAAGGTGTGCGCCATGGGACAAGATTTTTACACCCTTTTCGAGCAAAATAAGCGCAAGAAAGATTAGTCTACGGTGATGCGTGCATATGTACGAAATATTGTTGCTCCAGCCTGCCTCGTACACGATGGTTTTCCTCCTGAAACACGACTGGGACGAGCTGCATCAGCATTACCTTCCAGCCGTCCTCACCTCTCCTGGATTTTAATTACGAACGGCTCAAGCGTTGTATTGCATTTGCCTTATATCCTTTCCTCTTGTAATGATCATCGCTTCGAAAGGTGCTGACGATGAAACTTTCTCTGTCCTGTCGGGGAAACAGGCGACCACTAAGTAAGAATAAAATGCAGCACCAGCCTCCACGCTTTGTTCTTATGTCTCCGCCACAACAATTTTCATGTTGTTGTTTCTTTCCTCAGCAAACCCATAAGAGAGCGTACTTTCTTAATTTTTTTTCTTGACATTGCCTGCTGATTTTCAGAATTTGATGAGCATGCAGGGTCTTCAAAGAGGAAGTGCGAAAGGACGTCGTTTTAAAGAGTAATAATACTACAATTAGGTGATATCAGTTGTTTTAAATTTCTGCCACATGATAACTGCGGCGGGTTTTTCTAATGAATAATAATGCGCGTAGCGTGCCAAGAAGACCCAATGACGCAGTTTTCAGAAATATTTCGTGAATGGTCTAACATATCATTCGTAGGTCTGCTACACCACCCTAGACGTGCGGTCTGCGCTATGACATCACGAAATGCTAACCGAACAATGTGCATTCAATGACGTCACAGCGCATATAATCGCACTGAGTCAAGTCGTATGTCGTGCCTTGTTGCTTGCAGCATTCGCTTCCTTAAAATCAGCGATTGGTCGTTCGGGTTTACTGTGCATCGCAAAACTTTCTTCCTTCTTTCGCAGTATTTATTTATTTATTTATTTATTTATTTATTTATTTATTTATTTATGCATTTATTTATTTATTTGTTTGTTCATTTATTTTGTCTTTATTTGTTTCTTTCCTTCTCTCTTTATTTTTTTTTTTTTCATTCTTTCTTTCTTCCTTTCTTTCTTTCTTTCTCTACACCGCTATCTCAACACCGCGCCCAGTTAGGTACACTCAATCACATAACAGTTGCATGCCCACACACACAAACTTTCACCCCCGCTGTAGCACTACCCACCGTAGTGGCTGGAGCTGCTGACCAGCTCGGCCCTAGCCGTCCAGCGTGTGCTAGTGGAGAGGGCCCATCTCGCCAGCAAGAGGGCAAAGGTCTCCTGGACTGAGACACTTCTTACCCGGAAAACGCCCGAAGATCGCGCTGGCTGTTGCGTAAAATTTATTTACTCACTAACTCCCTTCCTATTTTCTCTCTCCTCTAAGTTCGGTTTCGGACATGTGCCGCTTTGAACTCGAGATTTCTGCACTGATATCAACTCTGATCCTCATTATTCCGCGGTAATCATAAAATCAATCTTCTTTCCTGCGCTCTTCCTTGTTATCATGACTATTCGCTCGTATACTTTCTTGCGTCATCTAACAAACAAGCCGTTTATTTTGGAAATATTGGCCGTCTGGCGAGGGCGTACACTATCTGACGCTACCCATTCTACGTGAAGCAAAATAATAGGGCGCCGCATGCCGTCGACAACTCCTGACATCGTATGCGCTGTCGAAGAACGACCTACGACCGCTGTCTGTAACGTTTTACATATTCCGAGTTGTGGGAGCAGCGCTGGACACAACCTTCCAAGACAAGATGGGTCTGTCTGTCTGTCTGTCTGTCTGTCTGTCTGTCTGTCTGTCTGTCTGTCTGTCTGTCTGTCTGTCTGTCTGTCTGTCTGTCTGTCTGTCTGTCTGTCTGTCTGTCTGTCTGTCTGTCTGTCTGTCTGTCTGTCTGTCTGTCTGTCTGTCTGTCTGTCTGTGACTCAAATACATAAGTGATATTTGCAGTGTTCCTTTATTAAAAATTTATGCATGCTTCGTTTTTGCTATACCAAATGAAATACTACATCGCCGGCGGAAAACCGTAAAACTCTAGCGTGTTATGTTGGGAGGAATGAGACAGGAGAGGAACAGCATTGAGCGGAAAAGAGAAGGGAGGCATTTACCTGGCAGGGGCGCCGGTCGACTATCGTCTTTCGTCGACAACTGCAACGAAAGGAGCAGATACGCGGCCATTTTTTTTTACGGTAAACAGCTGTTAATCCGAGGTAGATATAGAGGGCGGGGGAGAATGGGGGGAATGTTACCGAACAACTAATTCAACAGGAGCCGTCGCATTTTGTGCTACGATCGCCTAGAGTTACATAAGGTTATAGCTACTTAAGGCACTTGGGAAACAGCATAACTGAACATCCCGCCAGTGCTTTTTGGTCTTGTGTCACGCATTAGCCGGAGGGTATATCGATCAAGGTAGATATATATGTAGTTGGGACTTTGCGACTTACATGCGTAAAAATGGGCGTACGTAGAGCCTTTTTTTGTTGTTGTTTTGTTTTGTTTTTTTCGCTCGAGCCAGCAATAAACCATACCACGAGAAAGGTAAAAAATAAACCTAATCGATAAATTTCAATGTCGTAATAAACATGCAGAGAGTGCGTCTGACGTAAACTGAAACGCATCGTAAGCGTAGGCCATGCCTAATCTGCGGAGGGTTTCATTTGAGACTATTAAAGAACCGGGGCGAGGACCGCGGGACGTGCGTGAATCTTTAATGGCGGATGGAACTCTACAATGATGGTGATAGCATTATTTGGAGGCAGCTGCTAATGACTACCTCTTCTTCGTTTCTGATATTTTCTACATCCTCCCGGCCACGCGGTAAATGGAGGAGGATACTAAGCATGAGGTTAACTACTGCAGTTTTCAGCGGTAATCAACCACTCGTATTATAACACCTTCATCCGAGGTCACGTAATCAGTTCAATATAGTAACAGTCCATGTCCTGTCCGTGTTGGCCACATCATGGTAGGCTATGAAGTCTTCTGCTTCCATCTGTGCTTGAAGCGTCTGTGCCGAATTCGCTCTGAGGAGTCAGACCAGTTCACGCGGGGAATTTGGACCATCATGTGTCCTGGCAGTGGTCCCGCAAGCTTTATGTGGCATGTTCGGTGGATCGATTGTATCGTAAAGGAAGTCACGTACCGGCTGCACCTTTCCATGTCTGTAACGATCTTGCGTTTCGGTGGAGACTTGTTTAGGGTGCCTGCACCAGCTGATCGTAGGGCTGCCTGTATTGGCCGTTTTCTCAGTCTTCATTTCGGCTTTGGGATCTTCAAATCGTCACATTTTGCATTGACCAACACAATCACCTCCAAACCCGACGTTCCGCGATAGCAACATGTATCTAAAGGCTCCAGGCATGACGATCGGCCGATCTGTCGATTTTTCGGAAGGGGTGCTTCGTTCGCCTTCGCTGTTGCTTATTGTCCTTCATGAGGTTGATCGTTGAGCACCGAACGTGTTTTCGTGCCATGAAAACCATGCAAATCCGATTAATCTTCAAGTGTCTCCACCGCGTTGTCGTAGCTGTGACTCCTCGTCATCCTTATTGGAGTTACTAGAGCCAGTTCATAGTTCAGAGCGTGTACTGCGGAGAAAGCTGTTTCCGTCGTCTGGGCACAAAACAGCAGCAGTTGTCTCCTCTTTTTCTTTTATTGCATTCAGTCCTCGTTTAGAGGAAGCGGCTCGTTGAGTGGCCTGCGGCTCTTCACGATCACTAAAAAGTGTCAACAAATCACTCTGCCCGCTGGGACAGTCATTGCTCTCCACTGCCGTGTCATTGTTGCTGGAGATACCTGACTGTTTTTCCGGTGCTATTGTTACAATGTGATTGTTGGAATGGGTTTGCAACTCTGGAAACAGTGTGTTCATTGCAAATTTGGTTAACAGGATAGAACCTTCAAATTCATATGCGATTTGATATTCTTCGGTTAAATGATCCAAATCAACAAGTTCTTCAATATCGCTGTCAAGCTTCTTTAGAATATCATGTGCTTCGAATAGGCTTGTCTTCAAGAAAATGAGCTTACAGATTGATGGTGAATCGGCGCTCATCTCAGTTCTGATCTGTTCCATCAGTGTGGTTACGTTATTGCGGATGAGTCTTCGTCTGTGGCAAAGGGCTTCCAGGTCCATTCTCGACGTCGTTAATGACTACGTGGTCGTTGAGAAGGATCGCGGTCGCTAGAAGGTCGCAGCCGTTGTCGTTGACTCACTGATTTCCGCTAGGAGTCCGCCAAGAATCGGTAAAAGTTGTTGAGGGCGTGGTTTCCGGTACACGTTTGGTGCGTCCTCAATTCCTTGGGTTTTCTTCGCGGACGCTTGCGGTTAATGGTCAGGAGCAGGAGTCCAGTGCCATCGCAGCCGTGTCTCTTACGACATCGTTGATGGCGATCCGCACACTCCGTTCATCAACTGTGTAGATCTTAACATCCTGGTCACGGCCCCATTTTGTTAAATAACCGAGGCGAGGAACGCGGGACGTGCGCGAATCTTTAATGGTGGATGGAACTCTACAATCAAGGTGATAGCACAATTTGGAGGCAGCTGCTGATGGCTACCTCTCCTTCGTTTCTGATATTTTCTACAGAGACAATTAAGCGAAGCTTTTAAATAATGAATGCGCGTTTTGTGTGACAGAAGGGCCGTTTCGCACTTGCGAGAGCGGTATACATGAATTTGAGCGCCCAGACGAACTCCAGGAATGCCATTCGCTGTGTACACCGTGTAGGGCAAGAGCGCAATTCATCGAGGGCATCCACGCGGAGAAAATTGTGGCTCTGTTGAAAGATTTCAGTCCGTGTGCGTGAGATCGACTCCCCCGCCGGAAGCGGCGGGAGTAAGGTGGCGATTCTGTGCTGCGCCCCTGATGGAGCTCGCTCAGGGGCGGCCGGCACCGGAATGTTGATTGAAGTGGCTCCGGCCGCCCCAGTAGAGTTCGCAAGTTTGTCACCCATGGTGCTCGCTCTGGACGCCGCGCGGCTAGCCCGGGGAGCGAGTAAATTGTGTGAGTGCAGCGTGTGTGAAGGATAAGGGCTGGCAACGATGATTCTGGAGAACAGCCGGGACGCTGGTCTTCTCTGAGGCGGTTTGTTGTGACAGAGAGAGAGAGCGAGAGAGCGAGAGAGAGAGAGAGAGAGAGAGAGAGAGAGAGAGAGAGAGAGAGAGAGAGAGAGAGAGAGAGAGAGAGAGAGAGAGAGAGAGAGAGAGAGTAAATGTTTATTGAAAAGGAGAAGACGTCGGCCTGAGAAAGTGATCTTTGGCATGCTACTTCCCACTGAGGGGGAAGTACTGGGGATAAAAAGAGAAACGAATGAATGTGGAAGGTAGGGGAAACGACAATGAAATCGACAAATGAAGTATGTACAAACAGTAAAACCAATAAACGTCTCACCTCACATACAATGGGGCGCTCAGTCAGATGATTACAGTCCACTTTTCAGCACATGATTATCATCCACACACACACAAAAAAAAAAAACATTGAGACATTATTTCGCAGTCTTTTAAATTTTGTCGCAATTTAGAACCCAGTCCGCCCAACCAGTAAGGGGAGAACATGTACAGCGTGTGTTACAGAAATGAAGTAGGCTGGATTTCTTGTTGTACTTTTAGCCCTTAGTGGACCGGCACCACGGCGCGGGCGCTTGAATCCACACGGAGGTGAATTAGTCAAGTCCTCACTTGTGCTTGTGTTGTGCAGCCACAAAAAGAGGATTATTCACGTAATACTGCAACGTATATTTAGCGTAATATAAGCATTTGTGAATTTATAAACGGGACACAAAAAGACGTGTGAACGCTACACAAGCGATGTCCTTTTTTTGTTGAGTTCAAATTTTTTATGCGCATAAAAAAAGTCCTCAAGGCAGTACGACAGAAAGAAAGAAAGTAGAACGAGTGTGGACAAATACGCACACCTCCTCTGGTCTGCGTGCCGCTACGCACAGAGAAGAGGGCGCGCAAATCGACGGCTGGGCCACCCGTGCCTTGATAGCCGATAACTGCCCAGCACGATCTTCCCTAATATGTTCGGGGCCGTAATGTGGCCACTCCGCTTTCGGGGCCAAGCTTCTCCCCGCTGGCCCATTCCCGTCTCCCCTCCTGCCCCATCGGCGTCTAAGGCGTCGGGCACGCGCTCATTGGGCACATGTGTATACACGCCCGGGATGCACGGGAAGATCGAGAGCTTCTGCTACGAGCATTACTCGTTGCTCGCGAGGGCTGAGGCCATTTGCGAAACCCCCTTCGTTTCGTCTTTCTCGGCGCCCGAGTTATCTGGTTGGCCCCTCTTCCCCAACACCCGTCCACCCCGCTTTGTTTTCTGTCTCGTACACGGATTTGGCCATAGTGTCGTCCTTCCCTCCACGGAATGTGCCTGGTGTCCTTTGCACGCGAACATTTGCGTCCAGTGCGTGAAAGAGTCGTGAACATGGAGGGAGCTGTGTATACGGTAGCAAGGAGCTGCTGTGTATCCTTTTCCACACTTGTGCTGGTGTTTCAGTTTTATTTTTTAAATACATTTTCTACAGGCAACTTACGCGATTAGCATGGTTGTAAGGGTACTCCTTCTTGGCTATTCTAATACCCCTGTCACACGACCACTTTCAATCGCGATTGAGTCGATCTGGATCAAGCTCAATCCAGATCGGGCGCTGCTACACGGCAGTTTCAATCGCGATCGAGCCCGATCCTGTTCGAACTCAATCCTAGTTTCTTAAGCGCGATTGGGATTTCCAAGCGCGATCGAACGAAAGCGGTGATACTCTAGTCCCCGCTGAGTAATGGCACAGAAGGTGATAACCTCAACTAACTCTGCAAATTGTATCAAATAACTTTACCCAAATAAGCTTGAAGTAACATTTATACAGTTCCGTTTAACTACGACCGCGCAAAGTTACCAGACACCGGCCGCGAAGTACATTTTTAGCGCCATCTGGCGTACGTGAGTGCAACCGGTGCAACTTATCTATCGGGATCGAAACGGGCCGTGTAGCAGCGGTGGTGCGTCGAGCGCGCTCAAAAACTCAATCGCGCTTCGCTTCAATCCGAATTGAAAGTGCCCGTGTGACAGGGGTATAACAAAGTAACCCGAAAGGGTCATACATTGTCATTTGTGATGGTTATTGCGTTTGTACTTGCTTTCTTGCTATTTCGAAAAGTACAGTAAGATATGCGTTATGCGCCTTTTTCCTTAAACAGTTAATTTTATTTCGCGGTATGTTAACCTAAGTTGGGGGCTAAATGCTTGATCCACCAGGCTTCCGCTTTATTTAATCCCGCCTTAAAATTAAAAATTGCTTGGTAGAAGGTGGAGATGATCTCTCCATTCAACAAGCATTAAACAAACAAATTTCTTCCGCAAGGGCAGACTTTCAAATTAGAAAACAACAAAAATAAAACGTTAAGGCTCCACCCAACCTGAAAGCTGTCAAGTGCAGAGCAGTGATTCGCCAGAGGGGCTGCGGCACCGTTCTCAGCTCTTTCCTACCACCCCTCACGCTCTTCCCTTCTCTGTCTCACTTCTCTCTTGATGACCTGAACAGATGTTTGTTCAATGCAATTCAATTTTCCCGCCTTCGCAAGGCTCGCACTGCTTCTCCTGGGACAGCTCGCATCCTTTACTTTATCATTTGTTTCTTGTTCAGCCTTGAACAACACGAGCGGGAGTTCTGTTCTTTTAGGGGCGAAGCACCTTAGGGGCGCGGGCTGTCGGCGTCTCCTGTCGTCAATGTAGTCACGGTACTAAAGCGCTGGGACACTCGTTTTTCAACACCTCGCGCTAGAACGTAACGTGTACTAAAAGAGCACATAGGGACACTCGTTTTTTCAGCGCCTCGCGTTAGAACGTTTCATGCCCATGGGCAAAAAGGCGTACTAAAAGAACACACCGGAACACTCGTTTTCCAAGGCCTCGCGGTACTTCTTAGGATACTTCTTAGCGTGTGACACGAAGACAACATACAGCCATTCTGCCTCTCATTAATTGCAAAAATCGGGTTTAACGCAAGAGGTGCCGCCACCGCCTCTGCAAGCGCGCGATCGCTCCTCCCACCGGCGATTCTTTGGCGCCCAATCAGCGCGCTCCGTGTGGAAAGAAAGAGATGTGGTGGTAGTAAAGACTTACAATCTTTGAATACCCTTATACACTGCACGCTTCGCGCTCCCCATGTTTCACGTTAGTGGAGATGGCCTGGGTTTTTTTTTTTTTGTTGTTGTTGTTGTTGTTGTTCTTGCTTTCATCTCGCACGAGCTGGAGCCCTTTCTGCTCCACTTTGATCACGCTTTAAGTGCAGATCACTTTAGCGGCCCGGCGTATCGTCGCAGCTCGTTTGCTGTCGCGCTATCTAGCCACCACACTCACCCGGCGTAGCGGCGTAACGGACCAAAACAGGGCCCGCGGCGTCATGCACCCAAACAGAGGCTTCGAAAAGATACAAATGAACTTTTATTTTCCCCTTGTGGCACACATGGCCCATCTGTTTCAATTGAGAACATCCGTGACTTGATAACAAAAGGGTAAACACCGTTCAGAGAAGGAAGAAGGAATTGCCGTTGGCAGTTGTAAACCAAATACAAGTGACGTACATTCGTGAACACAAACACTTTGCACTAGCAGGGCAACCAGTGCCTAGGGGGAGGGACGCTTCCCCCCCTCAGTCACCCGCGCCATTGACAAGTAAGCATCACCCATCATCTTCATCTGACAACTCAAGTTACCGTAATGCGCAAACCGTGTGTTGGTGTGCAACTTAGGTGCACTCGCCCATTTCTGACCTCAATAAAGGGACAAGACCATCTTCGCAAGAACTCTTCTTCCCCCAAGAAGAAGAGCTCTGCTTCCAGGTTTTCTGTTATCGTGCATGGGCGTAGGCATGATTGTGTCTCGAAGGGGCAAACCCGTTGCATCCCGAGGGGACTAGAGAGGCAAGTGCTGGCATGGCTTTGGAAGAAAGGGGGGGGGGGGGGGGGGGGGGGGGCAAGTGGCTCTTTTGCACCCCCTGCCATGCCCATGTCATCGTGTGCATATAAATCAGTATGTCCCACTGGTTGCGCCGGGAAAGTGCTTGTTTGACGGCGATATACCGTTTTATCCATAGTGCGTAAACACCAGCCGTTATAATAACTAACGGGCTTCTCGGGCACCTTCTTCCGTCCAGGTAGTCCCGGACACGTAGCTGTCTGTATGCCGTATACCCGCTATGAGCCAGAACGTTTTAGCCACTGGACAAAGGGTCAGGGCATGTTCGTTTGATTCTCTCTCCCGGCAATGTACACGCTTATCTGTTGGTGTTACGCTCCATTTCCTAAGAACATCTCTAGTGGGCAAGACCGACCATCCAAACTTCCATGTTATATCCTGGGCTTCGCTTCAGCCGGTACGTTTGCATTGATTAGGGTGCGCCAGGGGAATTTGTTTTGTTTTGTTTCAAGGTTTTCCGAGTTTGCATCATCAAGTTTCTGAGCCACTCCTACATTTCTCATGCCTACTGTCTCCTTTTGTAAATTATGCACGCAGTTACGTCTTGTATGCTGCAATCACCTTAGCGTAAAAGGTGGGTGCTTCCATTGCTTTGGGCCCACTAGGGGCCTGTGGGAGGAATTGCCGGCCTTGTGCCCCCCAAAAGTAAACACTCCGTACTCTGGCTGGGTGTTCTCTTTAAAGTTCCAGGACCTTAAGGACGCTTTTCAGTGCGGAAGTCACGAAGAATTGCTACAGACGGAATATTCCACCTGCGAGCTGCCTGGGCAAGCTCAGTTTATCCGTTTTGACCTGTGCTATCTTGTCCGACCACAACAGACGTAGTATTTCGGGTGTGATCTTTACAGCTATGCGGCGAGGAAGAGCGGCTGTTCCTGCGATGTACCATATTTTCCATGTGTATACGTTAAGTGTGAGGTGCTACATATGGGAAGTCGTACGCTGATTCTTGAACGTTTTGTTTGAGTTCCTTAAGTGCTTGATGCCAGAATTTTAGTGATACTCCACTTGAGGTGTAGGTAATACCAGAGTCCCTTAATACCGTTTGAAGGACTGGTAATACCCAGGATTTCTACATGTGTTACTGCTGGAATACCATATGTTTTGTTTGCTTGGTGGGCCTAGGCTTAAAGGTTTACTTTTCGAGCAGTTCACTTTTGCTCCAGCTAGCTCAGAGTACTGCTAAAACCTGTTGAGAATGTGAACTATGCTGTCTCCATCTCTCAGGTATAATGTGACATCATCTGCGTGTGCCCTTACTTTGTCTGTTGGGATTCCTGGTAACTGTAGGCCTAGGATGTTCGTGTTAAGCTCAAGATTTTTCAAGAAAAGCTTGTATTTCCAGGTCAAAGAGTAGTAGCGAAATGGGCGCCCTGTTTATTGTTGATTACGTCACTCTGCATATCTTCGTAAAGGATTGCCAAGACATTGACAAATTGTAGCGGGTATCCAGAGGCTGTTACCATCGCAAATATGTAATCGTGTTCTACTCTGTTAAACGCTTGGTACACGCTTGTTCCTCGATTCACCCTTCCGGCCAAGAGTTAAAGGTACCCAGAAAAGCTTTGTGAAGGTCGCAATCAAATGCATTCAGGTGGTAGAACACATAACGGGGAATTTTTGAGCCAAGCATGAGCCCCATACGTTGTACGGATAATTTGTAAACAATTTTTGAAGATCGCCTTTCTCAGCCGATGAGCGCGCCGCCGCAGCGAGCCGACCGCGGCAGACGCAGCGCCGACCGCGGCTGACGCAACGGCGATCGCGGCTGACGCAACGGCGAGGCGCCCTCCTGATTCGGCCGATCGCCGGTCGCCGGCAATGTCACTGCCATTGGCTTCCGGTTGCTCTTCCTCCTTCCTGCGCGATCCCGAGGCAAAGGCGGGTCTGCAGCGATTGACGCGTGCCTAGGCGCAGGAATATAGCTAGCGGAGAACGGAAGTCGAGCGTCGCGATGCCACATGGCTATTCCCAGTGTTTCCAGCTGCTTTGAAAGAAGCAGAGAGGGAGGAGGAATCCATAGGCAAGGGGAAGAGGTGCACTTAATTGCTTCTGGCGCAGCTAATACTGAATGTAGATCAATAATTCCAACGGTATTGCATCGCTATATTGGTACTACGCGCAATAAAAGGCCATTTGTAACTTTTTCAAGAGGCTTTTATGGGTCCCTTTAACGGCATACTTGAACAAGCGGTTTATGTAGTCATAACCGTTCGAAACTCCTGAACCGCTATCACTTGTCATACATGACCCCATTATTTAGTGCAAAGAAAACTGCAGGTACACTTAAGGCAAAATCTGTGTAATTAACCGGCAGTCCCCGCGTCCATTTAGTTAAGGATACTCCTTGAGTTGGTTTTTACGATAGTAAGCGAAAAAAGTGGTGACACAAAAGTATGTGGAAAACTCGCACGGCAATTCAAAATGCCGACGAGGATGCTCGTACAGTACCAGAGTATTTTATTAAAAGTGTCGCTTATAAAAGAAGTATATAAAGTCATGCCGAAAGAACCTGAGTGGTTAGCCACTCAACTGGCGCAGTTTAAGTTTTAAGCGACCCACTTCAACCTACCGGAGGCTGCAGCTTTTAATTTGTGTACTGTACAGTGCGTTTTGTGTTGTCACCACGCAGGCAACAAAGAAAGAAAAACTTTCGGCCGGAAGGCTTAATCGAGGAACAAACAGATATATGTGGTTTCGTAATAAATTCTACCTTCACACACCTTTTCGAAGCCTCTGCTTGGGTGCGTGACGCCACGTGACTAGGTGACCGTGACCGCGGACGAGCCACGACGACAAGCCGGGTCCCTAAAGTGTTCCGCACTTAAAATCAGTGTGCGCCGAATAGGCATAATAATAGGGGTTCCCCATCGGAGCGCCGAACTCATGCCATTTTGCCTTTGCGCCATTTGATTTGTGGGACGATGCGTTGTCTCGGTGAAAGAGCTTTTGCACGTGCGCCCGTCAGGGTAGTTTCTTTTTTACAGCTCTTCAAAATTCATTGAAATTTCCTCTTTCTCCGATCTCAGAGTCCAATAATAACATTGCATTATTCTCGCCTTTTATTGTTCTGCTATTCTGGGAGGGAAGTTCATAAGGGTTATTCCTCGGCTGTGCCAAGAGACGTTGGCCATCCCCTAATTTCCTAGCCGACAAAATGGCCTGCCCCATTCCGGCGCGCAATGCGTCGCCTTTTCTCGGAGCTTTCCTCAGACCCTTTCTTGATACTGATGTTTCCATTTTCTGGTGCGCAATCGTGGCTCGGAACTCACGCTCCTATTTCTTGTGCGATTCTGAGTACCTCGAACGGTTTTTTTTTTTTCGTTTATCTTTGGGGGGAAGGGGGAGAAACCCCACGCGTTTCATGAGGCATGCAGATCTGAGGCTTTCGTCTTAAAAGAAGGCGAATGGTAAACGATGTAGGCTGGTAATGCCAAATAAATGAGGTGCTATCAGTCACGTTAATAAACTGCCAAAATTCGTTCCAGTCGGCATAATGACTCATAGCACTTAAATCACTAAATTATTGTTTGTTGATTCCAGTTCTTTAGGTAAAGTATCCGAGTTGAACAGTAAGGTCGCAGAATACCTTGGGAAAGTTTTCGTTTATATTGTTACGTGGTGGCGGGACAAAGGACATGAACTAATAGATGGCCAACCGATGTAATTACAGTATTTACATGACGGCCATCACAGAACCCGCGCTGGATGTGCGTCTACCCAGCTTTTTACCACGAAAGTGTTTCATTCCTGGATACACAAAGATTTCACAGACGTCATATCCGTCACGGAAGTGACCAGTACAACGAAGCAAGTGGCCTGTAAAGGGTGCACCCCTGCACACAGGGTCTTCGTGTGGGGAAGCAACCCTTAGCACTAAAGAGTGGGAAAAAACTAGAAGTGCAGAAAATGGTGCAAGCAAAGATCAAGCAGAAAAGCGAACAATCGACGGCAGAAATACGGAAGAAGGACAAAAGCGCATCCAAGAAGTTTTGGAACCATGTAAAATCGCTAAGCTCGAAAAATGATAACCAGCAAAAATTCCTGATTAATGAGGAGGGGGAACATTTAGAAGGAGAGCACGCGTTGGCGCATATTCATCGAGTGATTAGTGAGCAGTTTAAGACAATAGTGGTAGTGAAACCTGCACCGATAACATCAGCACCACAAAAGACTGCGGAAAGGGAAATAAGTTTGAGCAACCTTGATTGGAAAAAAGCAGAGCAAAAGGTTTTTCCCCAGACAGCAGTGGGCCCGAACGGAATACCAATGCAACTGATAAACCTACTTGGACCTAAAAGTAAGGAATCGTTTATGACGGCAATAGATAAGGTGATAGAAACCAAACAAATACCAGAGGACTGGTTAGAAAGTAGGATGAATTTAATATATAAAGGCAGAGGAGACAAAGCCAGTATTGATTCATACAGACCACTCAAAGTAACGTCAGTGGTGTATAGATTCGTAATGCAGACGATAAAATCAGAAATTCAAGCATGGATGGAAGAAAATGAAATACTTGGGGAACTGCAGAATGGACTTAGACAAGACAGGCGACTGGATGACAATCTGTTCGTGATAACGAAATGCATTGAAATTGCGAAAGCACAGAATAGACAACTATGGATTACGTTCTTGGACATTAAAGGGGCATATGACAACGTAAACAGAGAACGGCTGTGGAGAATGCTGAAACGCCGGGGATTAGATGACGAGTTAGTACAGTTCCTTATAGCAATCTATAAAGACAATAGAGTGCACCTTACTTGGGAAGGACAGAAATGCGCCCAGCAGGTCAACATCCATCGGGGACTGAAACAGGGATGCCCTTTGAGCCCAATACTGTTCATGCTTTACATGGCAGGGTTAGAAAAGAAACTGGAAGAAAGTCAAGTAGGGTTTAGCCTAACCCATATGCTGCAAGGCGAAGTGGTACAACAGCATATTCCGGGAATGTTATACGCAGACGATATTGTTCTTTTAGCTGATAACCAAAGAGATATGCAGCGGCTAATAAATATTTGCGGCCAGGAAGCCACTGACCTCGGATTAAATTTCAGTGCAGAAAAATCAGGAATAATGATTTTCAATGACGCTACCACCGACGTAGTGTCTATCCAGCAAGGCGAATTACCTAGAATGAAGGAACATAAATATTTGGGAGTGTGGATAAACGAAGGGGATAACTACTTAAGTACTCACGAGGAGCAACTTAAGGTTAAGGGAAAGCGAAACGCAGCTATAATAAAGCATAGAGCTCTGTGGGGTATAACAAATATGAAGTAGTAAGAGGAATGTGGAAAGGAGTAATGGTTCCGGGTCTCACGTTTGCGAATGCTGTACTCTGTTTAAAATCAGACGTTCTATCAGGCCTTGAAGTAAACCAGAGAACGGTAGGACGTTTGGACTTAGGCACGCATGGAAAAACAACTAACGAAGCAGTTCAGGGAGATATGGGCTGGGCGTCACATGAAGTTAGAGAAGCTCAGAGTAAAATATGCTTTGAGATGAGGTTGAGGGCAATGGATCAACGAAGGTGGGTAGCTAAGGTTTTTAGGTACCTATACTTGAAAAGCGTGGACACGCAGTGGTTAAGAAAGACTAGAAGGCTAACGATGAAATACGGAAAGAACAGTGGAGAATCCAAAACAGCCAAGGTAACCAAAAAAGAGGCAAGGCAGATTGAAACGAATAAATGGAGGGAAAAAATGGAAGCTAAAACGTCGTTAGAGATGTACAGGGCTGAGAAAATAAACATCAGAAAGGAAAATTTCTACGATAATTCCCAGGGCAGTGCTTTGCTTTTTGAGGCTAGAGCAGGTTGCCTGCGAACTAAGAGTTTTGTGGGGAAGTATTCACAAAATGATGGGGTATGTGCGGTCTGCGGAAAAGAAACAGAAACTATGCGGCACATAGTGTTAGAATGTGAGGGTATCCATCCAAATCTACATGAAGGGAATACTGGCTTCCAGAAGCCCTAGGATTTAAGGGTATCAGAGATGAAGTTAACTTCAAGGCTGTCGAGGGGACGAAAAGAAGATTAGAATGCTGGTGGACGAAAAGCAGAGAGGGGAATATTGCCTAGGACAGTTACCACCTGTAACAGGGAAAAGAAAGTATTTCGGGCCTAATAAACTTTAGTGCCTGCCCTAAGCAGCGCTAGTATTAAACCAAGAGTGTAAAACATGGTTATATTAGTCCTTTTTGGTAAGATGACATGTCATCACCCCGCTTCAAAGGGGAAACCAATAGCAATCATCATCATCATCAATCATCAGTAGATTATACTTACGATTGTTCGTTTTCGGGTGTTATATTTTAACACGAAAGAGTTTTATGCCGGGATACACCAAGATTTCACTAACGTCATATCCATCACGGAAATGGCGCCAGTACACCATTGCCGAAGCGACCTGCCAGCAGCACGTCGCTCGCCAAGCACACCCACCAGACAGCCACCCACCCGCAAATTATGCTCAGATGAGGATTTCGCTGCACATTTCACTTTCGTGTTTTACTGATTCCTCTGACAGAGGAATCAACCCCAGTTTTTCTCGCACTTGGGCCCACATCACCGTGTTCCACTCCCTTCATCGTCGTCGTCGTCTTCTTGTAACATGTTTTCAGTCGAGAGACGCTTGCATGGCATTTTGGCCTCCATGCTGAAATAACATCCTCCATTCCGTTCTATTTCTGACTGTGACGCAGCACCAAAAATTGATTATGTATGGCCACACTGTGCTTATTTATCGTATTAAGTAGAGACGTAATATCAATCGTCGCGTATTTGAATCCCCTCCTTGACGGGCCACTGAACAGAACGCCACACGCGGGAGGGAAGGGGACCTTGGCTTACGACTGATCGTGACCATATCGCCGCTACGCACGGAATAGGGCTATATGTATGGAAGGGAAGGCCCCGAGGCCTAGCAAAGGGTACTCAGATTTACTACCGTGACCAACTGGTCCCGCACGCCACGATCGCATAGCAATGGTGTCAGGCGTGTTCTGCAATAGTAAGGTCTGCCCTATCTCAACCCTTCGCCGACACCGGTATTCGCATTGCAACTGGCTGCTCGTCGATCGCGCGATTGCAGGCGCTGGCGAAACCTCACAGTCAAGGACGAGGAATATCTCGCCGATTTCGCTCCCTGCTGAAAGGGAAAAGGGGCGGGAATCAACGGAGATAAAATGGCTCTTCTTGTCTCCACGTCCATTTCCCAAATTAGATCGATTAAGACGTGGCATTTGATATCGTGAAACCGCGGTAGCTGGTAAAACATAAATACGCTCGCAGCTGAAAAAGTTTGTAGCAGGTTCTGAACGAGAATCTTTAGGCAGTGTTAAGGTATTCTCGGCAGGGACTCATTTCAGCACATACATTTCTGCGTACGTTTGCCTTGGTTGCCCTAGGCCCTATTCAAGAACCTTTATGGAATAAAGGTCGTTTCATTAATAAAATGCTGTACAGCCTTTTCATAAATAATCCATATGGCCCATATATAACAACAGGGCACATCAGCCTGCTGTCTAACACGCAGAGCCTCAGCTTATGCTGTGCGGGTCTCATTGCTTCCGCATTACAAATGCAGTACGTACAGCTGTCCCTGTCAAGAAAAATTTCCAAACTGCATAAAGTGGAAATTGTCCGATAATACGTAAGCGGATACCCCTATTTGCTGTACACCGAGCACATTTAAAGTCGGCCTCATTACTGTACGTATTATACATAATTACTATAAATAATAATAATAATGATAATAATAATAATAATTACAACATCCAACTATGAAGGTCACAGCGCCTTTTATTAATAGCATTCTCTTGCATTTTATTGTGTGGTGAAAGCGTGACACATGAAGCGTGTCAGGCGCACAGATGGTAATGGTATATCTCGAAGAGTCTGCATAGAAATGCTTGCGCCTTTTAAAAATCACGAGCCATGTGAACGCAAATGGACAGCGAAACTTTTTAGGACGCGACATAGGGGGGCAGCAAATTTTATATCCAAGTGATGAGACGTGTAAGTGGGAGGTCTAATCATGTTTCGATCTTGAAAATAATGCCTGTTATTAACTTCTCTACTCAATATGCATATCCGAAGGACGGTACCTATAAGCTTGGGATCCGAATCAAGTTTTGAACAGCCTGAGTTTCTGGTGGTGACCTTGCGTCAATAACACACGCACTGGAGCATTCGTTTTCCAACGCCTCGCGCTATAGAACACTTCGTGCTTCAGCGACATCTGGAGCCTCGGAAGTTTTTGTTTTTGTTTTGTTTTGTTTTTGTTTTTGTTTGTTTTGTTTTGTTTTCGAGCAGGAAAGATACATGAAACCCTAGCCTAGCAAGCTTCGTTTAAAAGTTCATGTCGGCGTGTTCACCGACACTGCCCCTCCGTGAATAAGTGCACGAACACAGCCTTGATCTTTCGCAGTAGGCCCTGGCCTGCCTCGTCTTAGACGTCAGCTATTCCTCTCTTTTTTTTTCTCCCTCTCCTCTGGAGCGTTGGGAGCAAAAGGATGGGAGGAGGAAGATGCTGGCCCGGCGGCCCCATCGTCACCGCCGAGCAGCAGCGAGCGCGTGCCGCTGAGCAGTTTCCGGCGGGACGTGCGCGCGCACATTCGGGTCCCTCTGGACGAATCCTCATTACCCCCTTGTTTTCTTATTCGCTTTCTCCGGCGCGTTCGTTCGATTGCCAAGGCGCCGCTTCCCTTATCGGCCGCTCCGCCCCCCTGCGTCCCCTTTCTCGGCGGCGGCCTGGCAAAGTCGCGTCGCTGGTCTAGTCTACACTCTTCTTTCTCTTCTCTTTCCTCATCAGTTCCACTGCCCGAACCTTCGCTTCGCTTCGCTTTCTTCTCGAACTCGACACCCTTGTCTTCTTAGCGCCTCTCTGCCCTGTTCCATGTGCTCAGACCCCCTCCCCCTCTTTCCCCCCCCCCCCCCCCCCCCCTCTGCTATTCTCTTTATTCTCCATTCCGTCACCTTTCTGTTGTTCCTCGGGTCCATCGTAATCATTTTGCCTTGGTGGAACCATCCCGTATTCTCTTATTCTTTTTGTCTCGTTTAATTTTTCCCGCTTGCTAACGTGGCGCTTTCTTCTTTTCCGCTCGCTATTTGTTTCGTCTACTCCCAGTGTTCCCGAATTCGTTTTCCTTCGGAAAGCACGTCTAACTTCCCACCTCCCTTCACGCCTTGTTCTTATTGCCTTCTTTACTGGCGGCTTGGGCCGTTTCATCCCTCTCTGACGCCATCGCTCTCTTTTCTGGTTGTTTTTTCACTGTTCCGTTGTCCGTTCGTCGACGTTACTCCCCCTACTCGCCATCCCATTCTCTTCTACAACGCTGGGAATCTTTGTTCGCGCTCGAGAGTTTTCATTAGGAGAAGCCTCGTGAGAAATCCGCCGGGGAACCACGTACTCCGGGGTCTCCGTGGCTGCCTGCGAGAGCGAATGCGTTTTCCGAAGCACACACACACACACACACACAGACACAAAACGCTGAAGCAAGCACTGTTGAGGGCCGAGTTCACTATACAGTGTCGCGGGAGGGTAGAGTATCAGCTACGCCGCCGCCATCCTTCTCTGTCTCGCGCTCGTCTCTGATGATTGCCCCCAACTGGTGCCGAGGCCCTGTTGCGAGCCCGACCAAATTTCGTCACTGCGCTTTGCTTTCTGAAAAAAAAAAAAAAGGAAAAAGAAAACACGGGCACACTCTTTACTGGTTACGAATGACCAGCGAAGCTTATGAACACGGCATTATGGTGTTTTATTTAAATTTTCTGTGATGAATGATTTGCTTTTATTAATATTATTTTTTTTTCTTACGGCTGAGCTAACTTTGGTGCAGCCCATCGTGGCGGGATCATACCAGTGCGGAAAATTTATCTGCGGTAATTTTCAGTAGGCCTTAGTTAATTGATTAAATTTAATTAAACTTAATTAAATTTGAATTATACCAAATAAATTTGGAAGGACTATGCAGCGTTTACAGCAAGCAGTTGCGATCGCATAAACCAGGTGGCGCCAGCGCCGCACTCGCCACTACTGGCCTTTGTCGGTTTCGTTTTCGGCCGGGGACTGCCATAGTGTGCTGCAAAGTGCGTCGCTAACAAAATGTGTTAGGCGGGATAAAAGCCACTATTTAATATTATCTTCACTGTCGGAGCTTATGTCGTTCGTCGCGAAATGGAACACAGCGTTCGCGAAAGCACTCCGATATACGGAAACATGCGAAGTCCCCGGCGAGGCGCTACCACGAGCACAATTTGATGATTCGTTCCCACTAGTTCTGATCCCCTCCATAGGGACTGCTTGTCGCAATTTATTACGAAAGGTTGATCGAACGAAGTGTGGAAAAGCAGAAAAAAAAAAAGTTCGCATTAATCAATTAGGGCTGTAGCTCGGAACGTATGCTCAGTTTGCGTCCTCAGCGAGCATCACGTACCTTGCGAAGGCCATTCTCGAGGAAACCAGTATCTGTGACATCTTGAGCGAAAATTTTCGTTGCGCGAGTGTTCTTAACGTTGAAGCGGATTATCCTAACGTTACATTTGCAGCGTAGTCTGAAGCAGCGCAAAATCTGAAAGGCTGCCACAAAAGTGAAGCTCGCCACTTCAACTGTCAGTAATTAAATCATACGTCGGGTTCCAAGCAGCGGCATGCTGCATTGATACACATCGCTGTGAAGCCATTAAACCAGGAATAAATGTAACTTACTGAAGCACATCGAAAAAATTACTAGGCGAATAGATAGGAAAAAGAAAGTATGGACTGCCAGAAATTGTGATGCACATTAGCTGCCAAACCAATTCTGCAATTTATAATGTAAAAATGCAAAAAATAAGAGCTTTTTTTTTTTAAATGAATCAGATCCACCTCGAGAGAATTGCAGAAACAAGCAAAAATGTGGGAACTGGCACAAATGCAACTTTGTGAAAGCTATTATATAATATATTCTACATGTCAACTAGGGGAACTTAGCTTTGACAGTACAGCATTTAGGCCCGTTGAGAATATTTTCGCTTGCTTCGGAAATTTTGTTCGACTGGATGTGCTAACAACTCTTGATCAGTCAATTTGAGCGTTTAAAAGCTCATTGTACGAGGTAAGTATTACTATCGATTTGTGCACGAGCGCGCTTCACGTTAATTTTCACACACATGCGATTTTGTAGCGTGAGCTACACTGGTCGAGGTTGAGCAGTTTCGCGTGGCTCCTGGAGAGCCGTGATGCGCATGCGCGAGGAGCAGTGACGTCACACGGCGCAAAGAACGTTGCTCGCTGCCCGGCGCCTCTCACACCACCCACGCGCCCAGCGTCTTCGCCGACCTCCGCCCCGCATGTGGCGGTCCGGTCCACTTGATAATCATGCGAGGGGTCGCCGGGAGTGGAACCGATGGCTCGTGCGTCGCAGCAACACCGGCGTGCGCGTGTGGAACCAGCTTAGCTCTGTGGCGATTGGTGACGCTGCGCCGGGGTCGCTTGATAAATATACATGTGTCACATAATCACATAATACGCATACCGTGTGTGCGTGTGTCATTGAAGTAGCAGTAAGCATGATAATCATGCTAATCCTAGACAACCAGAAAAGCTAAGAATAACCGGCTGAATGTTAGCTCACGCTAGGTATATCCTGGCATAGCCGAGCTATGCCACTGCCAATTTTTTTCCGTCCACTGTATACCCCTGATGGCAGTTTCTACAAGTGTGTTTAATAGCCGCAAGTGTTAGCACACACCAAACAGGGAACAGCTGATAACGCGGAACAGCTGTGTGTGAGCTGATAACTCTGAGCGCTATAGCTTTTTCCTCCCACATCGAAACTTGAACATGCGGTAAAGAAGAAACATACAACTTTCACACCCTTGCAGGGTTTTGTTTCACAGCCCTTCAAATTTATAAAAGCATGCGTTCACAGCCAGCCATTTTAGCATGCGATTAAAACAAACTTTGGGACGTTCTGGAACATTTGAAATGTACCAGTCTTTACGCTTTGTTGCTCTAAGGCAGTATGTAGAAATAGAAAAAACTCAAAGCCGTCCGACAGCTACATGTTGGACGAAACGCATGAGCAGGAACCTATAGCCGCGACGGACACGAATCAAAGCACCGCCCAAACAACCTCTATGTGCGATTTTTCACGACTGAGTAATCTCTGATGGTTGGCACACACTACGTATAGTTTGGCACTGAGTCCCAATAGTCAATATCGTTTATCGAGCCGCGCCGGCGCTCACCAATGCGCACGGAAACCAGCGAAGGCCACGACGAGAAACGCGTTCTAGAGGGCCAGCTATGCCGAATGACGTCACGTCGTTCAACATGGCTGCGCCCATGGCGCCTCGCTGTAATCAGTCTATAGCTCTATCATGGCGGCCAAACATAAGGCTGTTGGAGCTTGTTTCATTGCTGCTTTAACGAGCCTGTTAGGCCGCTTCAAACACCTTCAGAAAAAGCCGCTCTTTTTCTTTTTTTTTTGTCTTTTTGCGTTGTCTTTCTGATCAAACATTCGATACACAGAAATTTGTTTCAACCTACCAATAAGAAAAATAAAATAGTGACCGTAACTCAAAAACCGTTTTTGCCGTTACGTCTTATGGTCAGGTAGGCGTTATATCGATCGAAATTTATGTAACTAGCAGATCATTACCCCAAAATATTCGCGCAATAACTTTTAATTACAGGTTTTATCACACTTAATTGTGTCCAAAAAATACAGGCGATCTACAACCAGAAAGTAAGCGGTTCTCACCCCAATTTTTCAAATAAAATTGAGTACCTTAACACGAGTTCACTTTCTGAATCTTTTCAAACCAGACGTTTGGAAATTACATTTTCTATTGCAGATGGTGTCTGTCTGCAAAATATAATTTTCGTTACGGTCTTTGTTTCTTATCTAAGTCGCGGATTTAAATAAATCATTGTATATGTTGCGTGCGTGTGCGTGCGTACGTGTGGCGCGCGTATGTGGGTGTGTCTGAGCGTGCGTATGTGCGTGCGTGCCTGGGTGCGTGCTGCAACACGCGTTGCAGAGTTATAGTTTAAAGTTTGGCTTTGTCGCAATGCACACTTCGCCCGCAATGGTCCCGATACATTTTAGCGGTGGAGCGTTTAAGACTTTTCCGGTAAAAAAAAACGCCAGTCGTTCCCTTCGAGAGCAGTGGCGTGGAACACAGAGTGAAGCTTGTGCGTTGTAAGCACAAGGAGCATTATGTATTTACGAAATAATTTTTTTTTGGGGGGGGGGGGGATGGGGGGGGAGATAGGGGGGGGGGGGTCCTGAGGATACGCGCGTTTTCTACCATATGGAGCGGTGGGATCGCGATCGCAGCCCCCCATCAGGCACCAAAGAAGAAGGGCTAGAGGAAAAATGCGACACCTGCTAAGGGTGTTCACCATCTTTCGTTAGTATTTGTTTTTCAGGACAACGGTGCCAGAACCCGCTTGCAGTTCTTTTTTTTTTTTAATCTCGTGCGAACACTACCGGGTACACGCTATGAAAATGTGCTAACTGCTGTTGCGACCGGACGCGGGCACCCGTTCCGTTCTCCGTGGCCTCCAACATACGATGTGTAGCGTGTATGATGCGAGCAGCCAGCCGCTGTTGCAGCCGAAGAGAAGTCCAGAGCAGTAGGATAACGTAACTGTTTACTTCATAGCGAGAGGTGGGCCGAAGCCAAAAAAACATACAATGCCCTGACGGGCGAGTTTACAATACAGGACACGAGCAGAGCGACCGCATGGATTCGCTGCTCAGACAGGAATGAATTTCAGCGTTTGTGCTGCTTCTATTTATACCCAAAAAACGCCCCCAAGAGTAACACGCCACGAACATCACAGACACCCACACGCTCTTTCCATAGTTCGTGAGTCATTCATGGGTTCGCCCCACGTGGCATCCGAGAGGGGGGGAGAGAGTGTCCTTGAAAGGTGCCGAGGTCACGCTAGCGAATGCCGATCGCGCCGATAGCGAAACGCCTGAGCCGGGGATGTCAAGGCGGGACTCACCGACGCGCAGGTGCCTGAAGGGTGTGGCGAACGTCGTGAAGCATGCCTGGGCGTGCCGCTGGCAGCCGCCGGAGGCGCGTTGCAAAGCGAGGTGACTGACCCGGCATGGCGAGACACGAAAGTACGATTCACCGACACGCGGGCGCACGTGGTCGATTCCCACGTGGTGGCTGATGCGGGAAAATACGGCGGAATTTGGCCGATTCGTAACGCTGCGTTTGACCCCCCTTCCCTGATTGTACACTGGATCCCCCGTACGGGGAACGCCTGTCCCCATTTTTATTCTGGTGGGTGGCCAGTGGCTCCCGAGGAACCTACCACGTCTGCCGCAGCGGTAGTGCGTGTCCAAGCCCTTCATGCCCCGCCGAGACAGGGGGCGCTTGTACCCTTTGATCTGGTGGGTGCCCAGCCGTCCCAGACCCCGCCCGAAGGGGCTCGAGGGACCTACCACATGGCCTCCCATGGCTGCTTGTGGTCAAGCTGCAAGCGTTTGTTCCACCGTCGATACGAGCTACGCTACGGGGGACGCTTGTACCCTTTACAGAAACTGGTGGGTATCCGGCGGCCCAGGATTCGAACCTGGTACCTCCCGCTTACGATACGAGTCTTTTACCACTCGACCATCGCCGTCGGTCCTTCCCTGTCGGTCGTACCCCTTCACCGCGGCGATTAGAATAATCACGCCAACGGTTGCCGTGGAACCGCGACCATATATCGGAGCTGTGGAACTTTCAAAGTGCAAGGTCTCTTACTTTCCGCGTTACTTTCTCTTCCCTTTCCTTCTCTTCGCCCAGTGCGTCGGCTGTTTCAGTACACGTGCACTGACGTGTTTTTCCATTCCGATAGCGAAATTTTGATTTATGAAGCGGCAGCGGCAGCCTTCTCAACCTATGCAGTGACGATCAGATGAGCAGGTACATCTGCTCCCCCCCACCGTACAAAAAATAAACAATAATACTAAAGAAAAAAACAGAGTGTGCGCACGCGCGCGTGCGTGTGTGTGTGTTCAGCGTCTCGAAGTGCTCATTAAAACTCTCGGGCGCGCCAGTAGCCCGTCCCAACCAATCGGGAGGCGCGACTGGGCTCCGGTGGCCAGGTTCGCTTTAATTCCTCTATCGGCGGCTGGCATCGCGAATGCCGCGCTGCGAGCGCCGCGTGAAGTGAGTTATCTCTCTCGATAGACCTACGTGCGCGGCATGCCAACTCGCGGCGGATGCGCGCCAACTGCCGATGCCCCTCGGCGGCCCCTGATTGGTCCGCGAGGGACGTGGATTACCCGTCCAACCAATCAGCGTTCGCGTAGTTTAGAGCATTCACTTTTTGTTTTGACGGCACGATCCACGTTCGTGCGGTGGAGACGGCGTTTGCGTTATTGCTTGGTCGAACCACCGTTTTTTTTTCTTTCTTTGCCAGCGTGCTGACCACCGTTCCGCCTTTTCTTAGCGAAGCGAAAGGAAGTTCTTCGTGTGTGGGTGATTGCAATCAGCATTTAATTCCGGTAAAGTTCGTCGCTCGCGGCGGGTCGGTCGTGTCGTGTGCTGGCGAGGAACGTCTCGTTTCTTGCCCTTTACTTGTTGTTCTGTGTGACCCTATATATAAGGCACGCTGCGTTCTTCCCATCCTCACTTTTCCCCTGCTCCAAAACTCCTGTTACCGATCGAAAGCGGTGATCTTGCTTCCGAGACCAGGCTGACTTGCAGGTTTATTACACGCACAACAGCCGCAAATTACCGACTTTGGACGAGATCCCCGCGCAGATTCGTGCAATACCCGGTCCACCGGAAAGAAACGTTTATTTTGTTGCTTCTCGTCCGAAGTCTGCGGCTCGCGCGACCTTCCTGTTGTTTCCGGGATGTCAGACAGGAAATGGACTAACCATCTCCCACGCAGCTGACATGTGCGGACGACGTTTAGTGCAGTGGAGGAGTTGTGGCCGGTGGTTTTGTCCGCGGTCTCGGAAAGGCAGAACTGGCATAAACCTTCCCTATGTACTTCCGCTGACCTTTATATGAAGTACTAGCGGTTAGTGAGCATGCGTGGAAAGTGAAGGCGTCTTTTATATAAAACAACGGACGTGCAATATATTTACAACATCTATGTACAACCATTGGTTAATAAAGGTTTCATTGCCGCTTATTAATTCGTCGCGGTTCTCGGTTTTCCGTTTGACGGCGCAGATTTTATTGATTCGATTGATTGATTGATTGATTGATTTATTGATTGATTGATTGATTGATTGATTGATTGATTGATTGATTGATTGATTGATTGATTGATTGATTGATTGATTGATTGATTGATTGTAGGGTTTAACGCGCTGAGGCAACTCGGGCGATGAGGCACGCCGTACTGGAGGGCTCCGGATTAATTTTGACCACCTGGGGATCTTTAACGTGCGTCGAAATCTCGAACGCACGGGCGTTTTTGCTTTCCGCCTCTTGTGTCAGAAAAACGGCTGCCGCTGCCGGGAATCGAACCCGCGTCCTTGTGCTCAGCAACAAAACGCCGTAGCCACTGAGCTACCGCGGCGGATAGAGCTCAGATCAGCCCTTTGGGTTGACCTTATGCATTACATGGTTGCCAGTGCAGTTTTGTACTCATTGATCTTTCATGACAGTTTGTCCCACAGCACGGGAGCTGTATATCAGTATACCTAAACAAATTGGTTTGGAGCGTTGCGTCGCTTAAATCAGTTAGAGCATTGAACTGGATTTGTTTCTTTCTGGTGATGTGCATCCTGTTTTTTTTTTTTTTTTTTTTTCAGCGACGCTGTGCGTGGCAGTGTTCTCGGCAATCCTGGTGGCAAAAAAAAAAAACATAACTTGTCCAACTAGGGAAGACAAACCCACGCCTTGCTGTATCCTAAGCCCTAATCATACCGTTACGTTCATCCATTATTTCGCTGCCGACTTCTCAGTACGTCTTTGGGGATCTAGTTGAAAGTTTACTGAACGAAAGAGCGATTCTGCAAATCCCAGGAAACCAAATTGTCTAAGCATTTCTTTTTGCTTGTTTAACGCATTATATTCGAGATTGGAAATTTACACTTATAGATTTCAACATACGTATGCGAAAACTGTCAAATGCCATATAAGCCTACACATGACTTCACTATCATTGCATTCAAGCATAATGACCGGGAAAATGCGCGATAGCCTGACTCTGAAGCCCAGCTGTAGAGCATACATTAATTACGCCGGAAAAGTGCCCGGAGAACGCATTCATTTGCCGCGGATCACATTACTCACCCGTACAACCCAAAAAAATTTGCCGATGTGCCCGAAGTTTCCGGAACAAACTGCTCGTTCTTCCATTCAATCTGTCTACTTTCCACTGAAACGAGCCGCTTAAACAAAAAAGGCTCGCCGGTAATGTTCAGTTGCGACCATCCCAATATTCATCGCCTGTATGGGGCAACGCGAAATATTTCCGCTCGCTCTCTCGTTCGCCTTCGCACGCCCTCTGCATCATCTTAACGCCTATCAAGGCACGCCAACACCAACACGCAACAAGGTCACGTGACACAAAAGTGACTTTGCTTGTCCCACGCGGTAATTCTTGTAAGGTGGACACCGACAATCACCCGCTTCTAGCTGGTCGGGATAAAAAAAAAATTGTTATTCGAGTGGCTGCCAACGTTAGCTCGATGAGAAAGAAGTCAGTGGGCCTTCTCATCTAGGAGGTGTTGCGAAAAGCAAGCTCGGTGAGCAAACAGCTCTCATTATATAGGCCTAGACACCGAGCGCGTTTGGCGTTGCAGCGCACTCTATAAAACCGTACTCGCCTCCTGACTCTTGGAGGGCGCGGAAACGGCGAATAGAAAGCCTCGACAAGGAGGGAAAAACGAAAAAAGGGGCAATAGATTAAGCGCTCATAAGGCACTCCATGCCCCCCACTCGTGGAAAACGGGAATTACTTCCCGAGTTTTCGTTGGGTTTATTTTTTTCTTCGGCTCCGCTAAGTCGTGTTTCCGCGAGCATGCCAGGTTTAGAAGCTGTTCTCCTTTACACGCTGTCCTCCTTAATGCGAATTTTCAGGCGCTGCAGGCACCGTATATATTCGGAGGACCTCGGTTTTCATGACTCGACGGGAAAAGACTATTCACGGTTAATGACGCGTACGTAATGGCGTCGACCTTTTTCTCGACTTGCTGTTTTCACTTCTTGGGGGGTTCCTTTGAGCGCCTAGCGCCGTCGATGGCTCGCGAGAAGATCGCAAGTGGAGTCAACGGGGTTTCGGGGGGGCAAGTGAACGAAGGGCTCGGGCACTTTCATTCATAACGGGTAATTACATTCGACGTGTTGCGAAAAAGAAGCGGGCGCTGAAGCTCGAAAAGCGGATACTGCGGGCTTGCTTCTGTAACCTCTTTTACAGCGCTTGGTGCAGCGAAGTTTTTGCGGAATGCAGAAGAGAACTTGGAAACTGTATAAACTCCTTTTTCGAGGGTTTATCCCGGTAACGGTTAGCAACATTAAAAAAAGCGGGGCTACGAGCAACACTGCGCTTTAATGGCAATGCTGGGTGCTCGCCTACTAGGCCCGAAAATCCGTGCATTACTCCTCGTTCGACATCAAAAATTTCGCTCAAAACGTTTGTCTCCTAGATAAATAGCGCAACTATTTCAGAACGCTCTCATATTCACTTTAAATGCGAAAACAGCAAAAAAAAAACTTTGTGGAGCACTGAAAAATAAAACTTCTGTAATCCCTCGTCAACAGAGACTACCAATAGAGTTGCGTATCATGGCTTCCACGCTCTGGGAACCTCGTGAATCCGTCTGCAAAACTTGAAAACGCCCACGTAGCAAAGTGTCCCCCAACACTCTAGGGGAATGCCTTGCGCAACGCTAAAAGCACTTGTGTAAATGATTCTAAAAAGCTATGATAATTACTCCGTGCAGTTGCACCTTGGTAGCCGCATTCTTGGCTAGAGCTTAAAAGTATAGCTCTTTTAACACGGTGATAAGCCGGAGAGTTGCGCCTAGATAATCAAATGCCCGGCTTGGTTTTTAAACTTTCTCCTTTATGCACACAGGTATAGGAAAAGAGTTGAAACGTTTTTGCCGTACCAACATAGACCTGCGGGTTTACAATCATCGACAAATGAACACAAAAATATGAACCAAAACATGCAAAATGGAAAAATATTGCTCGGGGAGGTCCAATAATGGCGCGCTATTGGTATACTTGGAAACCCAGATCTCCCAGCTTCGTTACTGTAATCAAGCCACGCATAAATTCGGCTTGCATGGAAAGAAATTGCGATATTTGCGTGTTCTGGTTCATATTTTCGTGATCGAGTTTCATTTGTTCATGACGGTACATAAATTAGTACACCATAGTGCAGGCAGTAGTAGCGCACGGCAACTAAACAGGAGGCTCATCATTGTTCCATGATCTCCCGCGTATCTGGCCGACCAACTCTACTCTCATCAGTGGCTCGCGCAAGAACCTGGTGGTCGTCTCTCCCGCGGCAACGACTCCGGAATCCCCGAGCAAGCGAAACGACACACCCACGCATTCTTTCTTCACAGAGTCAGTCGCTTGGCGGAGGAAAGCTTGCAAAGGCTGAGGATCCCCATTTTGGGGTTCAGTCTGCGCGAGCCGGGCCGCCCGAAGCCGACGACACTGAGGAACGACGCAGAAGCGCGCCTAGCAGACGACGCGGGGGCGGAGCGGGCCGCTGGAAAAAGGGAGAGCAACCCCAACCGACCGACCGCCCCGGAGACGAGGCGAGGACGTGGGTACCGTCCGCAAGACGCCTTCCTCGCGCCGCGGGGCTGTCCAGCGTCTCGGAAACAATTGTGGGGGGACGCGGCGAGGGGGAATTCTCATTAGGAGTTGCACGCTCGGACAGTTTGGGAATGCTTTCGCTCGAGGAAGCGTCTCCTCCTAAGCCGCTTGCCCGGCGCGCGATCTTTCTCCGCCGCCGCTCCTCTCTTTCCCGCTCGGCACGGTCGGTGTTGCAAGCGCACCAAATCTGACCGAATGTGCGTGCGTTTGTTGAACCACCGCCTCTCCTCTGCCTGCGCGGGGGGTTCGCAGCCGTGACTCCTTCGTCTTGGGCTTTGTTTTTTTATGTCCTACTGAATACCCAATCCTCTCTCCCCGCTCCGCCTTTTCAAGCGTGCCGGGCCTCCGGCACTGCGGAACAACTGTGTTTTGTACACATTCTTGGAGAGCATCAACGCAGTGTGGGCTGATTTTTCTTTGCTGTTTTATTTTTTGTTTTATTGCTGTTTACCTTTGTGCCACTCCACTCTTCAAATTCGCGCCCATTTGTCTTGTGGCGCTGCCAAGGCGCGTGCGGCCAATGTACCCTACCCGCCCTGCCTTTTTGTCCCAGTCATCCAAGGCTAAGGCCTGGGCGGCGAGCTTTCCAGCCAAGCTTGTGTGCTGACTTGTGAAGCTAACCCAGGCACTGAGGCCAAAAAACGTTGACTGAGGCTGAAGAGCTCCAGTCGAGTCAGCTCTTTCGAGGTGTTTCACCACCCTGGCTCCATTTGAGCACTTACCTTGCATGCTTGTTTGTATAAGACACGGATGCCTTCACCGGTCGTCAACCCTGCCGGGGTGGAACCACTTGCATGCCTGTTTATTCATTCATTTCTCTGTCCTTCTTGTTATATTGGGGGGGAGGGGAGGGGGGGGGGGTGTCACTTAGTTTGTACGCTTGTGTTCCGATCGAACGAAACTTGCATTTTGCATGGTTGCACGGGCTTACTTTTTTGCGAGCAGTACTTCGGTCCAGCTTTCATTTGGGCCTGCAATCGAAAATAAAACAGGAAATGGTTGTGAGTACGGGGAATAGACACTTGACTGAAATACCGGAAAGTCAAGCTAGTACTGCAGATATATATATATATATATATATATATATATATATATATATATATATTCGGCACTACAAAGCACTGTTAAAACGCCAAACAGCACTGGCAATAAGGACTGCAACTTTGATATGTGTCCTTACGGAATCCCTCGTCCCGTACGTCTCTGTTCTACAAAATGCATTACGAGGGTTCTGGCTTCATCAGTCTGAAATGCCTTTGGCTATCCCCGACTTCCGACCACGTCTTACGTGCGGCCGCTGGGAAAAGACGTTCTACGTCTTCCCGCGGTGGTCGAAGGGCGGCGCTAGTTGACCGGGCTCTGAGCAGTCGTAAATACAAAACCCCGCCGTATAGTCGAGAAGGGAGTCGCCGCGGAACTAGCTCAATGGTAGAGCACCGCACGCGTTATGCGGAGGTTGTGGGTTCGATTCCCGCTTCCGGAAAAAACGGCGCATTTTTTCTCGACTTGAATTTTCAATTATTTATTCCTGAAAAAAAAATGCAATCATACCTCATTCGGCACTATAAAGCACTGTTAAAACACCAAACAGCACTGGCAATAAGGACTGCAACTTTGATATGTGTCCTTACGGAATCCCTCGTCCCGTACGTCTCTGTTCTACAAAATGCATTACGAGGGTTCTGGCTTCATCAGTCTGAAATGCCTTTGGCTATCCCCGACTTCCGACCACGTCTTACGTGCGGCCGCTGGGAAAAGACGTTCTACGTCTTCCCGCGGTGGTCGAAGGGCGGCGCTAGTTGACCGGGCTCTGAGCAGTCGTAAATACAAAACCCCGCCGTATAGTCGAGAAGGGAGTCGCCGCGGAACTAGCTCAATGGTAGAGCACCGCACGCGTTATGCGGAGGTTGTGGGTTCGATTCCCGCTTCCGGAAAAGACGGCGCATTTTTTCTCGACTTGAATTTTCAATTATTTATTCCTGAAAAAAAAAATGCAATCATACCTCATTCGGCACTATAAAGCACTGTTAAAACGCCAAACAGCACTGGCAATAAGGACTGCGACTTTGATATATATATATATATATATATATATATATATATATATATATAGAGAGAGAGAGAGAGAGAGAGAGAGAGATCTAAGAAACTGACGAGGTCGGTGTAGCAGGCTGCGTGACTTATTACGTCTGATGGGGATGGAAGTTATGTCAAGTCCATACACAAAAACATTGACACGCACACTTGCAAAGAGCCTTGCGCCCGAGTACCTAGAGGATCTTCATAAGACCACTGCCCCGTAAAAAAATATAACAGATATTTTGTGCACCCGACGCCATATTGGAGGAGGTACCTCAAAAACGCGACGTTCGGGCGTGGACGCAAACTCGCCTTCATCGTGAGTCTTAAGATTGCCTAGGGTGGACTCACCTATAAAACGTGCTTAGCGAACTGAGCAAGCCGGGCAAAAGGGAACGAGGCTTGCCGAATTCGTTAGAAACGAAGTGGTTTCTGTCAGCTACGTTTAAACGCATACAACGTATAACTTGTTCATCACGCTTGTACAGGCCACTTTGCATCCGAGATATATAGTCAGTGTCAATGAAGTACAGTGTTTGAAAAGTCTTGTCGGTTGGGCCACAGGCTCTGCGAGAAAAGCGCTGTGCAAGCACGCTTACGCAACGCGACCAGAAGAAACGTGAACGTATACTCGCACGCGTGAAATTGCAATGGTGAAAAAAAGAGAAAAACACCCAAGAGTATAGCGGTCGTCAACCGTACCAGTGAAGTGACAGCCGTAACTACCCAGTAAAAAAAAAATGATAGAAAGTTTTGTTTGTCTTCGTGGCTCACTCAACACAGTGCCCCCTGTTGCAAGTACGAAGGCGTACGAGTGCGGCCCCCATTATGTCGCGGTATTGCGTAATTAGTGCTTAATTCCGACGGCGAAGTGCCAAAGGCCAAATTTAACTGTTTAATACCTGACGATGGTAGGTACAAGTAGCAGCACACTGGCGGGCTTAAAACATTGCAACTGGAATGTGCGCAAAAATGTTCTCTGTGGAGCCCAAAGACGCACTGATTGACTCGTCAAAGAGACTATTTACAGTCTCTAATGCAGCTATAGCTGTCAACAGGCGTTCAGCGAGGTGCGCACGGCACCAAAAAGTACAAATACACAAAGCTCCTCTCACTGGTCTTGTGATGGTTTTACCAGACGTGCAGCTTGCTGGGCCGGTTGTACATATTGACGGATGGGAAACCAGCACAAAAAGGACGCAACACAAATGGAGAGACGAGACAACACAACGCTGGAATATCCCCCTATCCCCCTAGCGGCCCGTTCCCAGAAGCCTGTGCGTGCTGTGCCGGAGGGAGGGGGATAGTGGGAGTCTATCGGACTGCCGCCATTTGCAGAAGGCTTGCTCGAACACGTCTTTGCTGGGGCCAGCTTGTAGCGATTCTCGCAGCGGCTGCAACCGTTGGCTTACCGGCCCGAGTGGCCGGGCGTCAGCCAGGCTCCGGCTTGTCCCAACGTGAAAGCTCATGATGAGCTGGATTCACGGCCACGCATGGAACTTTCTCGCAATGCACAAAACTTCGCTGTAGCTGGCCGCTGGCATACCTCGCTCGCACAGGGCAGCAGCGAAGCACTTCGCGCTGATACTTACACTGCCAAACAGCGCGCCCGCTTGCCAGAGTGCTGGTGTTCTATGGCGTGCCGGGGCTCAAAACAGTCAGCATGGATTTATGACGGTCATCATAGGCTCCAATTAACTCACCCATTTAACAAAAGAGGGCAACGCAGCGGTATTCAAAATAATTCCCGAAGGTAGGCAGGACACTCCAAGGCAACTTACAAGCTCCATATGTTGACGCACGGGCCAACGTAACCGGCGCCCACGCGAGACAACGCAATGGGAAACGCAACAGAAGCGTTTTCCGAGGGCTCCGTGACAGCTGCTGCCATGCTTAAGCTACCGCAACAGGTTTGTGTAATTTTATAGATTTTTTTATTCTTACGAATGAGGTTCATCGTGCACTGGAGGTACCTGCTATTAAGGGGTGATATTGTCGTGGAAAAATTGGCAAAGGCGTCAATACTGAAGGGAAGAACATTGCTTTCGCGAAGCAAGCGCTGTTGAAAAGGCGCGCGAAGTCATGTGCGATACTGGCCGGTTTCGAACTGCTACCGCAGCCGCAGCCTTGTACAAATAAATTAGGTGGTTATTGCTTGTTTCACTTTATTTCACGCAAAGTGTTAGGCCTAAGTTCCTAAAGAAGCTGCTGTTCATCAGCAAGATCTAAAGTATTCCCGCGCATTAACGAAGGCCATTTTTCAAGGGGACTCTGCAACGTTTCTGATAAACGCTTCAACTCTTCGCGTCTGGAAACACTGCGAAAGCTATAGTTATCGCTAGCACTAAGCGGCACTGCATGATTTTCTCGTCGCAGCAGATCCGCTTTCCGTTTCTTCTTTGCTTTTGCGGCTTTTTTAAGGGGCTATCGAAGGTTTTTTATTGCTGCAGCTGAAGGAAAGCCATCCAATAGCCGCTACACCGCTGTAATGACGTAATTCGAGTGCTCGAAGAACGCCAAGACTGGGAAAGGGAGAAAAATCTTTTGAGCAAGTTTCTAAGCTATCTGATGAGCTTAGAGCAAAAATTTATAGATGAGGTACTTTGTGGCCCCCTATTCTAAGTACTGGTTCTGTTTGTTGACTACTTTCTCAAAGCATTAAGGATTTAGAAAATTTTGATGAAAGTGTTACAGGGACCATTTAAATGTTACACAATGACCTGGAATTTGCTGCGGTTACTCAAATGTTGTTTTCAGTGGCTAAGGCGTTGCGCTGCTGAGCACGAGGTCGCGGGTTCGATTCCCGGCCGCGGCGGCCGCTTTTCTGATGGAGGCGAAAAGCAAAAACGCCCGTGTGTACGAGATTTCGGCGCACGTTAAAGATCCCCAGGTGGTCAAAATTAATCCGGAGCCCTCCACTACGGCGCGCCTCATCGCCTGCGTTGCGTCGGCGCGTTAAACCCTACAATCAATCAATCAAATGTTGTTTGCTATTCTTTAATGAATAATTACTTGCAGAAGCAGCACATGCTTTTATTGAAGGCAGTGGCTTGTTGGTACACTGATCCACCGGTGCCAGTAGCATAATGTCCCTTGTGCCACAACTCTTCCAAGAGAATTGAATTTTTTATATATCGTGTATAGGTAATTCAATGTTTTTAAATTCAAGAGGAGAGACAGTCGCAATATCACAGACATTTGTAAGTTTATCTGGTAACTTCCACAAAGCTAGTCACTATCCTCGGAAAACAAACTCTTAAACAGTTATAACCAGGTAAATATAAGTGATGCTAACGATTCGGGGCTTTGCTGTACAGGGCAGACAATGGCAAAGCGTGCCATGGCGAGATATTACTTTCGGAGCGCCGGCAGATGGCCGAGTTTACCGGTGCAAACCAAGCGACACCTGATGCTAGCATTCAGTAACAGATTGCTCCGCAAATCCCATTAATTCGACCGGGAAACTTCGCTCTTTCGCTGCACCTTCGCTCCCTGGTCCTCTCCCTTTCAATATCCGGAATCCCTGCCGCCGCTTTTTCCTGCATCGCGTGCTTCCCTCACCACCACGAAGACTGATCCTCTTTTTGGCGTCCCTATCCCTTACCGTGGCGCCGCACGCTATCGGCATGAACTACTGATCGTGACGCCTCCTTGATGAGCAAGCCTGACAACGGGTCTATTTTAGTCAAACCAATGACAGTATTTCCGGTTACCCTAGCGTCGCGCTTATAATGACATAACCGCAAGGCATGCAGCCGCTGTTGCCTATCGGATGACAACAACTGTTGTCAGGAGATAGAGTCATGCGCTTTCTTTACGTGGGAGGTGTTAGGCAAGCTCGGTCGTCCCATCTCAGCAGTCGGGGACGCACGGTATGCACACAGAGCGTCGACGCGGCAAGAAGAGAAAAATCGCCGCACCGCCTTCATACGCGGAACGGCGGGTCGTAAAAATTACCCTTTTCACAGCCCCGGCGCTTTATATGCATTCCCCGCGGCGCGGCGAGCAATGAGTTCGTGCGCCCGAGTTCACCGGGATGAATAAAGTTGTGCTAGCGTTGTTTGCGTTGAACCACAGACGCGCCTGTTGACAGAATGAGGGCCCCAGGTTTAGGGAACATTCGGCGCTCGTCCGACCGGCTGCCGTGCATCTGTCGCTTACTTTCTGCTCGGGATCGCGCAAACACAACAACTGTCCCGCAGCATACGAAAATCAGACGTAAACTTTGGCTGAAACTTTCGCAGTATCGTGTTTTTTCCTGTTAAAAGTACTGAACGGATATAACCCTGTTTAGTTTGACAGAACTACCCGTTGGTAACCAACTCAACTTAATTCCGGCCTCGAAAGTCTTTACTTGCTTTTAAGAATAAAAGAGATAACAAATGTTAAGGAACTTTCAAATTTCGCGCTACATGACGTCAGCAGTGACGTAATAGGGCCAATATTAAAACTAGAGTTATCAGTGGGTTAACTGCGCGTTAGCAAAGTCATAGTTAAGCGGTGAAAAGGGGCTGGGGAGTCGCCACAACTTCATCTGTTTTTCTTTTTTTTTTTTTTCTAGCTTGGTGTCAGAACGTTTGCGTTAAAACTGGCATCGTTGTTATTGGGTGAGTGAACATGTCGTTTTGATTGTCCCACTCTGGCTGTGAAAACTGCAACTTGAGCGCCCCGCGGGGCAGAAATTTCCGTCCCTGGAGTTATACCTGTGATACATGGGTGCTTCAACGACCGTTAAAGGTGACGGCAGGTGGCCTGAACGGCCGTTATGAAGAGTTAGGTGGTAGCGCAAGCGCCGTTAGGAACTTAACGGCGATCAACACCATAGGAGCTCACCGGTATCTGTTCCACCACCGTTTCCGTCCGTTCTGTCACGTGTCTCCGTTGCAGGCGAGCGTGCCGCCACAAAAACGCTTTGTCTGGACAGCGTCGCTGACGCATCTACTCATTAACTTGTGGCAGGGCCACCTTGCCCATCTGCGGGATAATAAGCACAACGCGCCCGCATAGGTTGTATTCACTGGCGAGGCACGCATGCAGGCAACCATGTGTGTGCGCCGTCACTGGTTGCGTCGGGCGGCGTGGGATGGCGGTACTTGACAATGCTTAGCACATGATGTGTGTTGGGCGTACCAACTCTATCCCACTGAACGCAAAGTAATGCCTTCACCCCAGTGTGAGTGCGGATAATAACATCTCTTTGTTGACACCACCGTGGAGAATCGGACTGGTATTTTTTTCTTCTTCTGAGGCTTGCGGGCGCAGTGGCACAAGCCGCACCATGTTCGTGGCTCTTCGGCCATGACCGCGGCCGTTTCCAGTGTTGCCAAGTGAATAAATTGACAGCTAAACTTTTCAGTGAATACCATCTATACGTGCACGGTTGGCGGCACTATTTAATGAGCCCGCAGGTGAGGAGTGTGGGCCGGCTGTGTGCTTCACAGTGAAGCGGATCAAGCACAAAATGGAAAACGGCCCAAGCTCACAAGTAAGTTACGAAACATTTATTAGGCTGATTTTTAAGCCGGCATACGCCTCGTCAAGCATGTTCAGTATAATCTGAAGCCCCGAAATGTGCGAGGCGTGTATTTCTGTGCCGTAGGCAACGCCGAATTTTGCTCAAAAAGACTCGAACGAGACTTTTTCGTCGCTCGGGGCTCATTGTAGCGCTCGCAATTCGGGAATAGCGATCACATCTCAGCGTAGTACAAAAGGTTGTGATATGCAGCCGTTTGCCGTAAGGAAGGCTTGGCCCGGAGTAACCTGACAGAAACGTATTTCGCGCTGAGAATTCTGTCGGGTCAAATCCACGAAGTAAAATATTGACCTGTGCAGAAGCTTAGCTTCCGACGCAGTACAGCTAACAACACTAAAAGTCACACTGTGAAAGCAGTAGTGTTTTCATTAAAGGGATACCGAAGGCAACCAGCAAGTAGGCTTCAACAGAAAGTCTGACCTTCCCATAGCCATTTTAGAGTTGATTGGCGGCCGATAGATGACTCAGAAATCGCTAATCAAATGCTGATCAGGCGTGGCGCAAACTGAGACTGCAGTTGCTGTTTGCGTCACGACAAACCAGAAGAAAGCCAGGCAGTGGTGATGTATAGCGGTGTAGAAGAAACCTAATACAAAGCTACGACGTACCGAGCGGTATGGCCATTTTCGGTTAAGCCAGTCGTGCTTTCCCGATTTTCCACGTTCATTGCAGCTCCGGGCCACTAAGAAAAATGCTCCTTCACGGGACACATGGTCAGTATCACTGACGCTTTGTTGAAGTTAAACATACTGTCCTCTTGAGGCCCTTGCGCACGTCCAACGATTTAAGTACTTCCGCTGCAAGTTGCACGGTATAGTCATTGGTGGCGGCACTTGTCGTCACATTTTCGATATTTTCTACCCTTTTTTTTTTAAAGGCTAAGCACATGAGTGTTATATTCGTGTTTTCGGTGAGCTAATTTGTCGATCTAGAGCAACTTGAATTTGACTACAGTGTCCCTTTAAATGCAGACACTACTGCTTTCTTGTTTTGTATGCAAATGCCATTTGCACACAAATCAAGAAAAATGCAGACTAATACTATTGATTCCGCGGCATATTTTTTAAGGTGGAGTGAGGTGGCACGTTTTAGGTCGTTTTCGAGACATAAAGCAGTACTGTACACATCAATACTTCACCTTTTCAACGCAACTATTCAGTTTATTGTAGTCATACACTATTTTCAGAGGCTGGGGTGGTGGAGTGGTACCTTTTAGTTCGCTGTTAACACACCGTGGCACACCCGCCGCGGTGGCTCAGTGGCTAAGGCGTTGCGCTGCTGAGCACAAGGTCGCGGGTTCGATTCCCGGCCGCGGCGGCCGCTTTTCTGATGGAGGCGAAAAGCAAAAACGCCCGTGTGTACGAGATTTCGGCGCACGATAAAGATCCCCAGGTGGTCAAAATTAATCCGGAGCCCTCCACTACGGCGCGCCTCATCGCCTAAGTTGCGTCGGCGCGTTAAACCTCACAATCAATCAATCACACCGTGGCAAAAAACGTGAAATGTTGCTATCTGACCAAGTCGTAGCAATGCAGCAAAAAGCACACTATGACGTGCGTATGGCATAGTCCGAAGCTATTGGTCTGTACGTCTTGGATAGAACAGAAATCGTTGAATGCATAGCCTAATCGAGAACCTCTCCCAAAGTAGGCTCGATATTGTTTACAGGCTAATTAATGACTTTTATCTTGACTATCAGCGGAATTTTACTGAAGCTTATCGTGCTCGCGTCGTCATTCAACGGCTTTGCAACTTTGACTACAGTTTCAAGTTTCAGCACAAGGAGGTTTTTGTACTTGTGCTGAAAGAAAAAAATGAAGGAAGCTCACACTAACGGGTAAGACTCGAAGGTGGCGAAGCTGTACGCAACCTTTACGACCATCACGACGGTTTAATTTCACGATTGCAGCCGATTTGCTTCTTCTTCGCTGCTGCAACAACCTTTAATCCATCATTGTTGTTATAAGTGTGAGCTTCCTTCATTTTTTTGGAAGGGATGATCATTGGACATCACCTTAGAAGGGCGTACGCTATGACGCGTCTCTCTCGTTCCGAGCAAGTGTTGCCCCGATTATAGCGAACGCTGGAGATTTTTTTTTTTTTTGCCAGTCTTAGCCAATCCCCCCAGGTGAGTATGCTTGGCTTGACAAACGGGCGTAGGGGACGTGCTCGGCATTTTCTTGCTATGTTTAACTGCGGACACGGAAAATAAAGATTTGCTATAAAGCTTCCCTGTTAAAAATTTGTGTTCATCTCTTACGACGTAGCGCAGTGACTCTCATCTGCACTTCATTTTTATTTCAGAAAGGCGAGCAGAACTAGAACTGGTTCAGCTGCAACCCTGTGTCCTTTCTATACAAATGGCGTCACACGTTCCTGGGAAACCTTCCCATGAATGATCGAAGCTTGGTACAAGAGAGCGTTCACGTGCAATATCTGCTTATTTTGGTTGTACGCAAACATTGGAAACGAACTGACAAACCAAAATTGGTTTTTGAACGGCCAGATTTATCGCCAGAGACAGGTAGCAACGAAGTTTAGAGAATTTCATGTCACTAAAACTTTATCGCATGAGCATGAGGCATTGTGGTGTTCCTTAGTGCTAAAACTCCACAGATAACATTAACCGTAAGCGTCACATTGTGTATAACTTCGTAATCATTGGTTAAAATTTCTGACATACCAGATAGCAGAATACTTGCTACTTTTCTTGGATTTATAAAAATACGGAGAGATAGGTAAGGCTGGATATGCTACAAAATGGTACCAGGCCTTGTGCTTTAGAGAGTAGCAAAACTCTTGCAGAAAAAATGCCAACCGTTGTATAAAATTTTGGTACAGTTGAAATATTTCTGCATATTATGTGTACCCCTTTAACTCAGTATGCAACGCAATAATAATAACTTTGATGCAACATTCGGTAGCCTTATGTTATTACTTTTATTCTTAATCAGGGTGGGGTGGAACGGCAGCCAAAAGGCTCAGAGGATATAGCCTCAGTACCACCATCAACTGCGCCCAGCAGCCGAGTCACCAGGAATGTGAAGACGTCTACCAGCCAGGCACCGGCAAGCCACGCCTCGACCAGCGAGACGTCGATTGGAGAGGCGTCAACCAGCGAGACATCGACGGGCCAGGCTTCAACAGCTGCTGCCATAGCAGAGCAAGATCATACGCGGAAAAGACGGAAGCAGACACCTCAATAGACAAAGTCGTACAGCTGCTGGAGAGCCAGGAAAACTGAGCCAAAAAAAATAGCAAGAAAAAGGAGTACAGTCTGTGGAAAAAGGCAGTCCACCTCCAGGAGGAGTCAAATGACATACACCACAAAATGGTGGGCATAATCCGCCAGTACTTGGAAGGCTGACAGGAGCGTCAGCCTGACCACCCCGACAGCGTTGAATAAAAACCAACATGCACACGTGCATCAAAAATTGCCACAAACCTGCCCGGTCTTTCACGTTCTGCTCATGGTTCATGGTTGCATGCCTAAAATAAAGCTGTTGATATTTTCGATTGCCCACTCAAGTCCCTTCAAGACCCTCAATGCAGCCTTCAATCTCGAAAAGACGTTTTCAACGGCATGCCTCGCTTTTCAGAGTGTATAACTGAAACTTTGCACTGTTGTGTTGCTTGCACTGCCTTGGAGGAAAGGCTTCATCAGATGACGCTACAAGGAATAGCCTGATCACAGAGGAGGACCGCTCCTATTTGCATCCCGACAATAATTTGGATTGATAGAGTAAGAGATCAGTCCCTAATACGTCCGGCAGTATGGAGCCGCTGAATACTGCTGCGTCATGATGTAGCCTCTGAACACTGCTGAATGTCATCCGAAGCGCTCAAAATTTGCTGCCCGGCTTCCACAGAGAACGAGTCAGAGGGATCGGAATCGTCTAGGCTCCGGCCCATTCCCGCCTTCCGGGAAATGAGAACGCGCACGACGCGCCTCGTCGTCTCGTCAACCGAGACGACGGCGACTTTTCTATCGGTTACGTGCACTCGTTTCGCCGGTCGGGCAGGGACAGGCTGGTGTCCTATAGAGACGTAATAGATTATTACAGGTTAAGGAGGGCCAAGGACCCCGCAGTATACAGAACCCTAGTCAAGTGGCACTCAGTGGCGTGGCGGCTGCTCCAGACTGACACTTTCCCCAACCCCGTGGCCTACAGCCGTTGCTACCCAGGACTATACGCGGACGGGTGCAAAATTTGTGGAGGTAGGGAGATCTGCGACACATGGTTTGGTCGTTCCCGCTTAAAAATCGGAGTGATGACAGAAAGAGAGATTACTGTTTATTAAAAAACATAACCACGGAGCAGTGAGTGCACTGTTCAGTTTTGACCTGGGAGTGCACGTCATGGCTGAGGTCGCAGCCATGGTCCAAGGACCCCTGGCCGCCGACTAAAGGGGAAGAAGACAGAAGAGGATATCCTCCACTCTTTTTCGTCCCTTGACCTCATCCTGGGCAAAATAAAGTTTTTTTTCTTCTACTACCACGTCGAAACCACAAGGTAGCCATTTGCAACGCCACGGACCGGATTGGATCGGCTAAATGAGCTCCTCCGCTTCTGCTACGAACAACTAGGGACAGGCTGGTGACCTACAGGGCCATCGCTCAGCACTATCGTATGGAGCGCCAGAAATATCCCGCAGCGCATCCCACGCTCAACAGACGTCAATCTGTAGCCTGACGTCAACTGCAGGCTAATGCCTTCCCCAATCGTGCAGTAATGAGCCACATTTATCCCGACTTTTATAATGAAGAATGCAAGTGGGGCACTCAGCAAGCCACACTCATTTACATGATTTGGGCTTGTGATGCTCAGCCACGAACTATACTAGCATGCTTACGAATCACCAGTGAGGAGCAGTGAGAGGCCTGTTTGCTTAGCTCCGACCCCGAAATACAAGTCAAGGTCGTCCAACTGGCCGAAGATGCCGCTGTCGCCCAAGGGCTGCAGGCCGCCATCTGAGGGGGAGGAATTCAGGAAGGCCCCCACTTCCCCTTCCTCCTTTCACCCAGTTTTGGGCAAAATAAAGTTATCATCATCATCATTATCATCAATTTTTGCAAAGAGTAAAAAAGATACAGTGTACAGCATGCAGCACAGAAAATAATTGGAGAATTAAATTTTTTTTTTCGAGTTGGCGAGGTAAAACTTTAGGTGTCGCGTGATAGACCTTCCAAACGGAAGTGAACCGACTGAACATGGAAAGAGCCGTGTGAGCACAGCCAACCACCGTTCGGTTCCCAAGGCCGTTACGGTATTCAACTGTCGCTTTCCAAGTGTGGCAAGTTCCCGTTGAACAGGGTGACATTGGTGAACAAACTCGGTGTTGGGCACCGAGAGTGGTTGGCATTTTAACCAAGTCAGCCATTTACAGTGGAACTGTTCCACGCTATAGTTTCCAGGAGATGGATGCGTGCGTAGACTGAGCACGCAGGGCAGAAAACCTTGCAGTCTTGACTCACGTAAAAATAGTTACGGTGTACTCCCTTCACTTCCTACATGTGCGTCATCGACTCTCGCCTCAGACGAGGCGCACCCTCTTCATTCATCACCAGAGCTCCAAAAAATGTGCTCCAACTTTTAAGATAGCGAGCTATCATGGGCAATACATTATTTTGTCTTTTTTTCAGCCAACTTAACAAAATTTACACACCTCGAGTATTTCCATGGAGCGTATAAGCCGACTGAAATTTAAGTCGACTGACCCCTCTCATCCCCCTCCCACAAATCCAGGAAAATTTTTAAAAATGCCGCTTCCTTGATAAGTTGATCCCCTTTCTTTTATAAATAAAAAAATCACAAAAGGGAAAGAGAGGACCAATCTATAACAGAGTGAATGTAGTAAATCATTCGCATAGGGAGAAGTTGAGTAAATAATTCGCATAAGGAGCAGTTGACGTGAATTGGAAAGACCGAACCAGAGTCTTTCAAAGCAGTGAAGGAGTCTGACCGAAGTAACGTCCAGCCGAATGAATTCGAGGCGCCAAAAGTCGATGCACACGTAAACCGGCAAAGTGGGAAAGTGGGGAATCTCGAAGTTTACGAAACTTAACCTGTCCGCCAGCTTATATGGAGATATATGTACCCCTGGCGTGGAGCACAACTTCGTCGAGGCAGCCCACTCGTACACCAACCATCCGTGGTCAGTCGGATGCCTTTTGTGCAGGACGCCGATAATTGCGGAAACGGGCGCGCTGCTCGAGCGGATTTGTTCCAGTTAAGCGTCTCAAAGGTGGTGGACGGGAGAAAGTGGGTGACGTAGAAAGAAAGGTGACAGTCGGAGGAGGTGGGGGGGGGGGGGGGCAGTTTGGAGGGGAAAGCGGTTTAATTATGCTAAGCGGTGCGGCAGGATTAGGGTCCATCTTGCGGTGCTCCGCACCGTAGACCAGGGGAGGGACGGCGCACGCTGCTGCCACGCGAGCGCTCGCCTCCACTTTAATCCGCAGGGGATTAAGGCCCACGTGCGCGCATCGAACTTGGCTGGGACAAAGGCGTAATGAACCTTGAGCTTCGCTGCGGGAGCGCCGCTGTGGACGAAGTTCCCCCTCTGTGATTCCTTCCCGCTCGGACGGGCCCCCCTCTTTACCTGGACTGTTTCGGCCTAGGTTGAATCATTTAGTTCGACGTCCTTCCTGTACTCCCTGTTTGTATACCCTCTATTGGACTTTTCTCAGTTCTGTCATTTTTTTTGCAAGATTGCCTGAATCATTCCTGTTGGCCTCAGTGTACTGATAGGGGCCCCTTTCTTTGGGGCAATTAAACAATCTTACGTTTTTGGCATCGTCCTACCTTGGATTTCTTCTTGGCTTTCATCCTTCGTAATTGTCTTTATTCTGCGCTTGATTTACGCTAAGGGGAAGTGAATCTAGTTTGTAGTATCCTCTTCCTTTAAGAAGCTTTTAAGAATTGCCGCTGGCGGTATGCGGTGTTTACTTGTTTTGAGCTCATCGAGAAGAAAAAATCGCTACTCATCATTTCACCATCGGAGAGAGAAAGTAGATCGGGTCCACTGTCGTACGGAACTGCTGTCGGTTATCGATATGGCAAGAAGTTGGAAATATCGATGAAACGGCAGGAGTTAGTTTGTGCTATGCTGTGAAGATGTTCTTTGAGAGCAAATCATGAGGAGTAACGACGAAATCCAGACCAGAAATGCCGTTGCAACACAGAGCCGGGCGCACGACCAACGTTTATATTGGCGCATGTAATGTTTGTTTTGAAATATTTAAGCGTACGGGAACGTCGCAAGAAGAATTCCATTGTACACTGCATGCTTGGCAGTGATCACTTCGAATGTGGAGGTAATTTCCCGCGCTGCTCGCTTTCCTGGGTCTGCCACTGTTTTGTAGAGCTATGAGAACGCTCTTTTTAATGTGTGCGTTTTTTCTGGACATAGTTCACGATCGGCGCAAAAGGGCAGGTTTTATAGGCCGAGAGATATTCGCTCCCATAAATACATAAATACTAGTCAACCTAAAGAGCAAGCAGGGTTTCGTAAAGGCTATTCAACAATGGACCATATTCACACAATCAATCAGGTGATAGAGAAAAGCGCTGGGTATACCGAACCCCTATATATATCCTTCATAGACTACGAGAAAGCATTTGACTCGGTCGAAACCTCAGCAGTCATTCAGGCATTACGGAACCAGGGTGTAGACGATCATTATGTAAGAATACTAGAGGATATTTACAATGGGTCCACAGCTACTATCATCTTCCATAAGGAGAGCAGTAAAATACCTATAAGGAAGGGCGCTAGCAGGCAAGGAGACACGATCTCTCCGATGTTATTCACAGCATGTTTACAAGAAGTATTCAGAACATTGGTTTGGGAACAGGTGGGAGTAAGGGTTAATGGAGAATACCTCAGTAACCTCAGATTTGCTGATGACGTTGCCTTGCTAAGTAACTCGGCGGAGGAATTGCAAAGCATGCTTACCGCACTGGACAAACAGAGTAGAACCATGGGGCTGAAAATTAATATGCAGAAAACTAAAGTAATGATCAATAACCTCGGGACAGCACAGCGGTTTGAGATAGGTTGCGAAGCCGTGGAAGTGGTAAGCGAATATATTGTCACGAAGCCAAGGACGACGCAGTTGTCTTGCAGGAGAAACAAGTTTATTGGAGCGAACTTGTGCTCCCCTAACAACTCAAAAGAATACAGAGGCGGCGAAGCAGCGGTCAACAAAGTGACTTGCGTCAGCGAGCGTCGCAGAATCGAATGCCCCGGCGTCCGCACTGCAGGCTTTTTATCTTTTGGCGCGCGTGGTTCTCGAAACGTCGATTCGCATCGAGAACATAGTAGATCCAAGAAGATTATTCTGGGCTGTTCACGTTAGATGGGAATGCTCTCCCTATCACAACAGATAACACATGCGGCACAGAAAGAAAGAATGGAACACGCGCTTCCCTTGGCGCAGAGATAACACAGACCGGCGCAGCCGGGCGGTTAAAGCAAAACACAAATAAACAAACCCAATGTATGGTTCGCGGCATTACCCCCCCTCTAAGAGTGCATCGACCCGATGCTAACATAAGCGACAGTCCGAACAAATGAAAATAAAAGTTCGTCATCGTCCGTAGAAAGGTTTTAGGCGAACCACGTGGACGACTTCAGGCCGCCTGCGTTGTCGTGATGTGCCGGAGTCACCATCAGGGATCACTTCGTAGGTAAGTTGGCCAACACGTCGTAGAATCTGGTATGGTCCGAAATAGCGTCGCAGGAGCTTCTCACTGAGTCCGCGTCGTCGAATGGGAGTCCAAACCCACACACGATCCCCTGGTTGGTACTCGGCGTCTCGGCGTCGGAGGTTGTAGCGGCCCGCATCTACCAGCTGCTGGTCCGTTATACGAACTCGCGCGAGCTGGCGGGCCTCCTCCGCACGTTGAAGATATCCGTGGACGTCGGCGTTGAGGTCGTCGTCTTCTACGTGCGGAAGCATGGCGTCGAGCATCGTAGTCGGCCTTCTACCGTAGACAAGCTCGAACGGCGTCAGCTGCGTCGTCTCCTGGATAGCCGTGTTGTACGCAAACGTGACATACGGGAGCACTTCGTCCCAAGTCTTATGTTCAACGTCAACGTACATTGACAGCATATCTGCGATTGTCTTGTTCAGACGTTCTGTTAGTCCGTTCGTTTGGGGGTGGTACGCCGTCGTTCTTCGGTGATCCGTGTTGCTGTAGCGTAATACTCCTTGCATCAGCTCCGCAGTAAATGCCGTTCCGCGGTCGGTGATTAGGACTTCCGGGGCTCCATGTCGCAGCACAACTTGGCTTATAAAGAACTTTGCCACTTCTTGTGCAGTCCCCCTCGGAAGAGCGGCGGTCTCTGCGTAGCGCGTCATGTAGTCTGTCGCTACGACAATCCACTTGTTCTGTGATCGTGACGTAGGGAACGGGCCTAAAAGGTCCATTCCAATCTGTTGAAATGGTCTCGATGGGACGGCGATCGGTTGCAGAAGTCCGGCGGGTCTTGTCGGCGGCTTTTTTCGTCGCTGGCAGTCACGGCAGCTCCGGACGTAGTGGGTGACGTCAGAGGTAAGGCCGGGCCAGTAGTACCTCGCCTTGATTTTTCCAATAGTGCGCGCTGTGCCGAGATGTCCGGAAGACGGGTCGTCGTGGCACGCTTCCAAAATTTCGTCACGAAGGTCCGCGGGGATGACGAGAAGGTAATTCGCTCTTGTTCCGGGGCTGAAATTCTTCTTCACGAGGACGGAGTTTCTCAGGCTGAATGCTGGTAAGCTGCGTTTGAAGGTCCTAGGAACGGCAACGTTGCATCCCTCGAGGTACTCGATTATGATGCGTAAGTCGGGGTCGGCACGCTGCTGGGCGGCTAGGTCGCTCTCCGTCACGATCCCGAAGAACGCGCTGTCTTCATCAGAGTCTTGTGGTGGTGGGTCGACGGGGGCGCGGGACAGGCAGTCGGCGTCGGAGTGTTTCCTGCCGGATTTATAAACGACTGTAACGTCGAACTCCTGCAGGCGTAAGCTCCAACGCCCAAGACGGCCAGAGGGGTCCTTCAAATTGGCAAGCCAACACAGCGCATGGTGGTCTGTTACAACCTTGAATGGCCTTCCATACACGTATGGGCGAAATTTTGAAATCGCCCATATAATAGCCAGGCACTCTTTCTCAGAGGCAGAATAGTTTTTCTCCTCCTTCGACAGACCACGGCTGGCATAGGCGATTACCCTTTCGCAGCCGCTTTGCTTTTGAACAAGGACGGCACCCAAGCCTATATCACTGGCGTCCGTGTGCATTTCCGTTTCGGCATTTTCGTCGAAATGAGCGAGCACGGGCGGGCTTTGCAGGCGTTTTTGCAGCTCGCAGAATGCTTTTTCTTGGTCGTTTTCCCAGCTGAAAGGGGTGCTGTCTTTCGTCAAGCGCGTGAGTGGCTCTGCAATGCGTGCGAAGTTTGCGACGAAGCGCCGGTAGTATGCGCACAGCCCGAGAAATCTTCGCATGCCCTTCTTGTCTTTCGGCCTAGGGAAGTTCGCGATAGCTGAAGTTTTTGCCGGG